>NC_133337.1:54329522-54662856 GCF_030506205.2 Paramisgurnus dabryanus | reverse complement strand
CCAGATTATTTTATTCCACATTTTTTAATGAATATATTTTCACAATTACACAAAGTTACACCAATTGAGAGACCGCTTACACCACATTGACATTTTTGTAACTATCCCCTAAATATTCTTTCAAAATGAAATAAAACCAGAATTTTTTTTTTTTTGAAATTTTAACTCTTATACATTAAATTGAACCTTACGGACACAAAATAATTAACGTCATGTCATTGACCCGTATATGGACAGTTGGAAAACATGAATAACGTGACCTGTCTGTCCTGCCTACATTGTAAGCATTTCGTTATATTTGCTAATTACTTGATATTTGGTTTGAGTTTCTGACTCATACAGTAGGCAACTATATGTTAGGACCCTGTAATCTGCACTTCCATGCAAAATAGGCCTTTGTTTACCCTTATTACCCTATAGGCAAACAATCCAGAGATGACCTGCCATCATTACCCATACTTGTGATGTGTGCATGCTTCCCCTTGGTTGGTTTTTATAAACGCTCAAAATAATTGAAAGGGATGCGTTGTTTGTCTTGTTTTTATAATTGTGCAGCTTGTCCGTTTTCTCTGTTTCCTCGTATGATGCTCCAGTTTTTCCATTGAACATTTTGACACCGGTTACATTGAGTTCATTCATCATTTTAATTGTTCTTTGCAGTACCCAGCTTCAGAACTGTGTGTTGGCTGTTCGTTGTACAATATCTTTGGTCTGTAGGGGAATGTGACAGAAGAGTGTTATAACTGTCTTCCCATCACCCCTCTTATTCTGCCATGGGTACCAGAGAAGAGCCAAGGTTACTCGGACACATCCAGAATGTACCATCCCTGTGCTAAACCGATAGGTTAGGTTAGGTCTGGATTTATGGCTTCCATTGTTTCTAATCTCAGGAGCTGTAGCGGAGAGAAAACAAGCACAGAGAAATGGTGAGCATTTGATCATAAGCAAGTAAACAAAATCCATTGTGTAATCAGTGACTGTTATATGGCTAAGACTCAAATTGAAACACTTTGAGACCTCGTAGCCTAGCATTGATTTGAAGCAGCACTATAATATGCTCATCTATAACATGCTTAGCGTTAAAACGCAAAGCTGCATGTGCTGTTTGTTTTAGAGAGTGCTGAGATTTGTCACCTGAGCACCATTGCTATTCTTTAGAGGAGACTCCGGTTACATCGTGAAAGTAGAGGACACTTAACAATAAATTATTCATACCTTGAATCTTGTGCAGAAGTGAGCGGAGTACATCCCTTTGCGTTACCCCTCTTCACCGAACCCTGTTCCTCTCTCTATTAGCTCATCAAAAGCTTGGCAATAAGGGTGAAGGTAATGCTTTCAAGGACTTTGGAGACCACAGTGAGAATTTGAGGTGTGTGTGTGTGTGTGTGTGTGTGTGTGTTCTTGGAAACTGAGTGCAGGCCAGGCTATGCTGTGTCAGCTTTCTGTCGATTGTACATACAAAGAATGAGAGAACATAAGCTGTCTCAATGAACAAATTCGCTTACAGATTCGATTACTTTCATCACTCTTCAGAAACTCATCTCATCTACAGCGACAAAAGTGTGACCCTGCATGTCGTTCATGACTTCATAAACCTCACACTTCCACATAAAGATTGCATAGTGAATGGAATATACTGCTGGGCTAACATTGATTCGTGTTTGACATTGAAAGCTTTTTCAAGTGATTATTTTTGTCAGGTTAGAGAAGCAAAAATTTAACTAAGTGGAAATGTTTAGACCACCTGCCTAATATTGTATGCGTCCCCCTTTTTCCACCAAAACAGCCCTTACCAATCGAGGCATGGACTTCCCTAGAACGTTTTTTATCAGAACCCGTGTTCAATTTCTTTATCTGTTTAAGTAAAACCATATGCAGGGACAGGTTCAGTAATTATTCCTGCACAGATATAGTATTTTATAATAGATGGCGGGCAGACAAATTTATTTTAGGTACATTTCTCAGGCGATGGCAAAACATCTGAAAGGATTGTCTGCATAAATATGTTCTAATGAGAAGATATGCCATATATTTGCTCAGCACATGTTTTGTAGGTCTGATTGATAGGCCAAAGCAGTTTTGTGTAAACTACACTACAGTTTTTCTGGTGCTGGATGCCAAATGAAGTTTTCTGCCTCTGACCATTCATGTGTCTCTATTATTATGATATGTGATATTAATCGTTTGAAAATATGCTGTATTTTTCTGCCTGTGAAGCAGATTTTGATACATACAGAGACAACAACACCCACAAAATGTCAAAATTCTGCTACTAAATCATCTATGGACCGCAAAATGAGCTGGATTATCCAGGCACATGTTTGTGCTATATCTTTCAAATTCATACAAAGGAAATGATGTAATGTGTTTTCTTTGAAATCTAAGTTTGGCTCTCTTTCTATTGCTGCTTTTTCTCTCTTCCCATCCCTCACCTTAGAACAATGCCTCTTTCATAATTTTTTCCTCGCTTTGTCAGCACTGTTTTTTTTTAGCAGTGTCTGAACAACCAAGTATAATGATGTTGACATAAACTGAAACTCTATACGTACAATTTGAAACCGTTGACAGAAATGTAACAATAATTGATTGTGTACCATTTGGTGTGAAAGCCTGGTAACACCATGCTAACAATGCTAACAAATACCATTAAAGAAAAAATTATTAGCATATAAGTTAGGAAAATAAATCTGCATTGTTTTTCCTTTTTATTAGATTTTTGAGAATTTTTACATTTGATAAAAACTAATAGAAGGGGAGAATCTCATCATGAAAAATATTTTTCTCAAATACATATTGGCCACAATTATTGCTCCCCCCTTCATTTAATCCACTTTGCTACCGATTTGCAAGGATAACAGCTCAGAGTGGTCTTTTATAATGTCTGATGAGGTTGAAGAACTCATGGCAAGTGATCTTGGATTATTCCTCCATACAGGATTTCTCCAGACCCTTCATATGTTGATGCTCTCTTTTTTTGTAAGGTCAGGGAACTGGGATTGCTATGGCAGAACCTTGATTTTATGCACGGTGACCCATTTTTTTGTTTTTATGAACCAATGTCTTGATGAAAGATTTAATCACAACCACACACTAAGAATGGCTGGTTTATTTTTGACCCATAATGGGTAAATATTGGACAGTACACATGCTGGGTTAAAAATTACCCCGTGCTGGGTTAAAAATGACCCAATGTTGTGTTGTTGTTTTGCAACCATGGGGTATAATAACCCAGCAGTTGGGTAAAATAACCCAGCATGTTTTCTGACCAATATTTACCCATTATCGGTCAAAAATATCCCAGCCATTTTTTAAATGCAATAAGAAATCTAGCAGAGCAAGTCAGGTTTTGACTTTGATCTGTCTGCATTTGATATAGTCCATGAAGCTATGTATCTGAATAAGATGTCCAGGACCTCTGTTATAAAATTAAGTTTAAAACAATGAAGGTCCAGCTGTATATTGTACTGTTGACATGCATGGAGCACTTTTTAATCCCTTTAATAAAAAACACTGTTTCATGGCCGCAGCACCCAGTCTTGTTTAAAGTTTCAGTACGGCAAATTAATATGCTGAATTTCATCTTTGCACGAAAGCAGAGGATTTTTTTAAAATCTGTGTCCCAAACAACTTGTGGTAATGGTGGAGGTACTGTTTTTTTCTGCTTTCTAACTCCAAGATTCAACTGATTATTCTGTAATCCTTGGAGAGTCTTTGGCCACTCAAATTCTTCTTCTTGTTGAGCATTAAGACAATATAGACACACGTCCAACTTTCAGGCAGATTTGCTATTAAAACATCTTCAGTATTGCCCTTATTGTGGAAATGGATGTCTCTATGGTTTAACTATTTCCTTAAAGCCACTTTCTATTTTGTGTAGCCCAACAATCTTTCGCTGCACACATCAGTAGTCTTTCGTTTTACCCATTGTGATGAATGAATAAGGGGATTTGGGCTTTTTGTTGCTTCATATTTTTTATTCTGTGAAACAGAAAGTCATAATGTTTCTAGTCACCTCAGTGTGCTAAGAAAAAATTATAAATATCACTGGGAGTATACTTAGGAAATATTTTACTCATAAAAATTTCTAGGGAGGCCAATCCCCCCCACGCTTTCAATTGTTGTTCAAAATGAGAAAACATTATGGATTTTTTGTAGCTTTCTTTGCTTGCATTTACCAAGGGGGCTAATATTTTTTCTCTGTTCTGCAACCTGTTGTATTTTGTTTAAAGTGTTGCAAACACTCAAAATGGACCCTGCCTGCTGAGGTTATTATCGCATAGCCTCCTGACAGGTGCTAGATACCAGTTCACTTTATTCGAGACTTCTAGAGAACATGTGGGTGAGAGATTCAATTATGACATTGACTCATGCTCTTTGATTAGACTTCAAAGAGTGAAGTGCGTTAAAGCGAGAGCTAGAGCGACCATGAGGGCACTTTTGAAGTGAAAAGGATTGGAGTCGGTGACCTCTTCAAGCCATCATAAATGGCTTAATTAAATTGACTGGGTGTGTGAAACGTTCTGCGTTTTATAAATACCTCCTTGACCTGTCATAAATCTCTTCATATCTGAAAACTTTCTGCATTGTGGTCTTACTAATAGGGGTCTGATGGCAACATCTCGGCTATTGTAACTATTTTAGGCTATGTTTACATTAATGCGTTTATCCTTTAAAACGCGTTACTTTTGCTACGTTTACGCCTTTCATCTACATTACATCACCGTTTTCGACCCTCATAAACGGATTCGTTCGCAAACGCTGAAGACCCCGTTTTAGTTTGAGAACTCAGACGTTGCTCTGAGTGTAAATGAACATAGACGGAGTCTTATGTAAACGAACAGCTGATGTTAACGTGACAGCGCATCATTTTCAAAGTAAAAAATATTTTATTCATGTAAATGTTGGTTTGTTACGGAGGTTTTGCCAAAAATAGTAAACATCTACCAACCAGCTATTATAAACGCTATATCGGATTGTTTTAACATGTATCCTTATAGATAATGTCTGTTTTATATGAATGTTTGAGTATTGTTGGGTTTAATGTGTTTATGTTTTGTTTAAATGTAGTTAGCTTATGAAAGATAGACTGTAATTTTAAATGCCATATAGGCGTTGCAAAGGCCAATATGAAGGGAGAATTGTAATGGGTCAGACATTATTTTCCAGTTTAATGTAAGTTTTGTTTGCTACTTTAAAATGAATTTCGTTTCAGATAATTTGTCTCTTAATTTTAATCGATGTTTTGTTGATAAGTTTTGTGAATATAAATTAATAAAAACAATAAACTCAACGTCATTAATATAATGCTCGTTTAGGCGCTTGGCTTTTAGCTATTTGTGTGTTGCTAGCGGAGGACGTGCACGGACCTCGCACACTTTTAAAAATTAATTCAATAAGCATTTCTGGTAAAGGCTAAAGCAATACTTCACCTCTTACTATGTTTGATTGAAGTTTGAATTTGCTGATTTATTTTTGCTTCAAGTTCGCTACTGTTCAGTACTGTTCACTTGAATGCTTTCTTTTTAAATCATAAAGACCTTTCTGTTTAGTTATAAAATAAAAATTAACCTATTAATCATATTAATATGTTGTAGGGGGGAGCTAGAACAGTATAAGTGTTTATGTTTTGTTTAAATTTAGTTTGCTTACGAAAGATAGACTGTAATTTTAAATGCCATATAGGCGTTGTAAAGGCCAGTATGAAGGGAGAATTGTAATGGGTCAGAAATTATTTTCCAGTTTAATGTAAGTTTTGTTTGCTACTTTAAAATGAATTTCGTTTCAGATAATTTGTCTCTTAATTTGAATCGATGTTTTGTTGATAAGTTTTGTGAATATAAATTAATAAAAACAATAAACTCATCGTCATTAATATATAATGCTCTTTTAGGCGTTGCGCTTTTAGCTATTTGTGTGTTGCTAGCGGAGGACGTGCACGGACCTCGCACACTTTTAAAAATTAATGCAATAAGCATTTCTGGTAGGCTAAATTAATACTTCACCTCTTACTATGTTTGATTGAAGTTTGCATTTGCTAAAATTTATTTTTGCTTCAAGTTCGCTACTGTTAGTACTGTTCACTTGAATGCTTTCTTTTTAAATCATAAAGACATTTCTGTTTAGTTATAAAATAAAAATTAACCTATTAATCATATTAATATGTTGTAGGGGGTAGATAGAACAGTATAAGACTTTCCCAAACACATTTTTATAGGTTCAAAAATAGTGTCTGTTATAGTTGCCAGCAAAGGACCCATGTATGACTTTTTGTCAATATCGCACACCCCTAGGCTGCGTAAACGTGCAGGTAAGCTTTTATTAGAGTAATAAGTTATTTTACACTTTTATGCGCATGCCCAGTTACATGATTGGTCATGTTTCATGCGTTTATGGTGGTGTATAGTGTGGATGAAGATTCTTTTTAAAATGCCAGTATAAACGAGGATCGTTTTCATTTTAAAATGCCGTTTTAAAACGCAAATGCTCTAATGTAAACATGGCCTTACTCTCTTCAAACCACTACAGTGTAAAGCAAGCCACCAAACAAATTCAATAAAAGCAAGAAAATCAGGATTTCATAATCATTTTCCTATTAAATCGTTTATGCAAAGTTGTGTAATTGGGTAGGGATGGAGTTAATAGTACATTAGCCTTCTTGTAATGTGAGACTCGGTTTGCAATAATTGGCATTCATATAAAAAAATCTAATGTGAAAAATATGAAATAAATTTAAATATGCATCAAATAAAACAGAATTAGGTCTAAGGAGAAGAACTAAAATCTACTGGTATTCAATCTTTTACATGCTTTATTCAAAATTTGTCACATGCATGGTTTTATTATGATTATTATGATTTGATTATTATCTTACTATATTATGGTTAAACTATGGTCCCTGTAGTGAGAAGATTGTAAATTTGTTATTGTGGTTTCTTTGCAAACCACGCTTAATTTTCGTATAGGGGATGTTGTTATCAGCTTGTTTCCATATGCATGAAGCCGACTATTTTCCTAACTGGGCTTAGTGATAATCCTGCTGGCCACCTCACTCAGTGAAAACACAGTGAACGCCCTCGGATATTTGGACAGGGGTGTCATGTTTTTGATCGAGAAGCTTCTATTTATAATAGACTGCTGCTGCTGCTGCTCGACATTGAGGCGGGAATCACGTGACCCGCACCTCATTCCAGTATCTGTGTGACACGGGCGCGCGCACTCGCGCTGCATCTGTATCTCTGTCGCGCTCAGCGAGAGCTGTCTCAAGCTGCCTCAACCTTATCATGTATGAAACCCTGCATTGAAACGCTGTCGGATATCTGTTCACAGAGCAGTCACTTCAGTCGATATATTCACTACAGACGTGATATTAATTGCGCGATACGATGCCTGAGGAAAAAGGTAATGTTGCGCTTTAACTGTTCAGGTTTTATTTTAACGACTGTGTTTTGGAAGGCACGTTTGACAATGTCATTTGTGTACTAATTTGATATTATACAGTTATAATGTTCATTTTCAGTATTATGATCATTAAGCTAAGAGTAATTAGAGCTTATCGTCATAAACGTATAAAAATAAACCTTGGTTTTACTACACTAACTATTGTTTAATTAATGTGTAATGTACAGTATTTTGAAAAACCGTTAGGCTACGCTAAATTCATAATGGTCTCACTACAGTATACATAATTTAACAATGACATTTTAAAAATAATAATTCAAAGGATAATCCTTTAAAACATGACTAGCCTACACTTTTATTTAATAAAAATACGGTTAATGTTCCTAACATTAAGGATTTTTTTTACTACAGTCAGCATTGCAACCATCACTTAAATATGGTATTTATTTGTAGTAAAACCATAGTAGTAACCACAAATTTAGCATAATCTTACTACAGTAACCACAGTTTAACCATGTTTTTTTTTTTGTAAAACTGTGGTAATACAAGTTATCCAAAAATGATATAATTTTACTATTATAAAACCACAGTTAATTTTTGGGTATGTATGAGTATTCAGTACAACTGGGATTCATAGGTTTATGGTTTCTCTTTGGATTCAACTACTAGAGAATGGACATAGTGTAAAATATGATGCTTTTGAAGAATAGTGTGATTTTGGCCGTTTGTTATATTGTAATGCAAGCGTTATTTTAAGGGTTGTTTATGAAAACAACAACAGCCTCCCTATTAAAAATGATTCTGGCAGAAAGACACACTGTTGCACTCCAGGAGCTAAGATACAATCTGTCCTTTTTGAAGAGCACATATTTGTCCTTTCGAGTGGAGGGGAGGGTAGGGATGCTGGCAGGGAAGCATGTGATTATTATTTGTGGTTTGCATGTTTAAAACTGAGGTATCACTTCTTTTGATTTGCATAATTGGTTACAAAATATTGTTTTAAATGTTAAGGTTCAATCTGCTAGAAATATCTCAGGTAAACAATGCTGTTAATAGGCTTTAAAACTGCTAGATGAAGATTCTGTCCATTACAGAAGAGAATACGTTATTAGCCGCAAACCTCAAAATGGCCAAGTTTCTGCAGATTCATTGCCCTGGTCGGTCAAATGTTAAGACCTATAAATGGATGTTTGGTCATCACATGGTGATCTTAACTAACTGTCACACATCCACAAGAGCAAACACATCCAAGTCATTACATAACTGTTGGAAGACTCTCAGTAGTGTCTGAAATACCTGTAGCACTTATAGTAAACAAACTTTTAGGCCTCTCTAATGCAGAACAACAGATCTCAATCTGAAAAGAGGGTTGGAGAAATGAAATATGACAGCTAATGGAGTTCTGATTCAAAGCAGATTTGATCTTGAATGAATGGATTTTTAAAGTTTAACCTCCACTGTACACGATTTAGTGCTAACTCTCAGGTGCATTTGAATGCACACAGGAGATAATGTAGTTTCACGGTGTTCTTAAATGTGCACAATTGGGAGATCAATAAACGTAAGTGCGCAAATATAATATGCGTCATTGTTTAGCTAGCCTTTACACTTTTACTATGGGTGACTTGGTTTGAGTGCTTTCAATCCATTACTGTGTGTCTGTAATTCCTATTAGTCCCCCAGGCATTGCCTTAAGATAGGGAATCCACAATTACGACTGTATGCTTTTCTTTCAAATTCTTCATCCATTTTTGAGGATTATCTTTACTCACAACACAGCTGTGTGAATGTTATATGTTTATATTGAAGCAAATTTTGAAATATTTGGTGTGACTTTATTCTGTTGGGCAGGAATTTTCCTCTACTGTTGTAGTGATGACAGATGAGCAGCTTTAGCTACAGCCATATGAAATTTGTCAAAAGACAACATTTTTCACCAGACAATTTCTAGGTTTGTAGATGCTACAAATCATAGCTTTGAAATGACTTTGCACATTACTTACAGCTTGTAAATATGGTTCACAGCTGGAAGGATATCAAAGATATTCAATATGGCAGTATTAAAGAAATACTCCACTTTTATAAAAATAAAAATCCTGATAATGTACTCACCCCTATGTTATCCAAAATGTTTATGTCTGTCTTTGTTCAGTTGAGAAGAAATTAAGTTTTTTGAGGAAAACATTCCAGGATTTTCCTCAATTTAATAGACTTTATTGGGCCTCAACAGTTTACAGTTTTAAAGCCGCTCCAAAAGGCTCTAAACCAGAGGTCCCCAACCACCGGGTCGCGACCCAGTACTGGGTCGTGGACAAGTTGCCACCGGGTCGAAAGAACGTCCCGAAAAAATTTGTATAATAGCCACGTAATAGCTTAATCGGGTATTTTGTACTGTAAGAGCCGACTTCAAATAACATCAATCATTTCCACTTTTAAACAGAGCCGCACTCTCACTCTTTTTCACCGCCCTCTCTCTCTCTCTACCAGCGCATCAGTGATCACATTGCTGTCATTAGAGTTTGAGCATACAGTACTTCTAAAACACAATCGATCAAAGAATTGCGGAGGTATGACTTGTCTTTATGAATCATTTGCAAATGAACGTCGCAATGATGTACATATGCGGAGACGTTCAAATGTGTGACAGCGCAAATGACTGAAAAGTAATTATTTTATTCTTCTTTAAAACAACTTCAGTATTATCCATCGATCGTAGCACCATGATCAAAATAAACTATTAGGCTAATAATATTTTAACGGCTACACTTTTAACGTAGGTTGGAAAGGAACCTAAACTTGTCAATTATCATAATCATGGTAAATGTGAGTCTCCGTGCCTCTGCGCCCAGCCGCAGATCTTCTGGCATCTCTCTTCCTTCACTGCATTTTTCTTCTCTTCTGTTACTTGGATTTGGGTCTCGAGCCCGACCAAAATTCGAGCTGCCTTCGAGAACAGCAAGCCAAGTTTGTGTAGGTTCCATTAATTATTAAGACTAAATGGGCAGCCAAACTAGTAAAAACAATGAAAGTAAAAAACAATCCGCCATGGTTTTACACGTCTTATACTATAGCCTAAATAAAGCAATTATACATTTTTCTAATGCATGGTTGTTATCTTTACTTCCGTTTAAAACGTAAATTTCGAAAAGGAGGATTTTCAGCACGTTTGAACAGCAACTCTTCGAACCCCCCCAATCTCCCCCCCACGCCCCCCGGTCCGCGAAATTTTTTTAAAGCTGAAACCGGTCCGTGGTGAAAAAAAGGTTGGGGACCCCTGCTCTAAACAATCCCAAATGAGGCATAAGGGTGTTATCTAGCTAAACGATTGTCATTTTCAGCAAGAAAAAAAGCACTTTTAAACCACAACTTCTTGTCTTGCACCAGCCGTGTGACGCGCCAGCACGACCTTACATATTGCGTAAGCACATTGAAAGGTCACGCATGAGGTATGCGCCCCAGTGTTTACAATTGAGGAAAAAGAGGACTGTTCCGACGTTGGTGTATGTGGAATGATACAAATTCATGTCTCTGTCAGTTTATTGTTTAAATGGTCCGCAAATGTGTGTTTCATAGTTGTGGTTTAAAAGTGCATAATTTTTATTTTGCTAGCCGAAAATGACAATCGGTTTGCTATAGATAAGACCATTATGCCTCGTTTGGGATCATTTAGAGCCCTTTGAAGCCGCATTGAAACTGCAATTTTAAACTGCAATTTTAAACTGCATTGAAACTGATATAAGTTGACATAAGCAGCAGAGTACAGCGGCTAAGATTAAACCGTACTAGCGAGCGTAGTAATAATGTAACGTGTAGAAGAGGCTGCTAGGTTTAGCCAATGTCAGCTGACTCCCTAGGGGTTGAAAAAACTCCTAGGAGAAAAAACCTCCCGGCATAGCTAATTCTATATAGAGGATATACTTTATAATGGGTACTAATTTATAAAATTTTATGGGAATTAAAACATTTTATATATATAGACAGGGAAAGAGAAACAAAATCTAATTAGCGTAGGGCCCGTTCGCATGTAATGCAAGTGTCATAAAGTATTGTGTAATGAGGTCTATTAAATTGAGAACAATCCTGGAATGTTTTCCTCAAAAAAGGTTTATTTCTTCTCGACTAAACAAAGAAAGACATAAATAACTTGGATGACATGGTGGTTAGTAAACTGTCCGGATTTGTTTTTCATGAAAGTGGAATATTCCTTTAAGCACTTCTATTATAGGAATAGGGACAATGCAGTCTCGCGTGTTTTTCGCAGTTTTTTTTGGACAGCCCGCCCACGAGTTGTTTGACCAACATGTCAAACAACCAATCACAGTTTGTTTCGTCTAGCGTGACGTTTCGGACTCCCACAATAACGAGCCAGCTGGCAACAAGTCAGTTATTGAAATTACCAGCCAACCTACCGAATAGCATCTAAATAAACAACATTACTCACCAACAACGTTGTGCACTTAATCACCAGCCACACCAATGAGACGCTCCCGTTAAACATCTCTTCACTTTTTAACACATACAAGCAATTCAGGAGAACCGAACTCCACAAACTGCCTCAAGCAAAACTCTTGGATGTCTTTTAGAGAGTCTATGCCGCGAACTTTGCATATTTTTGAGAATTCATTGTTTATCTGATCATGATAACTGGTCATTATTATTCACGTGAACACGACTGATTCACTTCCTCAATGGAACGTCAGAGCTTTGTTTTACAGGGACCATAATTGTGACACTTGCGACTCCTGGAAATCCGGTTTATTTCAACCAATCAAAGACGACTTCGACATTCCCACAGGGTTTCCAGGAAAGTGTACGATAAGCATCAGACGTTTAGCCAACAATCTGTGGGCGTGATGTCTGAGGCTGAGACTGAGGACAATGCAGCTCTCAATATGGCTGCTCTGGTGACTAACCCTAACTAATTATCATCAATCAATAAAGACTGACGTCATCTCACTGTAAAAATTCTTTGTGCACTTACGTTTAATCAATTTGGTATTACAATTATGAATTAATTAATTAATTTAATAAACTTTATTTAGTAAATTATTTCAACGTTCTTAACTAGTGACTAGTTGCTGTAAATAAAATAAAAATTGAAATATCTTAAGCTAATTCAGTCCTAACTTTTCCCATTAAAGCAGATTGGACTTTGGTCTTGCATTACTGAAATAACTCCCCGGAGGCATTGCAAACATGACCGCCTAGTGGCATGACTTCCCTAAAGGGACTTTGGGAATATACAGTACTGTATGTACTTTGGGTTTTCAGGTTAGACTTGACTTTGTGATTTGAGGATTTGGTGCCGTTCTGATGTAATTTTATTCTTTGAATTTTTATTCTTGTGTAATGAATTTGTCTGCAAAACTATGTAATGTTCCCTTCTAAGTATTTTCAGCTACACCCATCAATAGCAATTGCGTAAAATTAAACATACAACCAGACTGGGGCGTACTTTTTTTCTCTTTCAGCATGACAATACCCAGAAAAACAGATTTATTTAGTCTGGTGTATGAAAAACATGTGTGGTCCTGCATAAAACCTGGACCAGAACTACACTGAACACCTTCGGGATGAATTTCAACAGCAACAGTGAGTCAGACCCATCGCTCAAAATCAGTGCCTGGGTTTACTGATGCTCTTGTGGCTGAATGAGACCAAATGGTCCAGCAATCTAGTAAAAGCCTTCCCACAAGCACCAAAGAGATAAAATTCCCTCTTAAATTCCCGTGGTTTAAAAGTTCATGATCAACAAGCACATGTGGGTGTGTTGTTTGGGTGTCCACATATTTTTAGCCATGTAGTATTACAGACAGGTTTGTCCTGAATCTTGTGTGTTATTCATTGAACTATTTTTCATTATTTCTGTTTGTCTTTACACTTTTTTCCTCTTTCTTGCATGTGCTTTGAATGCTTCTCATTGGCTTGCAACTTGCATAGCCTGCTGTAACCTTTCTAAGTGATGTAAGTGTTAGGTCACACTGAGGTCAAATAGGAGACATGATTTGAATTGCATAGGTAAACTTGTATGCTTCAGCCGGTGTGAATTAACTGAAGATGTAGTGATCAGTAGATGAATGCAGACAGGTGCAAATGTAAACCTCGCTGTATGACGTAGAAGGAACGGCAAATAGCTTTGATATGGACCATGTGATATTTAAGTAACGGGGGATCCTATATACAGTAACTATAGCAGTACACGGCAATGTTGAATTATGATGCTTAGTAACAGTAATGGTGTGGAATATTTTAACATGAATGAGATTCCAATTTTATAATCTCACCCAAAACCTGGTTTATCGCATAAATGGTTAAGAGACCTCTGGTAAGGTGAGTGGCAGAAGGAGCCTGCAATGGAAATTTGAGACCCTTAAACACACAAACATGTCAACCATCCACATGGACCTCAAGCTGAATGTAGCTGGGCATGATGGAATCCCATGAGTTGAGTGGATGCTCTATTTATGGAGAACCTGCTTAAAGATGGATGACTCTGTCTCTACAAAGGAATAAGCCGAAGAAAAAGCGGGTGTATAGTGACATGTGGAACAACCCCTCCTTTACAGTGACCTTTAGCTGGTCAGGTTTATATGGGTTTTTGAGATATGATGTGGACATCTTGGTTTGGATAATTTCAGAGATGTTGTGGTTAGGCTTATAAACTTACCCAAATTCTTTTCATAAGTTCACAATGAAGTTTGTTACTAGAACATTTCAATTCCTGCTTGTTTAGCTGTCTCTCCTATTTTGTCCTCTCTCAAATGGCAGTGGACTTTAGGATAAAATGGAAAATTTTGCTTTACATTTTTAAAGCAATGCATGGAATTTCGCCTGCTTATTTCGTTGTATTTGTTGGCTTTCGCCGAGCATCCAGGTGTTAAAGATCTTTTACTAAGTTATTAATTACTGTCCCTCGAACGCATTTCAGGTCCAAAGGTGATCAGCCGTTGCTGTTGCTGTTGCTTTCAACTGAACTTAGGGAGGTTAATCCTGTAATGTTTTTAAATCTGGTGTCAAGCATCATTTTTGTCTTTAGCCTTTGAGAGGGTGGGCTAATATTTGTTGTCTTATTAAAGGGCCGCTAACCTAGGTGTTTTTAGCACTATAGAAATAGTCTTTGGTATCCCCTAAATGTGTCTATTCAGCTCAAAATACACCACAGATCTTTCATTATACGATGTTAAACATGGCCATTTGTGGCAGCTATGTGTGTTTCTTTAAATGCATAGAAAGCTTTTGTTCCCACTCGCCGTATGCAAAGTAGGGGGTAGAGCGCTTACACGTGCTTTGGACTACATCAAAACATGTGTCTCTGGCAGAAGGTTGAACTACGTGCTAATAAGGCAGAGTCTGTGAGTGGTTATGGTTGGGACGTAATCAATGTGCCATCACATTTATAGGGGGTCCCCAACAGCCTGTTTTGTGTGACTATTGCGGTTTAAAGGAGAATACACAAAGAAGAATGAATGGATTTGTATAATAACAGGACACCACACACACTGGAGACTCATTTTCTGATAGAAACACATTTAAATGCATTTTTTAGGTTAAATTAGGTTAGGTTTAATGGGACACTCTACACTGTCAGAAATAAAGGTACAAAACTGTACCTTTTCTGTCACTGGGGCTGTACCCTAAGTTTACGTTTGATACCTTTACAGGAATACAAAACAGAATGCAATTTTGGGTAGATTACCGTACCTTAAGGACCCTACATTGTTAGAAAAAAGTCAAAATATGTACCCTAGCTGGGGCAGCACCCTTTAAAAAGGCAATTGTATGGACCATTAGGTACAGATATGTACCGGGAAAAATTTTGTACCAATATGTACCTTTGAGATACTAATATGAATTTTTGAGGTACTAATAAGCTCTCTTTGGTCCCAGAATGTACTTTTGAGGTACTAAAATGAAATCCTTAAGTGCAAAGCTGTACTTTTTGAAAGGGTACAGCCCCAGTGACAGAAAAGGTACAGTTTTGTACCTTTATTTCTGAGAGTGTACTTTTTTGTGAGAATATGCTCATTTTTCAGCTCCCCAGTTAAACATTTGATTCTTACCATTTTGAAATCCATTCAGCCGATCTCCTGGTCTGGCGCTACGACTTGTAGCATAATTTAGCACAATTCATTGAATCTGATTAGATTATTTAGCATCACGCTCAAAAATAACCAAAGAGTTTCGATATTTTTCCTATTTAAAACTTGACTCTTCTGTAGTAACATCATGTACTAAGATAGTCGGAAAATTAAAAGTTGTGATTTTCTAGGGAGATACGGCTAGGAACTATACTCTCATCTGGTGTAATACTCAAGGACTTTGCTGCTGTACCATGGCTGCAGGTTGCGCAATGATATTATGCAGAAGCCGAAAAAAGTACCCTCAGTAACTTTTAATAGCAGGGGACTATATTTGGACACTGCGTAATATAATTTGGTTATTTTTGAGCGCAATGCTAATGGCCTTATCAGATTCAATGGATTGTGCTAAGCTATTCTAAAAGTGGTAGGGCTAGACCTGGAGATTGGCTGAATGGATTCCAAAACGGTAAAAATTAAATGTTTAACTCTAGCGGTGCTGGAAAATGAGTAACAATCCTTTAATTCTACAAATCCTGCTGAAATTATTGTGGCGCAATGATATTACGCAGCAGCCAAAAATAGTCCCCTTTGTCTCTTTCAATGGCATTGGACTATTTTCAAGCACTGGGAAATATCATTTCGCATCCTGCAGCCATGTAAGTAAAAGAAGTGAAGTGAAATGAAATGTCACCACTAGGGGTGTGACAAGATCTTTTGCAACAAGATTTTGCTAAATTTAAAACGTCAGGAGATTTCTCGTGGATGTGAAATTCTGTCTCATGATATCAGCATAAAGTTGAGTTTGTTCCAAAACCTCTTTCAGTGCATGCATTATATTCTTTCTTTTACTGTGTGTGCTCTTTTTGTTGTTTGTTTATCATCAAGCTACTTAAAGGCTGTGGGTTACATTTATTATACTGTTTATGAAATTACTATATTCAGTTAGTGTTCATTTGACTGCCACCTCAAAATGCATTATAATGTGCTAAGTATTTGACCTCAAATGAACTTAACGGTGGCAGCAGACTGTCTCCACCTCATTTTAACACATTAAGAGTGGTCTACAGTCATTTGTTTTTAAGGTTGAATTATGGTACAAGTTCACAGTTTAAAAAAAATGACCAGATCTACAGGGCAGGCAGGGCAACATCAACTTTAGCATTACAGGTTTTCTCAAAATGTTTATAAAAACTTCTTGTTGGCATGGTTTAGGTTTAAGGGGCATAGCACATTTTCATCAGGTGTAAATTTTGAGTAAAATCATACCTATTTAGTAGTTACAGTAGATTTTATTTTAAAAAAAGTGACCTCTATGACTTGGTACATGTACAACATGTAAACACATACACACATGCACGCACGCACATGCACACACTGCTATAGATGCGTAAGCTGAAACTAACAGCTCTCAGATGCTTCACTGAATGAATGAGAACAAATACTGGTTCCCAGTCTATGTGAACAAGCAAAACCCCTGCACTTTTTACATCATAAACAACTGTTGTGAAAATCTCACTTCAGAATGGAATAGGATGTCCCACAGAAACCAGTTTTACTTCACACCCTTTAAAAGAGGTTGCAGGTCTTTTTCTAGCTTGGACTGTATTATGAAGTGTTTGTCTGGTTTACACGCCTTTGTAATAGAGTAGGTGTGAATAATGTGTACAAACAGCCGCAAACGACGGATTAAATATAACAAAAGAGAGTTCTGGCGTCATTCACGTCTGTTGTAAAGTTCCTGTGATAATCGTGCGAACAGTGTTGTTATTCTTAGTAGGTAAAAGGGTGCAAGGGTCACATTTTAAAATTGGAGTGGCATATGAAGTACAAATGCTTGGTGCTATCCCTGTATGGACAAAATAGCTCCTGGGGCATTTATACTTACAACCATTTACCACCAAAAGTAATCAGATGTCAACTCATTTGATTTTATGATTTGACATAAACACAAGCAGAGTTTATATGAGGACTACCAATTGGTTAAGCCTCCAGAGTTTTTGTCTGTGAGTCCGCCCATTAAAAACCACATTGATCAAACAAAACTTAATAGAATCTATTTTTACACATCATGTTGTATGCTTGTGACTATAAATATAGTAATGTGTTACACATCTGGACAATTCATGCAGGCATTGTAGAGTAATTTTTGATGTGTGTGTATATATATATATATATGCATTCACATTTGTGAGTAAAGAAAAGCATAATAATATACTAAAATGAATAAAAATATTTGTAGACAAATTTAAATATCTCCAACACTGATTTTCATATTTTAATTATTATTCTTTATTCACATTCCCTCCCATATTTAGATTAGTGTTATTAGTGTTATCGGTTGATCAGTTGATGAAATATCAGTTGATTATTTAAACTTTCTTTGAGTTTGTCTGTGTGAATTTGATGCATTTTCCTTTCTCCCCACAGCATTTCACCAGAAGGCTGTTCATAGTCCACTGGACAAGCAGAAAGGTTCACGGCAGAGCGGCCCGGTCCCATGTCAAAACTGTGGCAAGTCCTGCAAAGGCGAAGTGTTGAGAGTGCAGAACAAACACTTCCACATTAAGTGCTTTGTTTGCAAAGGTAACGTGTCAACCAGGACCCAGTCCATTCATCTGCCTTTGTATTGTGTTTGCTGAACGTTTTATAATAGTTTATTTATAGTAGAATCTTGAAAAGCATTTATAAACAGAGGTGAAATTTCAAGGTCAAATTTAAGGAGAGTCAGGTAAGCTCTGGGATTTTATTCAAGCACAGTCCTAATACCACACGAATAATAACCCAATAAATCTGTGTGGTCGTTCAGGGTGGGGTGCAAAATTATGACCACATATCCGAATAGAAGTGAACTGTTCTTTGAATCTGTTTGCTATCCAGTTTCATCAAGTTAGCTAAAGTTAATGACAAGTGGGTGACTGCGGCTTCCTGTTTTGTCTAAGTGTATGGGTGTTAATATGTGTTCGTCGGCATGTGTGCCTATGTACATGTGTCTCCCACCGGCTGTTTTCAGCTTGATAATGTTGTGAACACAGACAGCAGTTGCTAGGTGACTCCAGAGTTCAGACAATATGAGCTCTTTTACAGAGTTTAACACATTTATTCTTGGCTCAAAGTGTCAGCCTGTGTGGTTTCAGCACAATAAAATTATTTGCTTTTATTTTAACAGATTTAATGCTGGTTTATGAAGGCTAGCTGTTTTAAAACACAAAGCAGAGGTAGTCATGTGTTGTGCTTTGATTTTAGGGCTGCACGATTATGACAAAAATCATAATTTTCGATTATTCACCTTGATATTGTAATTGGGGTTATTCTTGTTGATTAATAGATTTTACAATGAAGTTTTGAAATGTTTTATAACTTTCTGTGAAGCAGAATCACTGTATTTGGTGCCCAACATACAGCGGAAACGCACAGAAATGAGCACAAATGGACAGCTGTATTGTTTTACCCGTAATTGTAATCCCGATTAGTTTTTCAATTAATTTTGCAGCACTACTTGTTTTAGGGTAGTTTGTCGTCATTTTTTATATTTCCTTATTACGGAAAATAATTAGACACAATTCTGGCATACATCTAGTTTTATTCAACTGACGTTGTGATCTGTATGAAAAAGAAACACAGAGGGTTTTTACCTTTTAACAATATCTACAATATAGGTTACCCTGATGTAGGGACGTTGAAGGGACAATGATGTTGCGCAGAAGCCGAAAATAGTCCCTTTAGTAACTTTTAATATAAGGGGACTATTTTCGGGCCCTGCGTATTATCATTTGGCTATTTTTGAGCGCGATGCTAAATGGTCTAATCCTAATCAGATTCAATGAATTGTGCTAAACTATGCTAAAAGTGGTAGCGCCAGACCCGGAGATCAGCTGAATGGATTCCAGAACGGTAAAAATCAAATGTTTAACTCTAGCGGAGCTGGAAAATGAGTAACAATCCTTTAATTCTACAAATCCTACTGAAATTATTGTGGAGCCCCTTAAACCAGTAGCCCCCATATTTCAACACGTTAGTAAATGTCAAATAAATCTCTTTGCACATTATGGGCCCTATCTTGCACCCAGCGCAATTGACTTTGTCAGTGACGCATGTATCATTCGCATTTTGCACCGGCGCACAGCGGGTTTTTCCCTCCACAGACGCACGTCGGCAAACTAGGGAATGAACTTGCGCTCCCTGGGCGGTTCAGCGCAAAAAAAGAGGCGTGTTCCGGCGCAAACCATCCCTGATGCTATTTTGCAGTTTCAAAAAACAATTGCGCCACAAAAAGTTTAAAGTCAGTGGCGCGTTGCGCGTTGTTCATTATGCTATTTTAAGGGCGCATGCTTGACCATAATGTATAGCATGCACAACGCGCATACACTTTGCATCTAATCTACACAGATGCAACAGTTATTTTTGCAAATCATAAATTGTTACACTAAAAAATATTAATACACGAGATAAGGGGAATCATAGTGGTGAGCATTGTGGTGATAGTTTTTATTTATTGTGTGGCTGCGTTAAAAAATTCTCATGCAAATAACGATTAAAATATTTTCATAAGTTTGTTGTGTTGCTGTATTACGTTTATTTTATGTAAATAATAATTAAAATGTTTTCATAAGAAACCTTAATGTATATGAACTTGATTTGTAAGAGTACTTTGGGATTGGACCTTGCTTGCGTTTCTTGAGTCCGATTTCAAAGCCCCCAAACCCTTTCAGCGGTGAGGGTGGACGCAGCGATGTCCTCTGCTGGCGTCAGGTCATGTGTAGAGGCAGATCCACCTCCCGTTACACGGCGTGCCCGATTTATGCTGGCAAGCTTGGGATTCCCCCGTCTCCTGACATCATTGTAGCGCTTTGCGCAACGATGGGGATGCCAGCTGATGAGACTGTGGCTATTTCCTCTCACGCCTGTTTAACCTACGCTGATTTTGGCGGGTTTCTCTAATCCCCATACAAAACAACTTCTCTGTCTTTGACTGCTCTTACAAGAATGTCGGTCTCCTCGGCTGTAAACCGCTCCTGGCGTGCGCCTGGTAAATCCGTCATAATAATAGCAACCCACCATGGAACTTGCGCCCTTGCGCTTAAAGGGAATGTTGGATAGCGTTCTGATTGGTTTATTTGACGTTACGCCCAAACCACACCTATGAATAATGAACCTACTTCAGACCAACCCCTTATTGATTTGCGCCCGGCACAAGAGTTATTTCTCACACCGGGAAAATAGCAACAGCGCCCAAGATCCGCCCACAAACTCACTTGCGCGTTGCGCTTCGCACTTGCGTTTCAGATCGTTAAAATAGGGCCCTATATATTTTTAATATTATAATATTTTCAATACGTCATAAGCTTTGTAATGTTTATATACAGGTAGGAGTATAATGTATATAGGAGTCATTGTAGGAATGTGTGTGTGCATACACAGAACATGTGGGTGTGTGTCTTTCCAACACACGGTGTCCTGTCACACCCCCTTCAACTTATTTGTTATGTAAATCATCAAGCAAACCAGATGATATTGCTTCAGTCCAAGATGTTTGGCAGCCTTCGTATGGAATTGTGCAGAAATACAGAGACTCGTGGGGAAATAAGGTTATCACAGAACCGCCTGTATTTGTTTCTTGCACACCATGACAACATAGGGATACTATTTTTTTTAACACAGTGGGGAGTTCATTTCTCCTTAAATCTGGATTGTGCACGCCCACTACTTGTTCCAAATATGTAAGACTATACTCAAAGCTGCAAGACTATACTCAAAACTGACATATTATAATATGTCAGTTATTTGAAATGTGCATATATTTCCTTAGAAATATATCTAAACAGATGATTTTGAAAAAAAAATAAACAAAGTGAAGTTTGCACTGTTTCTAGTTTACTAGATAAGTAAATAAGCAAATGTGTGACACTGATGTTAATTCCTTTAAACTTACTTGAACTCTTAAATGTGTTCGTTTTTAGTAAAACGTTTTATTTAAATACTGATAATAAAATTATCTTTATTGATTCGAATTTAATATACCTTCATTGACAATATGTGAAATAGCTGTATTTTCACTACACTGTAAAAAAAGATTTGTTGGTTCAACTTAAAAAGTTAGTTAACAAAAAAGTTAAATATTAAGTAAAAATGTTCAACTACTATTTTTAAATTAAATTAACTCAACCAGGTAACTCACTTTAAGTTGAACCAACTTTTTTCTTTACCCTATAGTGGTCTCAGATTCAGTTTGAGAATGTTCAGTTTCACTTTAGGGTTTACCTGATTTTAGGGGATATTATATAAACACACCCTTATAGGTAACAGATCGCCTGAATCTTGCACATTATGTATGGAAGACTGCTCAATAATACTGTTACAAGACATACACTGAATAATGATAGCTTTTCATATCACATATCAGTAATTTAAGGACCTTGTAAAATATGCCTGCACATATTTCGAAATGTGTTCATCCCTTCAAAAATGTGTGGCCTACACCCTCCTAAAAACACAATCACAGCTGCGTTTTGTTTGCCTGAATCCCGTAGTGATTTTTTTGGTTGTTCAACACACAGAGACACATTTGAAAACTATCCACATGCAGACCATAGCAAAGTCTTGAAATCTGATAACTCATCTTGGGAAATTTTTTGAATTGGTCAACTTTAAATTCTTAGAAAATTCTTACTAAACTAAAATGTATTTCTTCAGTGGTTAATATATATTTTCTAGCACTTATGCAAGCCAGCCTGGGCCACAGCTTATTTTGGAAAATCATAAATTCTTATGTACTGCATGTGCTGTGTGTCAACCTCACATATACAGTAACATAGGCTCTTACGTAGGCTTTCCTAAGCATTGTTTTAAGATTAAATCACAATGAACTTTGTCACTGCACTGTGTCAGGGCAAATATACTATTAATGATGGAAAGTCAGGTACAGTGAATGGCAAATAAGGGTTTACAATACAAACAAGATATCAAAAACAGAAAGTGCATTGAATTTAAGTGTAGCAGAAAGAATTAATCAAGTGTATAATTAGTTATTTCGTTTCAATAGTTTTAAACGCATATTTCACAGTTAAATTAAACCTTCCAGACTGCATCTAAATGACACGCAAAGTTAATTGGTTCCAACTGAAGGAAAAAGCCTAGTGTGTTTTTGTGCCCAAGGGTTCTCTTTAGTCAAGAAGCTCAGCTTTAGCTTTGCCATTACATTTCTACAGAAACAGTGGAAATGCTCAGATCTAGACTTCAGCATTAACAAATGGCACACTTTGTAGGTCTCATTTTGTAGCACCCGTTAGGGAAATCTACCCATAATGTTCCACTTATCACATGGATTTCAATGTTCGTGTAGTAAAATGACTACTGATGATTATAGATTTCTTCCATTCTAAGATGAGTTACAGCAGGGGTGTCAAACTCATTTTAGGCTGTGGGCGGGATGGTAAATAACGCCATGAAGTGCGGGCCGGATAATTTTTTTAAACCTTAGTGTGCTGATAATTGTGTTAAAATTAACTTAACAAACCAATTAATTAGTTTGTTTAGCAAGAAAACCAGAGAAACTCACAGCTCTGTGAAAACTACATTTCATAAGGTCACACTCATACTGTATATTATACGCACAAATTTACATCTGTACAAAACCCACAGGCCTTATAGGTTGAAAAGCTTTAATTTAACTTATTTTGCCTTGATGCCAAAATTATTTATAAACCATTCACTTTTCTTTGGAATATATTTGTAATGAGAACAGTCATTTAGAAAATGCTAGATGGGGCAGTGGCCCAAAACAAAAATGGGACTATGGGGGGTGGTACTATTATTATGGTTTTAATAAAGTATTATAAATATTATGTATTAAATTACTAGCATCAACTTAGACAAGTGATTATAATGGGAAATATAATAAGAATTAAAGTGTGACAATCTGCTAAATATTCAATATGATTTACCTGCTGGCTTGATGGAGCTTTGAATCCATGTTTGCAATGTTGAACTGCTCCTAAAAGCCTCTCTTTCCGTTCTCTGTCGTTATTTTGTGAAGGCATTGGTGTTTTTTGTATTTTTTGTCTACAAAGTGTGCCAAGAACAGCAAATTTAGTGTTTATATTAACTTAGATCTGATCGGGAACATTAAATCGATTAGACAAGCATTGTAACGTAAATAAGAATGTGGATATTTTGGTTTTGTTAGCTTGCTAAGTTGTTAGCACTTTTAGAACACTGACAGCAAATCATTACCGGAAGAAATACATAAACATATTTACAAATTACTAATTCTGCGGTTTAATAACTGATATAATGTAATGAATCTACGTGTTAATGCAACGAACTTCGGAAACTGTCGTCTTCGCTCTCCAGGCAGAGAGTGGACACAGAGATGCTGCGGAGCGGGCGAGAAAACACGAAGTGGATCACCGGAATCAGTGGATCTTTAGCGGAGCGGTAACAATAAAACGGCAAGTTTTTTGGGCACCGTGTTTAGTCTATGTTCCGCGTTTTGCTGCTTTCCGCAAGTCTCCCATATTAAAAACGAACTAGACACCCGCCTAAAAGGGTTTTTAAAATATGTATTTAATATTTAATAATACTGTATAAATCATCACGCGGGCCGGATTGGACACCTTTGCGGGTCATATCCGGCCCGCGGGCCGCATGTTTGACACCCCTGAGTTACAGCATTGGTTACTATGGTATGGGTGTTACACATAAAACATCTCAAACAACAAACACTCTCACACCACTGTCATCACTTTCACACGCACACTTGATAAATAGTGTAGGTTTATTGTCTGTTTGTTATCTCATTATAAAGCCTGCAGCTGATCTTTACTGCATACTCTACATCAGGGGTTCTCAAATGGTGCTTTTCCATTGTATAGTACCCCACGGTTTAGGTCGGGTCAGCTCACCTCCCTTTGGCTTGGTTAGCTTTCCATCGGTTTTATAGGCGTGTCGTTACATTTGCGCTGCCTACTGCTGTGACATCATACAAGTAATAGCGTTGTGGGAATGCTATATATTCCCATACATTCATTTATTTCTCAGTCCACCACAAAATTAAAATTGACCAAATAGATGTTTGCACATCGCGTTTATCAATACCTCTGTCTCACATGCCACTTTCTGTACACACGTGGCGTCAGTTGACACGCTCCGCTGAGCCTTATTTCAGTTGCATTTAAGTATAAATGCAGACGTGCGCGTTGTGAATGTGCCACCACAAACTGCAAGTCTGGAAAAAACTGCCATGGTGTTCCTGATTCTCAACTTGTGGATATTTTTCATTGCTAAAAGGGAGTTTGGGAACTTTACAGCAAAGCACAGATGACAAAAGGTTTACTCGAGACGAAGGTAAAGCTAATCTTTTACATTATAGGGATGACGCTGGTAGTGACGATTCTCTCAGACCAAATTAGTGATCTACAGTGTTTTTGAGTTACGTTGGAACCCCAAATGAGGTGGTACTAAAAAAAGTATCAGGTACTACGTAGTGCACCCAGTGGAAAAGCCCCCAAAAGTAAGCTGACCTGACCCAAACCGTGGGGGTACTATGCAATGGAAAAACACCAAAATTTTGTTGTACCTTTAAAAGAACCATCTAGGAACCATATCTGTCTTTCTACAGTTGATTTTAAGAAAGCTTTAAGATAATTTATTTATATCACTTCAAAAATGTTATATGAACAAATGTAATAACCCTTTTTAACCCATTTTTTTCAAATGTATAAGACATTTTATAAGACAATGGCCCTCATGTATCATTCTTGCGTAGAAATGGGCGTATATGTTGGTGTAAGATTATGCTTACACTCCTCTCACCGTCTAAATTATAAAGCTGTGTGTACCTTTACAATTCAGGTGTAAGCAATACCTGCCCTTCATAAATGCGGCGGCTGAAAACGATCGTCATTAGAATAACACGCCCCTATATATTTAAGTCGCCGCTTCCCCACGCCCTCATTTTACGCCATTGATACACGGAAGACGGCAAAGAAGAGAAACCAGGGAAGTGGAAAGAAACAAAATTGTTTTACTTGGGAGTTTAAAGAGTGGGATTTAAGACACATTAATAATTGCGTGACAATTTGTAATATTCTTCTTTTTATTATTATTATTATTATTATTTACTGTTGCCTACATCTAAATGCCATGTCTACTTAATGGTTCGGTTAAGATTTTTTTAAATATTATTTTAAAATGTTGTAGTTACTTCTGTAGTGTGTTGTTTGGTATTTACATACAGTTGTTTGTTAGCTATATCTTGGATCCAGTTTGATGTGGAGCTCTAGCTCTGGATATAATTCAAATTAACAATTTGTTTCCACGACATCCACATGTTTTACAAATTCATAATTTGGAGTAATAATAATTGTAATAGTAATTACGAAATATTATAATAATTTATTCCAAGAAACAAACTGTTGAATATTGGGAACGAATTCTATATTTATGGCCATACTTTAGACTAAATAAGAAAAATAATTGTTAATTTGTGTCCATAATGTAGCATAAAAAATTATTCGTGGCTATGATTTTGTCCGCATGTCATCATGATCGGATTCACGGCTCTATTCAACACAAGAATCTTACCTTCATATCTTTATTTATCATCGAAAATTTGCTAACTCTTACAGTCCCTCCGCACTCCCGCTAAGCTCCATTCACATGCTCTGCCCTGAAACGTCAGGTAAAGCGCACAGGCTCTCAACTGAAGGAATACATAAATCAAATGCTTTAAAGTCACACAAATTAAACATTTAAGTCCATGATGCATAAAAATAAACACTGAAGTTTATAATTACTATGTTTTTTTACAGTGGGTCATTATATATCATATCTTTTAGTTTGTCAGTGAGTTTTGGGGTGTTAGGAATTGTGTTTCTGCGCATTCAAAAAGTGCGTACACCACCTCCTGAGATGGCATAGGATTTGAGCGTGGCGTACGCCAACGTCAGTATTGATAAATCTCAAAGTCACCTTGGTTTTGGGTGTACGCCAGGTGTACACTGGAAATTTGGTGTACGCACTTTTGATAAATGAGGGCCATTGTGTCTGTAGAATAACCTAAAAAAATACTTTACTTGGAGACTAAGAGATAGTTTTAACATTTTATGTTATTCATGCTAAAATTGGTGCTGTAGAGTGAAACCAATACCTTCTTTATCTGCTATTGACTTCCAAAGTGGAAAGTATGCATTTAATAATAGAGCATAAAGGTTAATGAACTGTAAACACATACACTTAACTCTCTTTTTACTTAAGTAATGTGGTTCACCTGGTCTTTTTTGTATAACTTTTTGTATGTGGGTGTGACTTTTTTTGCTGTTTCAGAAGTTTTTATTCACTGCACCAGTTCTGTTTGGCCTGTAGCCCAGACCATTCATGTGCAGTGGTTTGGATATTCCTTAATGTGCTTGGGTTGTGTTAACGCATCATATCATAATCTCTTTGCAATGTACACAGCCAAGTAGTTACATGTCTGTGTTACTTCATTATATAAGGACACCCAAATCTGTGCTCATGAGTTAGTTATTGAGTCAGTGTGTAAATGCACCGTCTTTAGAGACACCCAGATGCAGGTTAAACAGGACACAGTGTGCTGTATGCCAAGCACCAGGATTTTCAAGGGGTTTGTCACAGTTGAGGCTCCAGATGCTCTGCCAGATGGAGATGATGATGCAGGTGTGTTTTTCATTTTATTAGGGCTTTGTGTGGAGTTATGCTGCCTGTAAGTGCTTTCGGAAATTTGATAATTCCCACTTTTGAAATCATTATAATGAGCTTGTTGTGTTGATTTGTTGTCAGAAAGAATGGAGGACGGCAGCTACTGTATACTTGCATGTCTCTTGGGAAAATGTTATTTAAACACAGTATGTACTACTTTAACGACAAGACAATGAATCCGTTGCAGATAAAACTATTAAGCGATTCTGCAGCAGCAGAAATCCTTCCATTTTTAAGTTTATGGTGCGCCAATCTTGGAAACTTGGGTATCAAAATTGTTTCCAAACTTCCCAGATGTAAACACGACATCAGAGAGCCGTTTACCTAGGAAACTCATATTCACGATAATTCCAATAGCACATGTCGTGAAGGCAGCACATGGGCTTATATGAGAGTTATACAGCAAAAAAAGCTATTTAACCATAATAGTCCCTGGAAATGGGAGTCAGATTATGAGTAAATGAGAGTGGTTGCACATGATGTTATCTTTTTAAAGAAGGCAAGATTCTGCTATTAATCTAAATCTTAGAGCAGGTGTGACTTAAACTATGGCCACAAAAGAGTATTGAAATTTTGAAATCAGACCAAAAACATAATAACAAAAAATTGACGATTTGCTTCTATAGTGTGTGGAGTGCCGCTATGTGGTCATGAAAGCGCACTACACACCATCAGATTCTATTCACGAACAAAGCGAGTCTCGACTGAGAACACATGAAATCTCATGATGTCTCTTGCGATCAAACGTGACTGCACAGTAGGACGACGGACATAAAGAAATGGCATTAATGCTGCTTTTTAAATCTCTGATGTTCATCTGATGTTGGACTGTACCTCCAACATGACTGCAGTTGTTATGGTTTCGTCTTTTATCAGCTGGCTTTCTGATTGGGTATCGTTTCGTTTCATGTGACAATCTACAGCCTGCACGTGCATTTGTCCTTGGTTTCCACCACAAAACATTTCTAATTGTAAATATTCAAAATGTTGAATATTTCTGATTTGCGATCGGAGCTGATTCAGATGCTCTTAACACCGCACACCACAGAAAAATCTGATAAGAATACTCAGTTCAACAACAAAGATGATGAGGACTTCCTGATTGTTGTAAGGGGGAATGTCAGCTCAAATTCAGCCCGATTATCTTTATGTGTGTGGCAGCGTTATAGGGGACCAATAGTGAAGCTTGTGTCATGCTGAAGTGGAAAAAACACTCAGAAACAAACAAATAAATAATTAAATGCATTTCAGAGAGAAATACTGTTACTAAAACATTATTATTATTATATGATACAAATATGTTTGCAACAAGGTTTACAATAATTTGGATACATTTCAGAAAAATACTTTCTAACTTTAAAAAAATTGTCTATTAGTAAATGGTCTGATTTATAATAAACATAAACCAAAATGGGCAATTTTGCTGATAACAATTTACAGCAGAAAGTCCATTAATACTATGTTAAGTGAACAGAATGATTTTTTTCTGCAGTTTTTGTGTTCCCATGAAAGCATGTTTATATTAGTATGATGTGGTGTTTCTGACTGCTGGATCTGTGACAAAAGTTCAGATCCTCACTGCAGCAAGATACTAAACCAGTGGTCTCAAACTCCTAGCCCGCGGGGCATTTGCACACGCCCTCACCCTCTCTGCGGCCGCGTATGCTTTCAGCAATATATATAATCTGGCCCGCAGAAAGATTTTTATTCACTGTGTTTTATATTTGCTTGATTTTTGATTTAAATGTTTAAGGGTCCGTTCACATGTCGCATCTTACAACGTCTGTTAAAGACCAGTCAAGGCGTTTCTTACTTTCCAAAGTGTTCAGGATGTTGTGCTCCCGTGGCGTGGTGTCTTCCATTGCTATGCAGCCATGAGCTGCGCTCTTTATGATTTCTGAAACGCTTTGATTTTTACAAAGCTCATCATTCTTTAAGGGCATTCTGACTTATTAACACAGTTATAGAGTTGTTTCCTCATGCTAAACGTAGGCAAGGTGTCAAAAAAGCAGTTGGATGTGTTACAGAGTATTTCTGTGCTGAATGCACTTCGCCAGGGTTCAAGTATCGGAAAGTTTTTTTCGATTACAGGTCCAACTGACTTTTCAGGGGTTTTC
This sequence comes from Paramisgurnus dabryanus, assembly GCF_030506205.2. Taxonomy (NCBI): domain Eukaryota; kingdom Metazoa; phylum Chordata; class Actinopteri; order Cypriniformes; family Cobitidae; genus Paramisgurnus; species Paramisgurnus dabryanus. Next base: position 54,633,545 of record NC_133337.1, on the reverse strand, counting down.
TATACGTATCACTTCTTTATATGGGCACTTCCCCCTGAAAACCCCGCCCACCCGTCAATCAGCGGGAGACGCTAGAACTTGCAAACATCTTATCACGCGACACAGCTTTGTTTAATTTCAAAACTCAACAATGGCACGAAAGAAGAAGTGTGTTTTTGGATGTAAGGAGAAGAAAGCCAGCCTTATGAAAACAATGGATATAGTTTATTATCCGGGGTAGCAGCAGAGTTTTGCGTGTGTGTTTGATGCGCTGGATTTCATTGAAAAGTCCCAACCGGGTCATGAGTTGCATGCAGTAAGTAAGACTTCTGTCTTATGTTGGAAATAGGCACATGCATATTATATAAATGACACGAACATGTAGTGAATCATAAGTTATAAGTGTTGTATAGTCTTGCATGACTCTTACTCGCTCCTCCTGCAGTACTAACTCCTCCTCATTTTTTCGTACGTTATCGGAATGATTCGGTAAAGCTAATACTTCTTTTATAAATCTGATTAAACTAAAGACTCTTCTGAGATATAAAGGATGTAATACTACTCTATAGGTACTCCAGATTAACATCGAAAATGCAGAAACAGCGTGTGTTACGTGAGCTTTAAAAGCACTGCGTGCTCTGATCTATCTAGTGAGCCGAATACCTCAAACATGTGACACCCCTTACCAAAGCACCACGACATGCCGGTGGCAGCAACAATACTACAGCGAGAATTAAAGTTACACTTTCTTTCTTTGCATATGCATTTTAGCAAATCTTCCCAGACAGTGACGTACTGTAGAAATGTGGTGGCATGTTTGAATGAGGCGTTGTAGGAAGGCGTTGTAGGAAGGCGTGTATGAAGTATATCTCTTTGGGTTTGAAACTTTAATCTTTGTGACTTTATGTATGCAAAAACAAACTTTTAACACTCAAAAGACAAACGAAAACATGAAATCGCATTATATGACACCTTTAAATGTATTGCTTTGGAATGTCACCTGCTAGCTGCAGTGGAACATGTTGCATAGTCTTGCACACAAATGTGGAAACATGTTTATGTTTACATGTGGTTCTTTTAGTGCACAGTTTAAGTTACTTAGAGACAGAATGTCCACTGAGTAGATTTAATATCAAGTCCAACATCCATACATTCCTCTTTCTATGTTCACTTATTCCACTGACCCTCCCAATTTCTCATGTGTTCACCTCCAAGCCAAAGTCAACTTTATGTCTCAATAACCTTTCGTCAGTTTTGGTCCCCCTCTGTGTGTGCCGTTGAACACCCGAAATAAAAACTACAATGTTGAAGTTTAATAATTCCCCAGGTGCTGATGTGGTGTCTCATAGCAGCACTTAACTCGATGTAGCTCAGAAGGGTCGTTTCCTAGAATTGTTATAGTGTATGTTGTTTTGGATGAAAACATCCTTTGAAAAACAAAATTGCAAATCATTATGACTTTCAGTATTGGACTTTAAGATGTTTAGGGTGTAGCATGTGTTTGATAAGAGCGGCTTGCTTGCAGACATTCTTTATCCTTTATCTAAGGTGTTGTTTGCCATTTTCAGCTGAGCTAAACATACCATACCGCGTAGACTTCTTATCACTTGGGAGTTTTGTTACATACGTTTCAAAAAGAAAGTTTTGCCATGTCTAGTTAAGGGGCAAAAGTGTGGTTGTGATAGAGGAGAGTTATGCAATTTATATAAAATGCACATCTATCATTGGTCAAAGTAATGTTATTGGAGTAATTATGGTTAGTACTGAACACTCAACATTTAGCTTGATGGAGTGTGGGAACTTTTTGAATTTTTGTTTACATCCATGTGTCCAGAGTGTGCTGCCCATTCTGTCTGTGAGTGTTTGTACTTTAAGGAAGTCTTAACAACTTTGGAACGAGATGTTGTCACACAGTATCACAGGATAGCCTAGGTAACCCTCCATATCGCTAACACCAACCAATCGCCCCTCAGCAGCCATGAAAAACATGTCTGCAATTTCCTGGTCAAGATTCCTGTGTTATTGTTTGGACTTTTACTATGAGCTGAACATTGCGTTACAATGTATTGTGTGTGAGCGTGTGGTTGATTGTAATGCCTACCATTGCACTTTGTACATGTCTTTGTTTTGCATTTATGGGTGTGTGTGAATAAGAGAAAAAGCTTTTTTCTGGGGTCAAAGCTGTGAAGCAAAGAAGAGGGGATATACGATTCAATCTTATCAAATGAAGGTGCTTTGGGAGAGCATGCATGGTTTTATTTCTTCATCCTAACGTTGACTCCTAAATTGCTCAAAAGTTGCTAATATGGAGCTCAGGGATGAAACAAAGAGTTTTCAGATGTTTCATTTAAAGGAAAACACCACTGTTTTTCAATATTTGTTCTTACCTCAACTAGCCCCATTCATTCCTTAGGATCCAAACAGGGATAAGTTTAGAAGCCACCAAACCATTCCATCAATATTACTGCACCTGAGGTCGAAGTGCTGCAAACGAAGTGCTCTTTCGCCCTACAATATGTGACCCGTCACGGAAACCAGGGACACAAGTCGGCAGCACAAGTTTCGAGAAAATGAGAAACTACGTTTTTTTTTTTCAAAATTTGTGATTTTCGTTTTATTGCAGAATCTGTTAGTTGAGATCACGAAGAAGCCTCTCCATGTTTGGGATAGCAGTTTATGTATATTTAAAAGCATACATTTTGCGGTTAAAATAGGCTTGTTTTTCCGGAGATTCTAGCGTGCAGCGGGGGGTGTCATTGTCTGTGTGTATATTTACATACTGTATAAGCTTGTGTTTTTGCCTCCGCCCCCACAGGGAACAGCGTGACTACTGAATAAGGATAGTTCGCCCAAAACTGAAAATAATGTCATTAATGACTTACCCTTATGTCGTTCTAAACTCGGAAAACCTCCGTTCATCTTCGGAACACAGTTTAAGATGTTTTAACGTTAGATTTAGTCCGATAGCTTTCTTTTTCCTCCATTGAAAATCTTTGTACGGTTTACATGTCCAGAAAGGTAATAAAACATCATCAAAGTAGTCCATGTGACATCAGTGGGTCAATAAGAATGTGTTGAAGCATCGAAAATACAGTTTGGTCCAAAAATAGCAAGAATTACGACTTTATTCAGCATTGTCTTCTCTTCCGGCTCGAGCGTGAAGTCACGTGACTGTAGTGACACGGCTGCCCTGTTCCTCAGATATGTTTGCTTAGATTTATTTATTTTTTTCAAACTTATAGCATGCGTCTCCCCAGACTGTACAGCTCGGACGCACAAAACAAAAGAACTATGAAAGAAGCTGGGGCGGAACAAATAACAGTCAGCCGCATCATACGTCAGCCGCGTCACTGACTTTATGGGGCGCCGCAGTCGGATGACGTCAAAGTAACGCGAGAGCTCTTCAAGAAATCTTACAGAGTAGTTTAATTTCGACTCGCTCTCGCGGTACTTTGACGTCTTGCAGCGCAGCATGAGTCCAAACACACAGAAGTTACACAGAGATCGTTGTATTCTTTATATAATTGGCTACATGTTTTGTCTATAAATATTTATCATGAAGTCATTGGCTGATGGAGGAACGAGCGAGCGATTGGTAACATCTCTAAAGGACTTCACGTTTTCGACGGTGCTGTTTTTGGATTATCTATTCTACTACCTAGTTTAAATACAAACTTTGAAGGAGGGTTCATGTGTTTAACGGAACGTAAATACCGGAGTGTAATCTGATATACCCTTACATGTTACGATGTAAATAGTTCTCAGATTGTATATTATATTGTATTACCAGAAGTTCATGCGAAATCTGATGTAAACAATAGACTATATATCTATATTTCACGGATTATACGCATTTGTGGACAAAAATCATTGGATGATTCACACATCTGAAACAGACTGGATTCGACTTGTGATCCCACAAAGGTAAAAGTCCTGTTTATTTTTGCATTTTGTCATTCGGACTTTTGTAATAAAATACTATATATGATACTAGAACATCTGTATCTCAAAACGGCTTTACAGGGGGTATGGCTTTGCTAAATGAGATGTAAATGAGCCCTATTGTCTCTCCAGCCAGGGAAAAGGGAAAGTGTTAACTTTTTTCTTTCTCAAATTTCTCAGCATTCTCTTTCTTGAATGTGTTACATTCAAATGGCCACAACTTCTCCAAATCTAATCAGATTTCCATGTGTTACACATCGTTGGAAAGCTTAGAAACTGCACTTTCAGAATCTATGAATAACTCAAAATGCCCCAGATCCTACCTGTGTCCCTACTTTCCATGACTGGTCACATATAGGTCTCATTTTTTATCCACTTAAAAAATCACCACGTTTTATTATGTGCGCCCATACTTACTCGTGTACCTACTCATGTAACAGTCTTTGAATGGGGAAAACATGGAAGTGTTTTATGGCTTCTAAATTCACCCGTGTTTGGATCCTAAGGAATGAATGGGGCTAGGCTAAATGCTAACATGTTCACCATGCGCTGTACAAAGATTAAGTGCACTCATTGAATAAAGATACGTATGTATTAATTCATCTAATTTGAGATAAGAAAATAGTAAAATATTGAAAAATGGTGGTGTTTTCCTTTAACTATCACCTTTGTCTCAAATTTGAGAATTTTGTAAAGTTATAAAAGCTATCCTTTTAATCTCACAACTGACATATAAAACAAGTCTCCGTACAACAAACAGTACTTTTGTGTGATGTTACATTGTATCCTCGTAGGTCTGGATAGAAAGAAATTGATGGGAAAAGGGAAATTTCACAGTTATCAGGGAGGTGAAAAGAGGAGGTGGAAAATGGAGCGGTCCTGAGTATGATGTCATCGGAGCATTTGTCTGCATAATTTTGTTGATTTGGTTCCTGTTTTAGTGGAAAGGGGCTGTGAGAACAGGAAGGAGAGATGAAGGGAGGAAAATCTGTTAAATTTTCAGTTTGTTTTTGTAAGTCCACTCACGTACTGTACCTGCCCATCTTTATCCTCTGTGCGCCTGATGATCTCAGGGTGTGGTGAAGCGAATCACGACACAACAATTACTCAGCTCAAATAAATATACACAGAAACATGTGATTTGACTAGTAATGTGTTTCTGCTTGCCATTATTGTTTTTTATTAAGAGTAATTGGCTTATTTTACTTGATTAGGTGACTTACAGTAACGTTTCTGCTGCAGACATTCTCACCTGAATGACCTTCGTAGGTTTAATATTTGTAGATATTAAACCTCAAAAATGACTTGTCAGATTGTTATTGATTGTTAATATGCACTGGGAGTAGTTTGTATCATGTCCAAGACTGACCCACTGTAACTTGTCTTTTTCTCTTTGCAGTTTGCGGTTGTGACTTGGCTCAGGGAGGCTTTTTCGTGCGACAGGGCGAGTATATCTGCACTCAGGATTATCAGCGCCTTTATGGGACCCGCTGCTTCAGTTGCGAAGAGTTTATTGAGGGAGAAGTTGTATCTGCCCTGGGCAAGACTTACCACCCTCGCTGCTTTGTCTGTGCCAGCTGCAAGTAAGACACATGTGTTAACACACTAAAATACATTCACTGTCTGTGTTTTTAACAGTTTATAATTCCAGTTTAGCGTTTTCTTTGGGAAACTATGACAAAGTAACCAGACTTGTTCTTCATATATAGTATATATATTTAAATATATAGGCATTTGTTCAGTCAAATATAATTATATAATATTATTAAAAGTGATATTGTGTGTGTGTGTGTGTGTGCGTGCGTGCGTGCGTGTGTGTGTGTTTGTTGTGTGTGTGTTGTGGGGGTATTGTGTAGCAGCTTACCATGGTGCTACATTTTAAAATTCTGTCACTGAATGTGTGTTTATGTGCGTGTGTGTGAGCCAACCAGTAAGTATGTTACACTGTTCTGCTCCCAGGCCACTTATTTTCAGAGTGGTGTAGGGTGACCCTTACTCTCTGAATGGATGCTGTGTGTGTGCATGTGACATATTGCTCAAGATGAGTCCCTCCTACATTCCCATGCCGATGCCTGTGTCTCGTTGGACACAGTGTACCCTATCTGGTCTCTTGGGTGCGATCTTGAATCACATCGTAAATATCTCACTGGTAGTTACTTAGGGTGGTTCTATCCAGCCTCTCCTAAGTCATTATATGTGATGAATTTACTACGTGGTTAGGTATTTCACCATAAAATCTCTTTCAAATTTTTACTAACTTAAATCTAGTTTAAAAAAAAATATGCTAAAGGAGCTGTGCATTGTATTTGCATTGCGTTTTATTATTTGTAAATTGTATTTTATTAGAGTATCATTTGTCGAGCAATGCATGCCTGCTCTAAATGTCATAGTCTCTCGGGCGGCATGACTGAATTCATACTTCAGAGACTGCATGCCTCTTCACTGACACAGTGGGTCATATTTTGACCAACTAAATTAGTCCAACTATGCCAGGAACATAATCTGGAACTCAGTCAGCAATGATATTTCAATTTTTATGTTTAGGACCACAGTGTAAACAACTTTAGAGGTAAGCTAAGGCCAAAATAACAAACTCTTAAACTTTATTTAAGCAGTCATGCAATCACACAAGCTTTATTTTTACCATATTTTTGCTTTGTATTAACCAAAAAATGTGCATTTAATTACACATTGTAAGCTTTATTAGGAATTTCCCTTATGCAACTTTTTAAAGGTTTTTCAGTGGCAACTGTACATTGCAACCCTGAGAAAAAATTTACAAAAGCTGTCACTGGGGGTGCATATTGGGGTGTTTTCACACCTGAGCCTTTGTTTCAGAACCTAGTGCGTTTTCTCCCTTGGTTTCGGTTCGTTTAGGCATATGTATTCCATAGACTTTAAAAAAATATGGATAGTGTCCATGACGTCACCCATTGGTTTCTGAAGATCGTTTTTGAAGCTTAAAGTAGGCATTGCCTGCCGTCACCATCTTGGCCGTGCGTCACCGCGAATCACTCGCGGATAACCGAAAATGGGCAAAGAAATGGGACATGAGTGAACCTGAGGTGGCTGGTTGCTCAAACCACGCCCGCCTTGCTCGATTCTAGTGACAGCAGTGGCAGTTTACCCCTCACTCAAGTGGCCACGTCCTTAATTATGCAGAACTTTAAGGCTTAATATAATTTAAATGGATGAGTTACAAAAAAATTCACCCCCCTCACAGTTGTCATGAAGGGCAAAATTAGCTATATAGACCAAAAACACTTTTTGTACCAGGCTGTAAACATATTATTTTCTACTATAAAGTTGGGCATTTTATTAGGGAAGTCTATGGGAATTGACTCCCTTTTGGAGCCACCCTCAAACGGCCAGTCGATGATTTGCAGTTTAAGTCACTTTCGTATTGGCAATTGCTCGTTCAGGCGTTATCGGCCTGATTGCAAATGAACTCTGGAGCGGTTCATATAAGTGTGAAAGCAATCTGACCCAACAGACCAACAAACAGGTTGAGTCTTCCTTTTTGCTTTATTAACCATAACATACCTGACAGCTCTTTGGTGACGAATTTTGGTGATCACGTCAACGCCATTTAAACAACAGTGCACATGTTCCTTATAAAATGTCTTCTAACGGCTCTTCTCTGCAATAGGTATATGGTAAGAATGTTGTCCCTCCTAAAGTTTTATTCCTACTCAAAATAATGAACTAATTAAACCACAGTTACAAAAAAGTGACAATAATCCCGCAAAGCTGCTGTCTGTCAATCCTGATGGAAAACTTTGAGCACCAATTAAAGGAGAGTTTACTGCATGTGACTTGTATTAACAAAATCTGGTCTGTTTTAGTAGTGATTTAACCCACGGTTACGGAACATCGCAAACAAACTACGTGTCTGAAAACACTCTTAGTACCTCTAGGGTACATATTCGTACCAAATGTATATACATATCTGCACCTAAAAGATACTTACAGTATTGTTACCTTTTTAAAGTGTACTGCCCCAGTGACAGCTTTTGCACCATTTGTTTCTGAGAGTTTACAGTAAAATGTTTCACAGTTTCATTTAGTCTTGATCTTTTCAAATATGTGAGAGACTTTTTGTCAGCCTAATGTAAAGCAAGTGATGTTACTAGTTCATTCTCTTATAAAACTGACTTTATAACTTTGGTAATGCTCAGTGATGATGAGCTGACAGTTGTGTTTGTTTCTGGCAGACAGCCGTTTCCAGCCGGGGGCCGCGTGACGTTTAATGGGAAGGAGTGCATTTGTGAGAACTGCTCTCAGCCTGTGCCAGTCAACAGCACGGCAACCCCACAGGCTGTGCACAGTGAGCCCTCTGTTTTCTTTCTCTCATTTCTCTGGTTCATGTTGTTATTCTTTCTAAATGCTTGCAATGAAAGCTTTGTACAAAAGCAGTTCACTGTTACTACATGTTTTGACTCTCTCCTTCTCTCTCTGCAGATTGCTGTGGGTGTGGAAAGGAGTTTAAAAATGAACAGTCTCTGGTGGCATTGGACAAGCACTGGCACCTTGGCTGCTTCAAATGCAAAGTGTGCAATAAAGTGCTTAATGCAGAGTATATCAGCAAGTCAGTCCCACTTTTATGATGAGTACTTAAATATTTTTCTAGTCTTGGTAGCACGTTATTTGTCAGTATTTACTTTGTCTTATGTATTATTGATATTGATTTAAATAAATGAATACAGATGATCTGAGGACCATCATCTTTGATTCATGTAAATTGAGTCCCATGAATGTGTTTTGATATCTTGCAGGGACGGTATCCCTTACTGTGAGACAGATTACCATGCCATGTTCGGCATCCAGTGTGATACCTGCAAGAAATACATCACCGGGAAAGTACTTGAGGTTTGTGTTAAATCTTTACTATAAGTCAGTAATTCTTAAATGGATTAATTCATTAATAGACGGAAGATATTGTAGATGAAGGGCTGGCTAAATTATATTAGTAACGGTGACTACATTTACATGCACCCTTATATGGCGATAATAATGAGATTTTGGAAATATTACCCTTCATCTCATGTAAACACAATACTTCAATCAAAATAACGTGATTGAGCTCATAACCGCAGCCAGTATAATCGAATGAAATGTGGCGTATGCCGATTTTAACCCTGGAGAACCCACGGGTCAAATTTGGCCAATGTTAACTGCTGCTAATAAAAGGGTTCTTGGGTTCCCCAGGGTTAATGGCAATACATGGCCATTTAAACACTATAAATGCATCTATACCGCACTGAATTGAAGTGCACATGTGTTTTGTCACGCACTTTAACTTCAACTCAACTTTATTTATTTATATAGGACATTTAAGTGCTACTATGTTGCCCAAATTGCTTAACAAATTAAAATCCCATAAAAGTACAGAAATATGGTACACAAAAACTGACAATAGGCAGTTTAAGCAATTCGTGCTTCAAACTGACTTTAAGAATGAATTCGTAGTAAACAACATGACAATAGGAAGTTTTCCCTGACATTTGTTAACATGACTTGCTGTCAGCAATCTTGCCTTCGTATAAATCTGCTACAGGCTTTGTCATAATATTTCTCTCTTCAACACGGCACGAAATAACAAAATACGTCTATAGTAACGTGTTTGTATTTAACGTAAATAAATAGAAACAGTGTACAGTAACACACCTACATGTGAGTTAATTTGGGCCATTCATTGGGCTATGTAAATAATAATAACAATTATTAGGAAATAATCAGAAAATAAAAACTGCATGTAATCAGGAGTGAAGAGGTTTGCTGCAGTCATGTAAACATCTTACTGCAATTAAGTCCTTGTAAACTTAGTCAGTCATATAGTCTGTTTTTAAACTTACTCAAGGTACGCACACAGCCATACGCACGTCTTTGCAAAGCATATTTTATTTGACTCATACACATGCGTTGACATTCAACATTTTGACAAACTGCAATACCTCTCGTGGCTTACATGCTTCATACTCCTGTATGTGCATGGCGACCTACGCATACAATGTATGGAAAAAATTATAAAAAAATGGCACAATACACACACACACCTCTGATAATGAAAATTGTCACACGCACTGTACACAGACTCCCACATCATGTGTAAAAATTGACTATACTTCAGCCTATAAAGTCAAGATGGACCTTTTAAACTTTATTTATACATACCCCTGGCATTACTGTGTAGATCTCGCCTTAAGGAGCTATTTACTGCCTCATCTGACATTTAAAAAAATTTCAATGTATATTTTTAATCATTCAAAAAGTACTGTCTTACAATTTTTAGTTCAATATCTTTTAATATGTCCCTTTACTTAAGTAAAATAAATTTCCATTTCATGTTGATTTTAAGATCTGTACCATAATTATTTGGTTGTGTTTTATCATTTCATTGGTCTTAGTGAGAGCCTTTTATTCCCATCTGAGAGGTTCAGGCTGGTACTGTATAATCCCAATGGGTGCAAGGAATTGTGGGCTTATACAAAGAGAGCCTCAGTTAGCCAGTACACAACCCCACTAATAAAGCATAATTACATCTATTGAGTAATATATCTGCTCATCTACCTCTTTCATATATCTACTCTTATTTATTTACATTCTGTAAAAATATAACATTTAATATTGACTGAGTAAAGTCGTCAAATATTGAAGTGTAAATCAGTGATTAAAATCTAACTTTGATGCTCCTAATCTCATAATCATGAGATTATGATCTTTTAGCCTAAATTTCACAAACAGGGTCACATATAGATTGTATATAAGTGGGCATTACATATCTGTCACATATGCCTGAAGATCTACAGCTTTGTTTACTTGGTGTAATGTGTCTGTGTTTATGCCTGCTCTTTGTTAGGAGTGGCATGCTGTTGCTATGGTGACTCTGTCCAGTTGGCACGGCCAAATTTAGATCAAGCCACCATATGATATTTTATATTTTAAGAGGCTTCCTGCATTAATGACCCCTGTACCATGACTACAGCTTAGTTGTGACTTTAAAACAGATGTAAAATGATTAAACTCATGCAAAGCAGTTTTTTTTGCCATCAGCTAAATTTTACTGTAACCTGATCTGAAAACTACTTGGCACAAATATCCTGATGTAGCAAGAATATTCACCCTGTGCTTTCAGATTAATGTCACTAGTCATAAGAGCATCAGAGGTATTGGGTTAATCAAAGGTTATTTTGTCTTAGCCAGTTGATTTAAGTCTATATGGATTTTTAAGTAGTCTGTAACATTTAAAGTGGCAGGACTCCAAATGTGATCAAATATGATGAAGAAGGTGGAGCTTTGGGGAGGAGCAAATGCATGGATATACATTTGCAAGTTATATTGCTGAAATTAAACTCAAAAGGCATGTGACACATGATGCTGACAATTGTAGGTCTTAATGCAGAACACAGGTTTCAAGATTCATCATTATATATATTAAATAATTAAAAGATATGTGACCCATTTTGTGAAAGTCTCGTAATCTTTGTCATTGCCTTACAGAGTCAATAAAGATATCAAGGTTTTATTTTTACAGAATGTATTCTTTACTTTCTACATAAAATCCTCCTACATAATGTAGACTTCACCAGAAATGACTAGTTGGGTTTTCACAGACTGATTCACATATAAATAGGATAGGATCTTGCCGGTTTCCTCACTCAAGCAATATACAAAGTCATTATGATTTTCTCCATAGTGGTGTAAGTTTCAAATTAAATTACCAGGGATGTCACCACTTCCCATGTTCCCAATGCATCATCATTGCCTCTTTCAGTGCTCCCCCTACTGTTAAAAACAGCTACTGCAGATGCTGCAGAAAAGTAGCTGCTTGTTTATAATCAGAGCTTTATTTATGTTTTGCAGGCTGGAGAAAAGCACTATCATCCCACATGTGCCAGATGTGCACGCTGTGATCAGATGTTTGGCGAGGGAGAGGAGATGTACCTGCAGGGTAACTTAAATTTCTCAGTTTTTCAGTGGCACACAGAAGGTTAAAATTACTCTACTGCGATTTACTAAGTGCATTGCGGTGTGTTAGAAGAGATTTATAGGCAGATGTGAACAAGGCTTTGCTTTTAGGATGCAGAATGAGTCAGAAGTACTTGCTGAATCGGACAAAAATTTAAAGACAGCCGCAATGACGATTGATTGTGTTACTGTACTTGGTTAATGATTCAGAGTTTATATGGGATGTTTGATATTTATATATGTTAGCGGCACAGAAAAATGTGAGATAAATTAGTTATGAATATATATATATACAGTACTGTGCAAAAGCCACAATGCCATAATTAGATTTGTTGTTTTTGCAATGTTATAGTGATCATATATAATTGTTTCTCAGTCTCTTTAATAGAATACATCCAGAAAATACAGGAAATGTGTATATAGTATTAAAAACTGGATAAAAATGTAAACTGATGTGCCCAGTTTTTAGAGTAAACTCCCCTTCCACTTGAGCAATAGCAGGAAACTGCAGGATATCTTAAACTAAATTAAATCAAATCCTAAGTAAAAAAAGGATTTCAAAAAAAGAAATTAGTCGTGTTTAGAAATTAAATGTGTTTAGTGCCAAGAGAGGTCACACTAAACACAGACGATGCCTAAAGACATTTAGATCTGAAAATGTAATTTAAAAATATTTTATTATATACATATTTTCTGTATTTTCTGTTTGTATCTTAATAAAATAGATTGAAAAATAAATATGAATGGATATTAAAACTTCTAAAACAACAAGTCTGGTGGTGGTGGCCTAAGACTTTTGCGTAGTACTGTATGTGACATATGTGATATATAACTGAATATGTCTTAATCTATTTTAATCTCTCTCTCTCTCACAGGTTCTTCCATCTGGCATCCTCCTTGCAGACAGGCAGCACGTATGGAGGAGAAAAGCAAGGTAAAATACTGGAACATTGTGACTGAAGACAGAATGACGAAATTACTAAACAGTTGTTCCAGTTATTCTTTATTTCAAACTTAATTTTGCAAGATGCTAAATGTGCTAAACAAGTACTGTGTTTTATTTAATCCAGTTTCATTCTTCTTAAAGGAACACGCCCACATTTTGGGACTTTAGCTTATTCACTGTATCCCCCAGAGTTAGATAAGTCCATACATACCTTTTTCATCTCCGTGCGTGCTGTAACTCTGTCTGACGCAGCCCCCGCTAGCTTAGCATATCACAAAGACTGGAAATAAATGGCTCCAGCTAGCATACTGCTCCCTATAAGTGACTAAATAATGCAAACATTTTCCTATTTATGTGTTGTGATTTGTATAGTCACAGTGTGAACCAATTACAAGGTCATATGAGACACAGCCATCTTTTAACTGTATACATACAGGGAACTATATTCTCATAAGGCGAAGGACTGCTACATGGGCGGTGTGACTATACAAATCACAACACATAAATATAAAAATATTTGTTATTTTGTCACTTATTGGGAGCAGTATGGACTTATTTAACCCTGGAGGGTACGGTGAATAAGCTAAATTCCCAAAATGTGGGCGTGTTTGATATAATTTGATATAATACATTTTGGTTGTGTTTTGGCTCATCTCACATAATTCCTTTATTGAATCATTCAATAAAACGACCCTGATATATTTGCATTTGAATGACCCAATATATTTATTTGTGCAAGTGTAGGACAATATCAGTCTGTGCCAATTATTCCCCAAGAGACTTAATCTGAGGATGTCTGTGAAGCATACAAAAAAATATTTAGTTTCCTTGGGACTAGAATTAGCGACAGCTCCTTAACCTTACAGTCATAAAAATAACTTACTAAGTTTGACTTTACTACTTTACTGAGCACTTAAAAAGTTGTTGCAAAATGAAAATAAGTACTGGTTTAGGGGCCTGACATACTCAGAAGCACTACCTTTAGTCAGAGTCGTATAATAATAGAGTTACGACACTCACATAGACGTCCGTTGTAAGAATGGAATGCGGAAGTAACAGCGTTTCATGTAGTGACCGGTAGTGACGCATAGTTCCAAACGCAGCACTGAAGCCCATTCATTTCAATGGCACCTGCTGGTAAATCGATGAAATTACCATTTCTCTTTACATTTTCGGACATTTCATTAATATAGGCAACAGTGATATTTTATGAACTCTGCTGTAGGTAATGATTATCGTTAATAATAACTAGTAAAAAATGTTATATTTTAATGAGTTGTGTATAATGTGGGAATAATATAGATTTAATGGTTTAATATTTTATTACTGGTGGCCATCTACTTTATACTTATCTTTTTTATATATTACGAGTAACACTAGGGGGCAACAGCGACAAGCTAAATGCCTTATAAGAAAGTCACACTGCTTCACAATGCTGCTATGTGTTTCACTGTGTTTGGTAAGTAATACGAGTGATGTATCCTCGAAAATTATGTAATTATATTAACATTTAATGTGTACTATAAATACAATTAAATATGAATTTAGTGTGTTTCTGTTATGCTTCACGGTTACAAATAACCGCGTTGGCGATCTTTTATTTTATTTTAATATAGTAAAAGTGTAGGAATTATGTTTTTAGCAGATTGATAGCCATTTATATAGCCATATTTTGCTAAAAAAAATAAAAGATAAACTGTTGCTGTAGTTGGTATAGATAACCACAGTTATCTTTGGGTCACAATTAACTGTTTATCTTTATTAACTGATTTACTGTATTTCCATCACTCCCTAGTAAAAAAAACGTTATAAACATGGTAAGTATAGTGATCAATTCCCATTACAAGCTAATATTTACCTAAAATAGCTGAAAACCTATGCAAACAGATTGACAGCCCTGCTTGGTTTGGAACTGTAGAACGTTACATGAATCACGTGACCGCGCGGCGGCGAGATCAAAGCGTTTCGTAACTCTGTTATTATACGACTCTGCCTTTAGTCATATAAATTCTAAGGTGCTATACAGTATGTGGTGGCCGTTCAATATAATAACCCTTTCCCTACAGAAACATGTGCGGATTCAGCTCAGTGACCAACAATCCAATGTACCTGAGCAGGTTTGTGACATGCGGCCCTTTCCCCTCTGCATGGGCTTACTGTACAGTACCTCCCAACCTGCTTTTAGCTTTAATACTGTAGAATGCTCACCGAGGTCCAAACTGGGTCTCCCGGTCCACCTCCACCCAATCCTGATTATTAATCAGGAGTCTGAAGAATAGGTTTTCATGTCTGTACACATGCTGTGAGCTGATTTTGACTGATGCAAAGGTAGAAAGATAGCAATGAATGCATTACTAATAAATTGTTGGATCTTTCATAATATCAACCAACACTGTCTTTATAATTTCTGAGTGTTTGCTGCTATTTTTTAAGTACAGTATATTAATTTTTATACTTGTATAAGCAGTGTTTGGCAAAACACTCTATGCATTCTTTTCTTATATATCTATATAAGTTTCTTTTTTCTATATAAGTCTAATTTTCTGAACTACATTATTCTGCAATGGAAACTTATTAAACTTTTGTTTTAACATCAACACAAAAGTAACAGGAATCTCTATAAAGTCAACTATAACTTTATGACATAACTTGATGGTAACTTGAAACACGAGTGCTTATTAAATTTAAGTTAATGAAACACACTACAATGTTCCTTTATGCTTTAGTATCGTTTTGTTCATTTTCCTCACTTTGTCTTTGTTTCCAGGTGACCCGAACTTCCTCAGAGAGCATCACATCTGCTCCTGCCTCCAGCACATCAGGATCCCCAAGCAGGATTATCTATGTAAGTGCATATATGAGATATATTTTATACTCTAGAAAGGTGGTTTTGAAGGGTGTCAAGACCCAGATTTTACATTGAATGTCAATAGTGACCCAACACAATGCCAAATATTTTGAATAAGTTAATGTTATTGTCAACACTACCTTTGTTTATTATCTTGATTAAAGGAGCCATATCATGAAAATTTGACTTTTTCCAGTCAAGTGCTATAATTGGGTCCTCTGTGCTTCTATCTAGGGGTGTGCCGGTTTCAGAATTGGTGATGACGGTTATGACGTGAGTCAAATGTGACGGTTCGTCACATAACCGTCGGTGGGGGGCGTTTTGCTCGTTTAAATGCTCGTGGATTGACGGGAAAGTGTCATTTTACCATAAAATCATGAATGTGATGCCAAGTGTGTTTTAAACAGTAATAACTTTGAACAATTTAACAGAAAGCAATGAAATATTTAAAAAAAACACTGTTGCCAAAAGACTGCGCTGTCACTCTCTGCCCAGCATAAATAAATCCTCTATCTATCATCTATTTTAATAATCTTCAGAGAAACAGATTTGTGCATTGGGCTTTTTATGTCTGTAATGTGTCTATGTCTCATTACACGGACCAGAAACAGCACGAAAACAATGTGGATTAAAAGCGTATTGAAGAGGTTTTGCTCATAAATGCAGGTAAAAGAAAGTAATGTGAACTTGAGATTGTTATTAAACGCAGCCGGTGTAAAAGCACAATGGCCACGCGCAGCAAACGCTCTCCGCAGACGCGCTGCACAGTGCTCACCCGGCGTTTGAATAAACTAGACACTGATTAGCTACTTGCTCTACGTTTCTTTAAAATTAACAGCAAGACAACTAGCAGTGAATGTGCGTTCAAGAGAGTTAGTAGATTAGCATGGGAGGATTTGAACTTGAAAAGCGGAGTGTAGTGACACCTTTCCGCGGTTAAAACAACATTCCTTCTCATGGTCATTCATGTTTATTTGATGCTATAAATTAACTAGAAGGAAGAGATGATTTGAAAGGCGAGACTTTGTTTAATATGTTTCATCTCATAAGTAACCGAAAAGTAACCTGGTGTGTCCTGTATGTCGGCGCGTTGTCAGTGTCTGCTCCGCTCTGTATTTTTCACTGCGTGAGAACGTGAGGGGGCGTGTAACACAGACTGTTAACAGTTGTTTTTAATTAGTATTTAAAAATTATTTATGATAAAAAATGTTTAAAAAATATTTTAATAACACGGTTTTGGCGGTTATAGAGTTCTAATGACGGTGTTCAACTATAACCGTCGGTCTCACGGTTATATAATGACCGTCACACCCCTACTTCTATCAACCTAGAAAATGTGAAAAAGAACAACCCAGTAACTTAGTTTTGGTAAACCACTCTCTGCAAGCATGTGAAAAAATCGGTCATTGAAATGTAGCTCCCCTTGTGATGTCAGAAGGGGATCTTATTATTATAATACCACCCTTTAATCCTCACTATCCAACCACGGCACTGCCATTCAGTGCAGAGATCAGCTCATTTGCATTTTAAAAGGCACACCCCAAAACGACACATTTTTGTTCACACCTACAAAGTGGCATTTTTAACATGCTATAATAAATTATCTATATGGTATTTTGAGCTAGAACTTCACATACGTACTCTGGGGACACCAATGATTTATTGTACATCTTAAAAAAAGTCTTGTGAAATGTCCCCTTTAAATTTAGTCATTGTTTCTTTTTTTTACCCTGCATGTTTTTTTTTTCATTCACTGGACACTAAACTATGCATTGTTTGACATGCTGCCTGTCTGCTGGTTGTGACCTATAATGTGAATCATACCACTGCTTTTTACTTGGGGTATGAGGTCACCACCAGTGGGCAGCAACACATCAGCCTGCAAGCATTATGATTTCATGTTTTCTGGTTTCTCTTTCTGTTGGACCCCTCTTGTCTTCTTCAAGGCAAAACTTGGTGATGAACTTTTGGACTACAAGGACCTGGCCGCTCTTCCCAAAATCAAAGCAATTTACAACATTGACAGGCCAGACATGCTCTCATACTCCCCCCATGTAAGCTACCCTGTGGAGGACAGGACCTTCGGGGAGGTACAGTCACACACTTTCATACACACTCTCATAATAACTTCGTATATGTCTTCAATCTTACATGTCTGGTTGTTTACAGCTTCTAGTCTTTACAGGTTAAAAGAATAAAGCAAACAGGATAACAAATTCAATTGTCATACAACAGCAAACAGCATGTGTGTACTTATTGCATGTGCTAGAATGACCACATCATTTTAAAAATCTCATCTTTGATCTCTCACCATCATTCAACATCACTCCACCTTGGCTTTGCTGAAAAGTAGAGATATTGTGTAGTTTTGTAGTTGAGTAGCACCAAAAAATGTGCAGTTGCAAAATTAAAATAAGTTGACATGAAATTTGTATTTAAAAGATTTGCATTGAAGCGGTTCAACTTCAACAACTCTCAACCCTGAGCAATATACATTCATTTCTATAAATCCTGTAGCTCAGTTGGTAGAGCATTAGAGCATGACATAAGCAAGACATATGTCATAGGTTCGATCATGGGAAACATACAAAATTTATAGTTTGCATGTGCTTTTTTTTGTTTAAGTGGTCTACTTTTTCCCTGACTGGTTGATTACTTATGCACATTCCCACCAACACCTAATTTTACTAATTTTTATATTACAGTACTTTAAATCATGCAGTTAGGGAGAAACTAATGTTTTTTTTTCATGAACATTTTATCACTTCATTCCAGTCCATTTTACTCACTTGCTTTCTTTGTTTACAGTCACCCCAGCAGCTTACCCCTACACCAACTGAGGTACAGTAGAGTTGACATAAAGAACCAGGCCCTGTTAATGTTTCAGTGATTCCTTTTTTGTGGTTCGGTGTCATGTGTTCAGTGTATCTGTCATAATTTTTGGTTTGAAGACTGTGATTAATGAGGTCATACCAGTGTTGTAGTTGAGACCACCTAAACCAAGACTTTTAAGCCAGGGTAGCCGATGGCTGTCCCAGACGAAAGAGTGCTATCGTGAAACAATCGTCACGATTTCTTTGATCGTGGCTCTTCATCTGTGTTCCTATGTCGTAAAGTGAGAGAGGTTCAAAGACGTGCGTTTTTCCGGTCTTGCGTCCAAAGATAGCCTACGTTAGTTTTCTGACACTGTCAGAATTACAGCATGATTACCGCACAGTGTGTTTACTGCTACGATCTGCATACTGTTATTTGTTTACCAATTTGTTTACTGCTAATGTGTGAAGCAGCCGCCAAAGCCTCCGTGCCATCATTGTACAGTCTACATACTTGTCGTACCCAAGTTTAAACGATCCATGTCGCACAGTGTGATAAGGTAATAATCTTATAGGTGTGCAAAAAACCTCCAGTGACAAGACCAAAGACAGTTGAGTCTGAGACCATCAAAGATGTATGAAATTATTCTGGATGGATTTATTGCAGGCCTTTTTGACAGATTTCTTTTTTGGCAATGGCAATTTCCCATTCATCTCTTACCGGCACAACAGTAACAAGAAATCAAATAAGAGATAAGTTAATGATTGCTTTTAAAGCGAGAAGTTTTACATCCAATTACATTAATTATGTTAACACATAAATCAGACCATGCACCAGAAATTACGTGTCGTGTGATACCCGCCGTTGTGGTCTTGAAATAAAATCCCGAGACCACTTAATCTGAGACCAAGACCAAAGACAGTCGAGACAAGACCAAGACTATTAAAAAAGATTTTGAGACTGATTTCGAGATCTAGCCTGGTCTCAAGAACTACAATACTAGGCCATACTATGTGTTTTTCTTTTTCAGGCATAAAGTTGCCCCAGTACCATAGTGATCTGCATTTAACTTCATTTATTGTGGTATTGTGTAAATTATTGTTTTTTCAGGCTAAAACACTTCCTCTATATTTTTAGGGAGAGGGGGAAAGGTCTCCCCGTCAGAGAAGACCCTCCAGCCCAAGTTCCAACAGTTCTTTAGGAGGTTATGGCCGATATACCCCTTCTCGTTCACCACAGACCTACAGCAGACCAGGTATGCCCTCATATACATGTTGATGCCCCTCAGACACACCAGAGGTTATTCTTTAACTATGTAAGGGTCTATTCATTATGCAATCTGTAAACATGAACTATTTTCCCTCCTGCACCATTAAACAAAGTGTTGCATTTTAAAATTACATTCTGAAACACTGATTTGACGCACAACATATCCAATGACACTTTTACAGCATCCCGTCTGTGATTCATTTGGTTTTTAGTGTAGTTGCTGATCTCACATTACTGCAGTTTTCCTGATGGGTTGGGTCTTTCGCTCAGAGCACTTTTTGAGCATCAATATATATATATATACCACCCTTTCAGATTATTCCCACACGCTACATGTACCGACTTCAGGTAGGAGTAGCGCCCTTGGCATTGCCAGAGACTCCTCCCCTCTGCCTTCATACAGTGGCAGTGGTAGAAACACTCCACAGCCCGGGTGCAGTGGTGTGGCCCTGCCCCTCAACCCCACAACCCTGGCTTTGCTCCAGCAACACAACTACATCCCTTATTTCAAAGGTACCACGGCTCTGCCCGAAGGCTTTTGCTTAGTACCAGTCCCAAACATGCTTGCGCTTGAGTATTTGATTGGTACAAGTGCGACACGCCTGCTGTTTTAACATTTTTACAAACGAGTGCTTTAACAACAAAAGGGCTAACGTCACAAAATGCATGAAGTTTGCAACACTGAGCTACGGATCAATCTTCCTAAAATTCCTGCAGTACAGTAGATATGAAGGACTAGTTAAATATGCAAACATGAAATCATTACCCTGTCCTTCATCCACCTTTCCTGAACAGGAATTGAGACAGGATTCAAACAGGAAGGAAAGTCTGAAAGTAGGCCTAGGACAGCCCTGCACCTCAATTTGCCTTCTCACGGTAAACCTTGGACCCCTGTGGTCCCAGTCTCTCTTTCACTGTGTATCACCGGTGTGTTACAGTGATGTGAGATTGTAGGTGTACCATTAGGTTCAGTCTTTTGAATGCTTTGTTGTTTATGCCTGCTGTTATTGTGTTTATAAAGATTTTGCATGTATGACTTGTGGATATTCATATTTTAGCTGAAAAAGTAACAAATGCGAACGTTGATGAGAATCAGTATGCACTTTTATCACTGTAGTTGATGTTGTGGTGATGTGAAGGTGAAAGTTCCCACAATGCATTTGATATGCAGAATTTGATGTCTGTATGTTTTTGAAAGTGCTGCTATCAAGTTTGTGGCTGTTGTTTCTGTCTCTCGCTCTCTTTTTTAGCATTTATTGAAATGTTTTAATAAACATAACGTTTGCACACTAAAGAATGTTAGGTTTGTGCTCAGATTAGCAATCATATTGGGGTCCAGAATTCTGAGACCATTAGTAGTAATGTAATATGTATATTTTCCATTGTGAATTATATTATTAGCATACTTCAACAATGTAAGTGAAAAGTTCATATTTTTTTATGAATTTATTTGAGTTCTGCTGTAATGATAGCGTGCACCTAAGGTTGCATGAAAAACCTAAATATCCATGTCGTCCTAGCATAACTGCGATGTCCCAAGAGCATTTTGTGTGTTTTAAATATACAACAACAAGGTCAATGTCACATTTGGCTATTTGATTAGTGAAATAGTTTTACTACATGATTTATAAGGTTTCTTTTCTTTTTAAGCTTATCCCAAAACATTATTTTCAGGCTTAATTTAGCTTTTTAATCACAGATTTGAAATGTCGTCTCAGACTTTTGGACCTCACAATACAGTATGTATGTTGGTTCATCTACTATTTTTATTTATATACTGTTTGTCTACTGCTTGTATTTATTCATCGAGCCAACAACAAGAGATTTAGATTAAAGATTGCTCTTCATGGATTATTACACTAAGGTTTCCCGGATAGGGCTTATCCTAGTCCTAGACTAAAATGCATGTTTGGCCTACTTTCATTTAAAAACACCTTGCACTGACATATGTTAACTGTTTCCCCGCCAGTGTTTTAAAAATAATTACCAGTCAGCGCCAGCATTTGTTATCATTTTCACAATAAAGTTTAATGAAAATTTTCTTCTTTAAATATATATAAACATACAGTATATCACAAGAAAGAAACAAAAAAAAACCTGTTTCATCCAAACTTTATTTGTTCTCTTTTTATCACCTCTCAAACATGGGTAGGTTTCTTCAAAAATACAAAATTTTGAGCAAAAGTTGATTTTTGTGAAGGACTTTTGATAAAGATCAGATTCAGAGCGATCCTCAAAACATACACAGAGTTTGAACTGTTTGCCCTAAGGGAATACCTCCAGGTTTGATAAGTTGGGTAAGACCACCACCTGGTGGATAGTAACGGAAATACGGATTGACGGAAAAACTTGTCAATGGCAGGGAAAGAGTTAAGGTATATCAGTGCCATTGTTTTGTTTCAAGATAACATACCAGTATAGTTTTTTGAAAGGATTGTTTGTAAAAACTACTTAAATGTCCTTATATAACTAAGGCCTAGTCCTGGATTAATCTAAACCCTGTTTGGGAAACCGCCCCTAAAGCCCTATTTGGACGGGATTAGTTTTACAGGGGGACCTCTGAGAAAATCGTGCTTCTCAGAGGTCCTCTGTGTTTTTAATCCCGTCCGAATCGGCCATGTCTGTGTTTTTCTCTGACGACCTCCGTAAGAATTCCAGAGCAATTTACCTACTGTTTTTCGCCGAACTCAGAGGTCCTCTGAGAAATTTTATCCCGTCCGGATGCAAATGTCTGTGTTTGCCCGCAATATCTTTTGAAAACGCGGTTCATTTCGTGTTTTTGCCAACATGATCTGCCGTAAGGTCTTACTAATGACATATATAAATATATATATATATGACATGTTCTGTCATAATTTTACATTTAAAGCAAAATATTAAACATTACAAACACGCGTATCCAGAGCACGTGCTCTTCTGCAACGCCCAAATGAAGAAACAGACGCTCCCATCTCTGGAATAGCCTGCATCATTTTAATCCCGTCCGAATCGGTACATAAAATCACAGACGTCCTGGGGGACACGTTGAAACTCAAACGTTGTTTGGAAAACTAATCCCATCCGAATAGTGCTTAAAACAGTTTTTAGGGTGTTTGGTGTCACTTAGGGTTGTCACCATCGTGATGCCACGCCCCCACCCCACTCCACTGCGAGTCGACACACACTAACTCTCTTCTATAGACTATAGTTAACCTAAAATCTTTGCGGGAATTGCTCTATAAATTAAATAGAAAATATAACTAATGTCTATATGCTATTTTAAATACTGTAGTCTATGCCTGAGATGTGACGTGTGTTAGTCTGTGAAAATATCTTGTCAGGCATTTGATCTTGACATTGCTACATTGCTTGTACATTTAACTTAAAATATTTTATTTTGTACAAGAAAACAGCCCATATTAATAATTTATTAGTAGCCTATTGTAGTGTCTCAGGGGATAGTGCTCATTGTTACATAGCTATGTGGCTATACTGCAAGTGGCAGTTTAAAATATAAACCCAGAATTCAGTGAATGCCAAGAAGAAGAAAATGGGAACAACACCCCGACCGAAACGCAGGATTTACATACACAGACCATTTTTCAATTTTGATGTTTCTGGCCAGAAATACCAACTTGTTCACTTTGTTTAGTTTTAATAAGCTGCGGATTGAAGTGCTGGTTGCTCCCCGCGGTGCTGAAGACCTGCTCTGACGGAGTACCGGTGGCACATATGCACAGATATTTACGTGCATCCTATTGGAAAGCGCGGAGGAGTAATTGGGTTCGTAAAATAACAAAATGATAGTACAAAATAGTATTTATGTAAAAATCTATATTAAAATAAAAAAGTGCACAACTCTTCTTAAGTGGAAGTAATAAAGTAAAATAACGAATAATAATTATATAATAACGAATAATAACGAAAACGCCTAACTATATCATCGTCCATCACGATGGTTTAATGTAACCATCGTCAACTGCCAATTTTTGGGACATCGCCCAACCCTAGTGTCACTTGGATATAGACAGATAATAACTTAAATAGATAACTTGTCCGTGAACCACTCCATTATACAGTATACAGTATGCTGCTTTCCCTGGGAAGACGAGGAACTGTAGGCTTTTGGGAATTCTTTACATTTGCTGATTAAAAACTAGCCTTGAGATTTTAGTTTTTGTGGGTTTTCTGCAGAAAGTAGAGAGGGCAGGAATAAAGTTCGCAGGAAAAGATTAAAGAGGTAAACCGAGGAGCTGTAATTTTAGGTCGGTTTGCCAGGCGTGGTGGCAGAAGCTTGTGCAACCCCATGGTACAATAAAGGTTGTGTTTGCAGTGTTCTGTTTATGATTCACTAATTGACTTCTATTCTTATTGGCTAAGGCTAATGGAATTTGCAAAGTCAGCACTTGGGTTTTTCAGACTTGTTTTGTGTTTATTTTCTTTTTGAGATAGGTGAGATGAAAATGGAAATCATTCATAGAACTGGGGATGATAGGAATACTGAGGAATAATGCAGATGCATCATAATGGATTAGTGTAAGCAGATCTCAACGTGCAAAGCAGTGATGTCATTGAGACTGATGAGTGTCTCTATTCACTGATGTAATAAATCAATCAAGTGAATGATGCAAAGATATTTCTCTTGTTGAGTAAAGCGGAGCTTGAGAAAACGACTGTCAATCTTCTTTACAATGTTCTCTGGTGTTGTGATTACTCTGTAGTTACAGATATAAGGAAGATTTCCATCTAATGCAAGCTGAACTTTGACTAACAGCACTTTGTGTATTTAACGGTGTGTTCTTGTGTCTGAATGAAGTGGGAGTGAAAGCAAAAAAGGAAAAATAGGGCAAAGAAAAGGTTAAAGGTGCAATGTGTAACTTTTAGAATGATCTCTTGACAGAAATGCAATATAATCTACATAACTATATTATTAGCGCTGTATAAAGACCCTACAAAATAAACTGTATTGTTGATATTACCTTGAAGAATGAGCAGTATTGTACTAGAAAGCAATACTTGAGTAAAAGTACAAGTATTGTACTAGAAAAAGACTTTGGTAGAAGTGAAAGTTGTCTTTTAAAATATTACTCAAGTAAAAGTCTTAAAGTATCTGATATATACTGTACTTAAGTATCAAAAGTAATTTTCTGATATTTAATGTACTTAAGTATTTGAAGTAAAAGTAAAAAGTTTTTTTTTAAAGCAAGCGGTTAGAACTTTGATTGTGAACTTTATTGTGGGTTTCTTATAGTAAAGCATATTCAGGGTTCCCATTATCTTCTTAATCTCAATCATCAAATAAAAATCAGTTTTCCAGGACTTCTCAGGCACAATTGTCTTAAGTTCAAAGAGCAAACAGCATATTTTTAGAGCTGACATCAAATAAAAAAGCAGAAATTTCACTTTTGTATGAACTTCAGGTAAAAATGAAAAATAAATAATAACTTATTTCTTTCAAAACATGAGCATATTTTTTTTAAAAGTGGAGTATCCCTTTAAGTTAGCTGCTCTATAAGAAAAAAATGCCAACTCGTTGTGTGGCAATGAAAGCACTGTGACTTTGATCAACAATGCAAGCGTACATTCACAATGTATAACATTAGCACAACATTATCCTATAACCACTGAGTTTTGAGTTAATTAACATAAAAGGAAATCTCAAGTTTGACAAAACGTATGATGCTTTTGAAGACGTTAATACAGTCCTTAACACTTTCTTTCTAACCTGCCACTGATAGCAGTTTTTAAAAAATATTTCTCAATCTAACATTAGCCTACCGGAGGGAATATTCGGCCGGCAGTTATGCTATAATGTTACCATAAACAGTTAAGCGTGTTTCAGTTGAGAGTTCTCTGTGAATGAAATAAATCCATGGGAAAATCAGCGGTGTAACGTTGACGTTTATTAAACATGTGCGCCTGGCCATCATATTAGACAGATAGTTATCTAATACGGCTTATGATAACTAATGTTGAATCACATTGATATTGTGGCTTTACTTAATAACTATTATTTAAAGTACCTTGATGTGATTCTTCAGTTTGGACGGGGAGTTTTTAAATGACAAAATGTGAGTGATTTTCGGTAGGCATAAGACGCACTTTATTCAGTAATCGGGAATCTTTAATTCCAATGTACAAAAACATTTCTTACAAATACATCCACGGGTGTATTATAACGTTAGCTTTCTCACCTTGTTCATCGTCAGGGTGGTCGATTACGATAACGGGAGGTCCTCCGATAGGTGCTTTCATTGCAGTTAGAGTTGCGCTTCCTCATCCTTTGGCAACATTACGCTTAAATAGAGTGAGCGTGAAATAGAGTGTGCGGAGCGTGCGTAATGCAATCTAGAAGCACTGATTCGCCAAAAACTCCCTTATTGAGGTCGCACACATTTCTTCTTATTTTATTTTGTAGTAACGAGTAACGAATATGCTTAGTAGAAATATATCGGAGTAAAAGTATACATTTTATCTAGAAAATGTAGTGGAGTAAAAGTGAAAGTTGACATAAATTTAAATAGCGAAGTAAAGTACAGATACGTGAAATTTCTACTTAAGTACAGTAACGAAGTATTTTTACTTCGTTACATTACAACACTGAGAATGAGCCATTTTCATCTACATACACCCGGGCCCCCTTACATAGGGAAGCCACCATTTCATGTTGCATGTTCCTGCAGTAGCCCTTAATGGACAAACTGTTATATAGAGCGTGTTTTCTTGCTGTTGTCTCGTGTTTGTCTGGCGGTGGCTACCGTAGTTGGTTGCAATTCATCTTACAGCTAGATGCTGCTAGAAGTCCCACATTGCACCTTTAAGTTTTTGTGCATTTAAATATTAAAATTCCAAATTTGCACCAGTTCCAAGATAGGACATGAATACGAGTTGAATACGTGATTCTTTCTGTCCCTTTTCTCTATGTATTAACTTTGTTAAAATAGTATGGTTATTCGTTTATCGCTTTCCCTGAAGGTGCATAGTCATTGTCTTTACTCCTTCCTTTACATGATTGAAGCTACATTATAGTGTTGTCCTCTGTGCATGTGTATTAATATGGTGCTCAAAGTTCGAATACATTTGTGACTTTTAATTGTTTTAAAAGGTGTCTGCAATGTGAGGTTTATTGAAATGTCTGATGTTCAAATGTGATTTGGTTTTTTTGCAACCCCTTCTACTCTTTTTCTTTTCTCTCTGTTTGCCTGCTGTTACCTTTACCCACCCGAGGTAGTGAAAGTGGGCGGAGCACCCCCAGTCTCTCCACCTATTCTGATGGCAAATCTCCCTCCACTGCATATGTGGCTGCCCCACGGCATTTCCATATCCCAGGTAGGCCTGCTTCAGTCCCTGTGCTTAAACCCTTCAGCTATTCCTCTGTAAAATGCATTATGGAGGCATTTGTATTATCTGCTGTGCAACCTACTTGGATTTTTCTGGATCTCCTGTCTTCCTCTGACCTATATTCTGCACAATGTTAAATCCTCTTTTTTTTTATTAAAGAGCACATATGGTCTGATTCACAATTTTACATTTTCTTTGGTGTGTAAGTGTATATTAGTACATGTTAACGATATACAAATGTACAAACCCCAAGGTAAATGATGACCCAAGTTATCATTTCCAACTTAAATCTCTTTTCTTGGACTACAACAAACACACGGATTGTAGGCAACAGTTTATTCCTGGGATTGGTGATGTAGACGAGACCGACATTATCATAATTCCTCCCACTTCGGACTTACAGCCTGTAAGTTAACTCCTGTTAGCATTGCATTGTGAGCGAATCTTTCAAACATGGTAATGAGCGTCACATTTCCGGCTGACGTTAGAGGTATTCAGGCCAATCACAACGTACAGATTAGCTGGCCAATCAGGGACACAGCGCTTTTCCGATCGATGAGTTTTGCACAGGAAGTCAGAATATCTGGAGCTACAAAAATGTAAATTATGTGGAAAATAATGTTTTTTTAAACCACGCGAACACATTGTATTATACAAAATACACTAAATGACATTGTTTTTTAGCAATGAAATGGGTGTACAATCTGAATAATGCTAAAACTTACATACTTATACATTTCTGTGCCCTGGAATCAATTGTGTCAGTACAGTAATACTGTATGCACTTACGAATTGTTGTTGCATGCAAAGCCCTATTAATAGGGCATATACCAAATCGGTTGTTGTCATTGGTCCTTCCTAGAGATGTTTCAAATGATTCAGTTTATTATTGTCATGTGTTTTGGGTCCATTAAATTTCTTTGTCCTATATTTTAATGACGTCCATTGTTTCCAATGCTGGCACAGGCTGAAACGACTCTTAAAATGAGCCACATGTGTTACATTACATGACTAATTTTTCCTAACAGTAATGGCTTCGAAGCAGACATGAGGTTGGGATGACCTAAACAAACTGCAGAGATGCACAGACTGAGTCAATTATTAAGACATTGGGCCCTATCTTGCACCCAGCGCAATTGACTTTGTCAGTGACGCATGTATCATTCGTATTTTGCGCCGGCGCACAGCGGGGTTTTTCCCTCCACAGATGCACGTCAGCAAACTAGGGAATGAACTTGCGCTCCCTGGGCGGTTCAGCGCAAAAAGGAGGCGTGTTGCGGCGCAAACCATCTCTTATGCTATTTTGCAGTTTCAAAAAACAATTGCGCTACTAACCAAAAAAAACTAGTCTAAAGTCAGTGGCGCGTTGCGCGTGGTTCATTATGCTATTTTAAGGGCGCATGCTTGACCATAATGTATAGCGTGCACAACGCGCATCCACTTTGCTTATCTAATCTACACAGATGCAACAGTTATTTTTGCAAATCATAAATTGTTACACTTAAAAATATTAATACACGAGATAAGGGGAATCATAGTGGTGAGCATTGTGGTGATAGTTTTTATTTATTCTCATGCAAATAACGATTAAAATATTTTCATAACTTTGTTGTGTGGCTGTATTACGTTTATTTTATGTAAATAATAGTTAAAATGTTTTCATAAGAAACCTTAATGTATATGAACTTGATTTGTAAGAGTACTTTGGGGTTGGACCTTGCTTGCATTTCTTGGCTCCGATTTCAAAGCCCCCAAACCCTTTCAGCGGTGAGGGTGGACGCAGCGATGTCCTCTGCTGGCGTCAAGTCCTGAGGCAGATCCACCTCCCGTTACACGGCGTGCCCGATTTATGCTGGCAAGCGTGGGATTCCCCCGTACAAGGACGTCGGTCTCCTCGGCTGTGAACCGCTCCTGGCGTGCGCCTGGTAAATCCGTCATAATAATAGCAACCCGCCATGGAACTTGCGCCCTTGCGTTTAAAGGGAATGTTGGCTAGCGTTCTGATTGGTTTATTTGACGTTACGCCCAAACCACACCTATGAATAATGAACCTACTTCAGACCAACCCCTTATTGATTTGCGCCCGGCGCAAGAGTTATTTCTCACGCCGGGAAAATAGCAACAGCGCCCAAGATCCGCCCACAAACTCACTTGCGCGTTGCGCTTCGCACTTGCGTTTCAGATCGTTAAAATAGAGCCCATTGTGTGTCATTGCAATTACACCCTTTATATTCTTGTTTTCCTTTTGGCTTCAGTTTATTTTCAGGTGATGTTTTACGTATGTGCTGTGCTGAAGTCTCTGGCACAGTATGTTCTTAATGGAGATTAGCGTTCATTATTTGTAACTGCAGACAAATCCGTATTTGAAGTCCAAGCCCAGGAATTTGTCAAAGGCAGAATGCTTGATAGTTGCATGCCAACCATGAAAAAGTATGAATGATGATGATAATGAAATGAACTGTGACATCTTGAATCTGTTAGGGAATCACATACTGCATTTCCTGCTTTTTCTTTTGCCCTAATGCCATTCAATATTAACTCATGCTTCTTTATATCTCTTTGCTTACTTTTTTATTCTCTTGCTTTTCCTTTCATTTTTACCTTATTCTCTTTCTCTCTGTTTTCCATTCTCAGAGGCTAAAGTCAAAGATAATATCTATAGAAAGCCCCCTATCTACAAACAGCATGGTACAGTCCAGTCTCCGTACAACAGTCTCTCTTTGCATGCTTTTATGCATGTCACCATGGTTCCTGTTGCCGTGGAACCCATTTACCTTTGACCTTTCTTCTGTCTGCTGGTTTCCATTTCAGCTCCTTCTAGACATTACAAATCTCCTAAAAAATTTGGGTTTGACAAGGTACTTTTTCATGCAGAAATAAGTACTTTTTAGTAAATAAGTACATTTACAAAAAAGTTTTACCACATACAAATCTCAAAGGTTATTAAGTTAAAGCAGCCCTAAACTATTAAAGGAATAGCTTACCTAAAAATATTATTTACTTGCCCTCATTCCCTCATTTCAAGTTTATAAAGTATCCAAAGCCTAATAAAAGTATTATAATTATTCCAATTTCTGAAGTCGTATGATGGCTTTGTGTGAATTACGTTATCACTGATAACATTTCACTCCAGGGAGCTGTTAACCACTGCGACTGATTAAGCGTTCATTAAAAATATCCGAAAAGTTTGTTCACAAACTAGAAATAGCATCTTATGTGAATACATGTAAATAACCAGGGGTTAAATTGGGATTTGTTATGTGGGGGTTGCGATGGGTAACATGTTTAATACTGATGACAGCAAAGCCACTGGTGTGTTTGTGTGAGATTCTGGACCTCTGATAAGTTTCAGCTTTGAAGCTGTTCCAGAGGTTGATCCAAAATTGCACCTGAACTTGCATTAAATGTTGCAAATCTATGAGTCTGACACCCTATATGGATTTGTTACACATGTCATCATGTACAATTGATCAAACTTTCAGAAAATCAAGTTATAAGAATCATACAACCTCCTTGACCAATTCTAGGCATAAAAAGACATATTAGCAACATGTCTTAAAAATTAGCCATAGATACTCCCTATGCTAACCTTAGGTCACCACCAGCTAGTAAATACAATTACTATAGTTTTAATTGGTTTGTATAATAAAAAATACATTATTTCATTAAAATATATACAATAAGTTATATTCATTGTTTTCCAGTTAGCATATTTTAAGGATATGAGTGACATGGCGGGAACACTAGCACGAAGCAGAGCGAGACTTTCAGCCTATGTGCTGGGGCTAACCCCCGGACGGGCCAGGCCCAATTTAAACCCTATATATAAAATGTATATTACATTAAATATCAATGGCCAGATTTACAGTTTAAAGGGACACTCCACTTTTTTTTGAAAATATTCTAATTTTCCATTTTCTAATTTTTGGAATCTATTCAGCAAATCTCCAGGTCTGGCGGTACGACTTTTAGCATAGCTTAGCATAATCCATTGAATCTGATTAGACCATTTAGCATCACGCTTAGGGGAGCTGGAAAATGAGAATATTTTTAAAAAAGTGGAGTGTCCCTTTAACAGCCAATGCCTATTACGCTGTAAAACAACTATATCAAAATTTACTAAAGACACAGACACAATGAAAAACCAGCACTAAAAAGACTTGGACAGTTGTTTTTGCATCCGACCTTAATGCATTTATAGAAGTTTCCATTTCAGATGCAACATTTATGGGTGAAGAGTATTTGGTAACACTTAAGTAAATGGATTAACTAACATGATCAAACAATGATCAATTTAGTTTTAGCATTTATTAATCATTGTTAATGTTAGTTAATATCAACACAGTTATTCATATTAATTTATGGTGCATTCATTAATGTTAACCATATATTTAAATAAAATGCAAAAAAATAACTAAGGTTTGTGCTTGTGAATTTACTGGTATTCACTAGTATATTAATTATGGAAATTAGATTTTTGCGCCTGTGTTCTTCAACATGCACATTTACGCACTTTTTATAAATTGTGCGCTCATGCTAATTTGTTCTGTTTAGTCAATTTAGCCTATGACAATTCTATACAAGTGAATAACTACACAAATTGTGCTTTGTTTCCCACACAAACCTACTGTAGGACTTTCAAATACTTTGAGTAAAGTCATGTGGGCCACTTTTATGATACCTTTATTGTGATTTTGCATTCTTTGTCCTAAAAAGTTTTTAAAAAATTATAAACAGTATATCATAACAAATGTTTTATTTGTTTAAAGGCAAGTAAATAATAATTTCAGTATTTTTATTTCTTGGTAAACTATTACTGTAACTTACAGGTAATATTTGTTTCTAATGCATTTAATATTAAATAATGCCTTTGATAGGTTTCCATCAACAAGATTTATATTGGTTTAGCATGACATGGAAGCAGCAGTCAGATGTGTTCATCATTTTCGTTTGTATCCATCTTCATCCAAACACTCATTTGTTCATTGCAGCCCATGGTGTCTCATTTGTCAATGGTTTTGTGATTTAGATGTTTGGTGTCTCTGTAACTGATTGGTGCTGTGAAAAGTCAAAAGCATTTGTATATCCCATTGTGATTGGTTTGAAGGCATCTCTAGCTCATTGTGATTGGGTGGTAGAGGTATTAATCATGTGATTGGTTTCTTTTTACCTTTATTTTTAAACTTGCACCTTCATCCTGATGACATTGTGTTTGGTTGTGCAACCTTTTTTAATGTGCTTTTGAATGTTGATTTCTGTTTGTTTCCTTAATGAGTCCTGAGATCTGCTTTATCACTTCAATTCAAGCCACACTGATCAAATCAATTTATATGGTTTATGGGTTTATAACAGAATGTTGATTCTAACTTTTGTCCTGTGTGCACTTTTGTACTGTATCTTGCATGGTGTAACTTGTGTCAGTGTCACTCCATACAATGAAAACTGTCCATTAGGGTCTATTTTAAATTTTGTTATTGTGCCGCAGCTTCCAGAACCTCCTGGCAAGATGGAGAGGATGCAGACAGAAAGGTGATTCATGTTTTTGCGTAGATGTCCAAACTATACATGCAGGATAAAGCTTTTTCATTTAATCAAACATGCTTTATAGCATTTATTTCTCATAATAGATATATTTCTGTGCCTTTTATATTTTTACCTGGTTTTTGCCATTAGACCAGAACGAGTTGGATGAATCTGAAGGGAGAGACTGATGGACAGTCTCCGGAATTGGACCCAAGGACTTCTACCCACAGTTTGCCCACTGATATGTCTCAACCCAGTAAGTAACCAATCAGTGATTTGCAATGGAAATTATGATACAATGAGACATTAATAGGCTGTGGGTATACACCAGTGTTTCTCAACCAGAGACCTGTGGCCCACACAGATTTTCAAGGCGGCCTCAAGATGATTTAAAAATTTTCAAAATAAAAACATAAATGTATCTTATGTTATTTTATTTTATCGTTTTGTTATTTTTGTAATGAATAAATATCTTGTCTACTTATGCCAAGCTCTAGAATATTGTGGGTGGGGGGCTTCAAATATTGTTTTGGGCAATGGGGGGGCATAAAGTGAAAAAGGTTGAGAACCACTGGTATGTACGATACAAATGTGTAAAAAATATTTTAAAAGTACCAAAAATGAAAAATAAAATATACTCTCCTTTACAGACTTTCCATACAGCAAGTCTGCTTCATTACCAGGATACGGTCGGAACGGCATATTTAAGGTAAATTTGCCTGTAAATACAGAGACATTATTGCGTGTTTAGGCTAAGCTATGAGATCTCCATCACAGTAATTATACAGGAAAACACGCTGCAAACCCTTTCAGACTTGCATCTGTTCATGATCTTCCTAAGTTTTTTGGAACGTATGTGAGCTGTGGTCACAAATGCTGTCACTCCCTCTGGAGAATCCCAATATTTGATCCCAAATGGATTTGTCAACTCCAGCTGCTGAGACACATGATGGTGGTCTGATGGCACACATGGATCGTGACATACAGTTAGTATAGAGATTGAGAAGGCTATGATGCTTAAAGGGCGTGTCTGTGTGTACGTGCTCACATGCGTCAAGGACCATGTTTCTTTCCCACACTTTGGCCGTTTTCCATATTTCACTTTGTTCTTTAATTGAAATCTGGCTCCCTCATATTAGATGTTTCATTGGCACATCTTCTGTAAAGAAAAACTGGGTCCGTTTCCATTGCAGAAACCCCAGGCTCACTCATTCATTAAAACAAATTTTGCATCTCTGCCGCAGTGAATGCTTGTGTTGTGCTCCTGTACACTAGGTGGCAGTATGTTGCAGCTGTTTTAGGTATCCAGCTCTCAGAACAATAAACCACTTTTGTTATAGTTCTACTTAAAATTTAATTTAATCTGACTTAGTGTCACATTTCATCACTCTTACTTTACCCAAGTAATCACAAAGGCATGTGAAAAGTGGCGTTCATAGATCAATATTTTGTTACCAGACACACCAGCAGGCTTCGGCCCTAAGGATTCAAGCTGCTGTCTACGCAGAAAGTTTTTCTTTCATTTCCTGAGGTTAAAGGTCACTCAAGCCAGTTTTTATGTTAAGAGCCCTGTTCAGACATGAAGTTGTTACTCCCATTGGTTTGCATGCTTATAATAGCAACTGTTTGTGCTGTATACAGGGAGCAGTTTAACATTGAAGTCACTGTTTTATTATTAATATCTGAACCAATATTGCTTTAACATGATCACAGTTTGCAGTCTAAACGTATACCTGACCTGTAAATAAATGCTGCTGTCATGTCTTGGTCATTATTAGGCAGCAGATCTTGTTAAGGATGATGAAGATCAGGACTCTTCCTGGGGTGGAATGAGAGGTGAGTTATAGCAGATCAAGTAACATTTGTATCGCATACAGACTTTGTTATGATTTACTCTTTCTCTCTCCCTTTTTTGTCAACTTCGTTCTTCTTTCATCCCGTTCCTTCTCAGAGTATAAGGTAAGTTTTTTGTGTCTGCAAATTGCTGAACACAAAATTCTCAAGACTTTGTTTAAACATATTTCTTGGTTATGTGCAACTGTGTAACTGTGTTTCTTTTACATCCCCTTGTGTTGCAGGTTTACCCCTATGAAATGCTAGCTGTGACTCACAGAGTCCGAGTAAAACTACCACGTGATGTGGACCGCACCAGACTGGAGGTAAAAATCCTTATCTCATTTTGGTTATTTACTGTTTTACATAAAATCTACCTTCATAATGTTAATACCATTCAGTGAAAATATAACCTTGATATATTTAATATTAACTGAGTAAGGTCATGACAAAGATTGAAATTAATAATCTCAAAATTAGATTATAGGACTTTAGCCTGAATTTCACAGACAGGTTCCCATATTTTACAGTATCTACTGTATAAGAGTTATTTTTACCGTGTGTACCTGTTTGAGAATAGCTTTTGCAATGCAGATAGTTTATTGTTTTGTTTACCATTTACTTTGGCATATCCCAGCGCCATTAAAGGGGACATATCATGAAAATCTGACTTTTTCCATGTTTAAGTGCTATAATTGGGTCCCCAGTGTTTCTATCAACCTAGAAAATGTAAAAAAGATCAACCCAGTTACTTAGTTTTGGTAAACCATTCTCTGCAAGCGTGTGAAAAAATAGGTGATTAAATTTCGCTCCCTTTGTGATGTCAGAAGGGGATAATACCGCCCCTTAATCTGCACTATCCAACCACAGCTCTGCATTTAGTGCAGAGGTCAACTCATTTGCATTTAAAAGGACACCCAAAACGGCAAATTTTTGCTCATGCCTACAAAATGGCAATTTTAACATGCTATAATATATTATCTATAGGGGTATTTTGAGCTCAAACTTCACATATGTACTCTGGGGAAACAAAAGATTGATTTTACATTTTAATAAAGTCTTGTGAAATGTCCCCTTTAAAGGTCCACTATGTAGATTTTTAGCGACATCTAGCGGAGCTCACCTCTCCCTTTCGAAACGCATAGTGAAGCTACGGTAGCCATCGCAGGACAAACGCGTCATTGTCTGAGACAACATTGTGACAAAACCTATAGAGCAGTTTGTCTGTTTAGGGCTACTGTAGAAACGTGCCGGCGACTATGTAAGGGGACTCGTGCTGTATATAGAAAAAATGGCTCATTCTAAGGTAATAAAAACAATACAGTTATTTTGTAAGGGGTTTATACACTACTTATAATATAGTTATCTATAGTATATTGCATTTCTTTCAAGAGATCTTTCTAATAGTTACACAATGCACCTTTAAGTTATGGTTGATGACACGTGTGTAACGTTGTTACAATCATTATGGTGCACCCAGTCTCTTCCAGTTCTTCCATGGCTTTACTCATTTGCTGTTTATGAAGTGTTTAAAGGTGACATAGAATGATTGAACGGGGTATTTATCCTTGTTCTGTGATGTGAATGGTAGACAAAAATGTTTTTGTTTGGGTCTGTAATGCCTTAGAAGCTTCCTAAAAACCTCTCTCAGATAGCTCTATTAGGGTGGGGGATTTTAAACAAGTGGTTTTGCACCTATTTGGCTCCCCCTACTGGCTTAACTTGCAATCTCATTACTGATTGGCTAACTTTACTGCCACTCAAAAAATTTAGCCAATTATTTTAAAGTGGAGGGGCAGTTAGATGCCTGTGATGTCATAAGCATCAGTTTTTCAGATTGGGCTGTTTTCTGGCTGACATTTCTAAAAGAGGAATTTCTATGAGACTGAGATGTTTAGCATGTCTAGCACTTCTTGTATGTTCATGAATGCGGGTAGACCATTATTCAACAAAGACAAGGTAAAAATGTTTTTTCATTCTCTGTCCCCTTTAATTATAATTTTATCAACATTCATGGGTAACTGGTTCAAAGAAAAGCAGAAAGCAACCAGACGAAGTGTTCTGTGTGTATGTTTGTGTGTATGCATGAATGCACATCTGCTTGTGCGTGGATGTTGGTGAGGTTATTTTGCATATGCTTAAGCTTTGTTGGACCCCAGTCTTCCTGCCCACGGCCAACACATAATATATCATCTGTGTTCTTGAACATCATGTCACTGCTTTAAGTGGGAGTGGTAAAGGGAGAAGATATGCCTGGCCTTTTTTTACCTTCAGTGCGAATTACAGGAGATTTATAGACCCCACTCTCTATAACACTGTGGTTAAAAATGCAGCATTTCAAAATAAATGCACGTGTGTGTTAGTCTGTTATATAACTCATCTGCTGATATAACTGGCTATTGTCTCGTCTGTTTGAATTGAGCGTGATTAGAGTCGGTCACACAATAGGGGGTGTATACAATGGCTGAAGATGAAATAAAACTTTCCAAATACGAATGATTTCAGCATCTGTTTGGAACAGTGCAAGATAACCACACATCTGCAAGTGTTACAGTACCACATACGACAGGGCCTGAAAGAATAAAGATTTAGATGAATTCATTCTGGAATGCTTAAAAACCAAATTGAGGTCATTGGCTTTAAAGCCTGGCTGCTGCAGTGGTGCTCATAGCCCTGATTGTGCAAAACTCAGTGAATGTCCTCAACAATCGCAAAGCCATAGAGAAGTGCAGATACTGTAGATGTTTGTAATTATTGTTGAAAATATGACACTTTTACCTCCATGCAGAAATTGTTCTCAGTGTTTCGAAATCTTGCTGACACTCGCTGGGTTTGTTCCGACTGGAGATTTATTAGTCCTTTCGACATGGATCTTTAAAGTGGAAGTCACCCTAAAACAACATTTTGCTCCAACACTATATTTCATCACATATATGTAGTTGATTGTGCTGCCATCAAATGTTCCTACTCCATAAAAAATAAAGCTTTTAACTGCTACAGTGACGGTGATTTGATGACCCGTATGACACTTAAAAGTACCGCGAGAGCGATTCGCAAAACATAAAATTTCTAGACAACATAAAAGAATCCGTTGGTTACAGTGTGTTTTAATTAACTAATATGTAAAGTTTAAAACTACCGTTTTTCTTCTCAATTCCAGAGGCACCTGTCACCAGAGGACTTCTACAGCGTGTTTGGGATGACCATTGAACAGTTTGACCGTTTGGCCCTGTGGAAGAAAAATGACATGAAGAAGAAAGCTCGATTGTTTTAAACGTGTCAAATTCCTTGGGGGGAAGCAAAATAAGAGATAACGTCATCCTGCACGTCCTGTGTGCGTGGAAGGATGAATGTGAGAGGAATATATGCACCTCCATTCTGCTGCAAAGCTGTCATCCTATCTCACGCCGAGTAAGAGGGAGTGTGTCGAAAATCGCTTTCACAATGCTGACGATGTTTGCAACCTAGCTTCGTGTGTGAACGCCTCACCACATCATCTGAATGTCAAAGAGACTCGAGAACTGAACTGAATTCTCCACGGCTATCCTGGTTTCTCCTCTTCGGTTGTCTTGTTAGTCTTCTTCCCTGTGCTGTTTTTTTGTTTTTTTGCACTCGATATTGATATAAGCCCCTTTCTTCACATTTTTAATTGCAATTCAGTTCTACTTAAAAGTCTTTATGCTACATAATGCAGTCATGCTGTGTGTCCCATTGTCATTTCGTTTTGGCTGTTATGAATGTTATTCAACAGAAGTCCTGTCTTAACGTGGGAATTTATTAGGAATACATAGCATCTGTTGATAATGCCATGTGCCAATTGTGTGATGCCATGTGTGTGATAATGGTAATGCCAATTCCCTTGTGCTCTTTGCATTGTTTTGCCACCTGATTCACTATAGCGATTATCCAAAAATGCTAAACATAGCCAAAAAAAATTCCTGAACTGAGTTTGCAGGTCACAATTCTCATTGGGCAGGTTACAAGACGTTTTGAGTACTAGTTTGAGGATGGTGTTGCAGACCTGCAGTATACTCCATCAACGGTAACACTTGCAATTCAGGCATCTAAGGTGGCTTTATAAAATTCTAAAAGCTTGTCAATTTCTGTGTCGATCATTATAAAACATTATAACACCGTAACTGCTCCTGTTTTGTGAATAACCCATCTATAACAAATCTATAAAAAGATCTTATTCAAATACACTTCAATGCTATTCCAGCGTGTTTAGTGCTCGATTTAACTGGAGTGCACGTTTTTGTGCTGAAACACGGCAAGCTTAAGCGGCACAGTTAGTGAATTCCCTTGACATGACACATGGCCATTGCTTGGACTGAAATATCAATCATGTCATTTCTTTATGGAAGCTTATTAATGGCTTTAGCATGACCTGGCCAAAGACTCAGTCAGAGATAGGAGTCAACTTTGTGATCAAAGCACCTTTAGTTGATGCATTTAATAATCCTTACTGTTGCTGTGAGTGCTGATCGCTGGAACAAGCTTTGTGTTTGGTTTTTCAGGTCAGGGTGAGATTTATCATTAGGTTTATGACCTCATTTAATAAGGCTTTGGTTGTTATTTGTCCTCCATACATTGTGCGTAGTATGGATAGTCAAGGTAATGTCATTATTATCAGTAATCAAACAGATCAGGCTTTGAACGTTGCATTGCCCACTGTTATTATTCAAAGTGCTCACAGAAAATCCTTCCACATTTTTGTACATCATTGTTTTTATTGCTGGATATTTTATTCGCTATTTGCCAATCATTTCATCATTGACTTTAGCATGGAGCTACCATGCACCAAAGGTAACACATTCTGTAGCAATTAGCAATGCTGATAAGACTTAACAAAGCATGCAGTGGTGCTTTATTTAAAACCCAAATAGGATTTTTTGATTCTTAAATGTGTGTGTGCAGTATAAGAAATGTCTGTTGCTCTGATATTGTCATCTATAGGCATGCACTGCATATAGTAGAAGCGTCGTGTCATGGCTTCAAATGAATTTGAACTTCAGAGTGTAATCATGTGTTTGTCTAATTTGTTGAGATCTTATGGATATTGAGAGACTAAAATCAGTGTTTGCTTATTTAGGAACATTCTTAGGTTCCTCTCTACCAAGTCTGTTCTTGATGTTCTGTTGTTCCTGATATTGGCTCTATTGCTAATGGCTCAATTTGGGGAGGTAAAAGTAACGGTTTTTGTTTTTTAATAAAAAACGCAGTACCTTGTTTTGACTAATTAAAACCATGTACAACATGTGCCTATATCTATATCTGCAATATCTTTTTTGACTGAACTGGGAAACTCGCTATTGGATTGTTTTACTTCATTATCGATTTTGAAAGCACAGCATTTGAATCCTGCTTATGTGCATATAGAAATGCATTTTTCATCCTTAGGGCCATGATGTCGACATTTACATGCAGTTCAATTTGCCATCACAAAATCTATTGCTGTGGGACACATTTAGTAAAGCCTGAAAGTGTTTTGGTCTGTATGCAGTGAATGTGTCTGAATGCGTAGGAGGAAACCTTCCCAGATGAACAATGTTGAGCTTTGGAGGATGAATGTGTTAGTCTTATTTAAACAGCTGGAGAAACAGGAACGCATGTGGGTGTGTGGTATTAGCTGTCAGTTCAGCGGTCCAATAGTTCAAACTAGGTGAGTTCAGATCAGCTTGTTTTCTGTCACCTTATTCATTATATAACACTAAAAACAGACTTAAGTCATGATTAAATAAGCTAGGGCTTAACTGCATCTCTGCATTGGTTCATTTCATGTATTTCAAGAAAAATAAATCCTGTTTTTCTTTGTCATGCGAATGTCTTTGTGTAGACATATTACTGTGACCCCAGAAATCTCTGACCCAACAGTTTTGAAAGCTGCTTTCCTATTATTATTTCTATTACATATGAAGAGATGTGCCTGGGTCTGCATTCATACAAATGTTTTATTTTCCATCTGGAATGTTTGAGACGTTTTTGAAGCTGTATTTTTGGTCACCCAATAAGTAATTTTGTTGGGTTTCCCTTCCCATGGGTGTGCTTGATTTTGTGTTGGTATGCAAACTATAACTGTGATTATGTGATTCTGACTGTGCAAAGTACTGAATGAATTTAGGAAAAAATGTAAATGCAGCCTTTCACCCACAATGTCTTTGAGTTGCCTTGCAAAAATATTGATAATCATCTCAATAAATATAACTACTTCAACTTAAGTGTTGTTCTGAAAGAAGTGCAACTACAGTACTACTCACACAGATAAAAAACAAACAAAAAGATTATAGGTCTTCAACAGGGGGTCTCTGGTGGTATTACCAGGGGTCCTTCAAATATTTTTAAAAATGTTAAATTATTATTTTTTTGGTAATTAGGCATCAAACAAAATGCATTAATTTGGCTTAATTTGATTAAAGTAAAGGTTCCCACTTTAAAATCTATTCAGTAAATGTATAATATTATGTTAAGCACATGTGACTGTTATGATGGTTACATTATGAAATTCTTAAAATAATCATTGTTGGTATACACAAAGTATATAAATCCCAAAGTATGTAAACCCCAAAAAAATGTAAATGTAAAGTAAATGTAATGTAAAGTCTTAATTTGGTCCCTGGTCCTGATCTCTATCCATTAAGGGACCCTTGCCCTGAAAAAGGTTGAAGAGCTCTGAAATACATATACACACAAGCACTTATTCTTTATATTTTTCTACATTATAAAAATGGTAAACTTTCTAAAACTATGGTATAAGAAAAATGTAACTTTGGGAGTTATGTTGTGACCAACAATTTCTTAAATAAATCAAAACTATGTTATATTCTGGCCTCTTTAAATTATACGTTTTATTATGGGCTGTTATTGGCTGTTTTTATTCATTATTTA
Source organism: Paramisgurnus dabryanus (assembly GCF_030506205.2). Classification (NCBI taxonomy): domain Eukaryota; kingdom Metazoa; phylum Chordata; class Actinopteri; order Cypriniformes; family Cobitidae; genus Paramisgurnus; species Paramisgurnus dabryanus. Next base: position 54,592,218 of record NC_133337.1, on the reverse strand, counting down.
GTCGAATTCATACATTTCAACAGGCTATTTAACATGAAACATTTTTAATTAAATAAATCGAACAAATATCCTGACACATTTTTATTTTTGTCTAAAACTAATTTCAAACACTCAGGCATAAACATTCCGTTCAAAATATTTGTATGATTATAAGAAACATTTACGTTAACCTTAACCTTTCATCGTGTGTAGACAGACAGGAATACAGTTGATTGCGCAGATGTTCTATGTCACGCCTCCTAGCTTCTATTGGCTGGCGGTTATCGCAGAACGCTGACGGATTGGCTGAGGCGGTTGTCAATCACAGGCTGACTTGACAGCGGGTTAGCGGTGATATGAATCTGAAGAAGCTCGGACGGGCCAGAGGAACAACGGCGGTTACAGGACAGGTTTATTGTCTTGTAATAAAGCCATGACGAAAAATAACGGGGAAGGTAAGTTGTCACTATTAAAATTATTACTAAATGACTTATATTTGCACGTTGTTAAAGTCTTGTGAGTATCGGTCATATGTGAAATATTTATCAATTTCAAAATACTATTTGTTTTCATAAGGCTACTAGACATGCACTGTGTAACATTTACAGTGGTGTCAACTTATTATTAAAATACGTAAAAGTATTTTAAACTAGTAACAATTATGGGTAAGGTGTTATTGTCTCGCTTCTCGTTTATTTTCAACAATACATGTTAACTAAAAAAAACACATCAACCGCATACGATTGCTCTCTCATCCTAAAGTAATATTAGTCATTTTTCGGAGCTGCCAAAAGCCATTTCAATGTTTTTAAAGTGTATGTGAGCACAAAGACGCACGAGGCATCCTGATAAACTGACGTCATGATGTGGAGCGCTCGTGGGGGTCTAGTGTTGAATAGCGCCAGGCTGCATGGATCAGCTGGCGTCTCGATCCCGGGCCACAGATGATGCTGAGGGGGAGGGTGCATAGAGGAAGGACACAGTAGCTAATTATGGAGAACAAATTCAATTAATTCAACATTATCGAGTGAATTTGAGTGAGATGCAAGTAAAACATCTTTAAATTTGTGATATGGTGTGCCCAAATCCCATGCCATCTTGCTTGTATGGTTTGAATCCCACTCATCAGTAGAACCGGATACTTTGGAATATGGTTCCGTGTTGGCACAAGTCCTTGCTTGTGAACTTTACAGTTATTTTAAGGTGAAATGTTTTGCAAATTCAAAGGATGTTTGCATAAAGCGGAAGAGTATTTGTAGAGTCTTGGATCTTGTGAAGGGTGTGTTCCACCTCCAGTTCAATCCACAGTATTCCTCTGGGAACAACTGACAATGGAGTGGACAAGAACTTTCATCCTGTGCATTGTTTTTCTAGCATTGGCACTGAGGTGAGGATATAATGGACAAAAACATGAAAAGCCACCAAAGAAGCATGCTTTGTCTCATATCTCAGTCCAGACTGTCTCAAAACAGTCGAAGCACGTAAAGAAAATAAGAAAGTATCCACTTGAACAGGTTGTGTTGGCCCAACATGCAATCATTGGCCAGGAATATGATCATTTGGAAAAACAAAGATAAGCTTGGACAAAGCTTTGGTGATGTCTTTGATCAATAGCCAATGTACATTTTAGATGGGTGTGATCTAGCATTTTAAGATTCTTTGTAACCAAGGAGCTCTGAAAATACAGTCTGGGAAAATAGGTGATAGAGCCTTAAACTTTCACCACACAATTGGTCAAACAAACAGGAGGTTCAGCTCAGGATGTTCTGCTTCCTAACCAGAGCACAATAAAATAAAAACCCTTATTGAATCACATCCTTTAAAAATAAAATTTCCTTTGACTCTTAAGTAAATGTTTATATTACTGGCAGTTTCAAATCGATCTGGCAAACACACCAATGAAAACCTCGAACAACATTTTTTTGATATGAGATTGGCAGATTTTGATTCCATTTAAGGGCAAAAAGCATGCAAGTTGCACCCTTTTTAAAGTCGTATGTACTAGTCTGTTTGGTTATGCTTTATTTCAAGATTCCTTTGACAAACCACGCAAGGATTGGGCCATATGCCAGCTGAATTCATAGCCTATTTTTGATGATCACGGTGCATGTGATTGTTTCATAAAAGCAGGCTTCAGTAGATAGGAGTTTGATAGCTTGATGACTGCTCTGTGCTTCAATGTCTGAGTGCTATGGGATGTAGTGACATCATTACTTGCGCACATCTGGACCTGCATTGTTGCAGCATGTGTTTGTTTGTGTGGTGAGGGTTTTTGGGAATCCTAGTGGTAAAAAAAGATGACTAGTCAATTTGCATGCATACTGTAAGAATGTATGCAATGCATGGAGGATAGATGAACATGCAGTGGTTGTTTACTATCTAACCAGACTTAATCTTGTAGTCTGTGTGATCTGTAGTCTAGCAGTGTGTGCCTTAGGATAGTTTTCACAGACGAACAGTCAGAGTCTCCATTGGGTTTATATTACTTTAGTGTGCCTCAGGAAGCTCCATGTAGTGTAACTGTCTGAGAAATATGTCAGACACAGCTGTATACAACTGCTACTGTAACTCTTTGTCTGTCTTAATGAATACCAAACCACTTTTCTTACAGAATGACGTATTGATTCATGAAAAGAACAAGGTTTATAAATGTTTGATTTATTGCAAGTAGGGAAATGACAGAAACTGGGGATAATGTGTTCTCGTACTGAATTCTAATGAGCTGGATTCAAACACATCATCACTCATACTGTATAAGTATTGAGGAACACAATTCAATGTGTCAGAACAAACTGTTAAAGGGGACATACTATGAAAATATGACTTTTTTATGTTTAAGTGCTATAATTGGGTCCCCAGTGCTTGTATCAACCTAGAAAATGTGAATAAGATCAACTCAGTAACTTTGTTTTGGTAAACCATTCTCTGTAAGCATGTGAAAAAATAGGTCATTGAAATTTGGCTCCCCTGGTGATGTCAGAAGGGGATAATACCGCCCCTTAATCTGAACTATCCAACCACGGCACTGCCTTTTAGTGCAGAGATCAGCTCATTTGCATTTTAAATGACACACCCAAAAACGGCACGATTTTGCACACACCTACAAAGTGACAATTTTAACTTGATATAATAAATTATCTATATGGTATTTTGAGCTAAAACTTCACATATGTACTCTGGTGACACCAAAGATTTATTTGACATCTTAAAAAAGTCTTGTGAAATGTCCACTTTAAACCAAGGCTCTGGCAGACACTTGGAAATTTTAATACAAGTTTTGAGATGAACCCTTAACATGATCCTTGTAAACCCCAACATCCTCATCATCCTCCACAAACCTTAGGGAGTTGTTTTGGGAAGCTAACATTAAAAGACTAAAAATAGTAGCTTACATTAATCTTCAATCTTGACATGTGGAATGTTTGTTGTAATGTTTAGATTATTTGAAATAACTACCAGCTCAGTGAGTTATACAAATATCTTCACTTACTAATAAAAACACGCCTAAAAGATTTCTTCCTAAGTCCACATTTTCTAAGAAATATGGCAATGTTTTGACTGGAACAGTAACTTGAAAACCAGTTACAGTAAACCTATAAAAAAACTTCTTATATTTGTTGTGTAAGAGGTTCTTGTTTACTTGTACAATCTTGCGGGCCAGGAACCCTAATGATCGGCTTGCACTTCAGGCAATGAGGGACAGAGGGCCCTAGTTGTCAATTTGCACCATAGGCACTAAGATTACATGGGGTTCAGCTTACATTGGCAGTCCTGGGTCATGTGGTTGGAGGCTTTGGATGACCCTGGTGGTCCTTCTGGCCCAGTCTATAATCTAACCCTGGCCATGATACAATATAGTGTACAATATACTTTATCCAACAATTTAGACATACTAACAATATTTAACTTAGACTTGATATTATTGATTTAAATAATGTGTTTATGACTTTTAAAGTAGAACAGTTACTCACTGGCTGTACATGCATCAGCTGTGCGATTTGTCTTTCCTAAGTTGTCAGTCATCTATGCTCCCTGAAGCTCTGAAACATCATTGGATTGGAATGGCAAATCTTTAAAGAAAAACATGAAAAAAGTGGTGCTGCATGCCAGCGGCTCTTTTCGCCTTTGAGTATGTTTTCCCATAAGGACTTCTTATTGAGACATAGCCAGGGGGAGATATAAGCTTCACTTTTTTTGTGTTAAACACTCAAGTGTGTTTGTGTTCATATAGGGGTGCTTGTATTTCAAAACCTCATTAGAAGATGCAAGTGCACAGACTTCAAATGTCTGTGCTGTAAACCAAGATGAACTCTAGACCTCTGAATCACTGTTTGAGTAAGCTGTCTCAGGCTCTTTTGAAAGCATTTATTACCTCTCTCACTCACACACACACACACACACACACACACACACACACTCTCTCTCTCTCTCTCTCTCTCTCTCTCTCTCTCAGTCTCTCTCTCTTTCTAGGTATTTTATTAATTTATAAATGAATATTCACTTTATAATTTTAAAGTAGTAAAGAATTACTGTAAGAGAGGGAGGATAAAAGCAAGGGAATTGCAAACTGTAGCAAAGCATAAAAGAAAAAGTTTAGATGAAAGTGGTTGTGGTTTTTAACACTTTTGACCACATTACAGCCGTAGGGATCTGATTAGTCTGAAGTGGTTGCTTTTATGGTGGAAATGTTGGTTAAGTGTTTTGTGTGTAGGACATGTTTTTGCAACCAGGGTAACAGTTTTTTTGTAAAGGGTTGTCTTATAGCTAGCAGATGCTAGAAGTGTTAGCATGAATAATGGATGCACATTGTGTTGTAATAATGGGTTTTAGGAGATGAGGTAGCTTTAGTAATGCTAACTTGACTGCTGTAATTGTACTCTTGTCATCCAAAAATGCTAATCTCCCCCCCTCCTCAAAACGATCTCTCTTCACTTCCGTTCACGAGGAATGACTCAAGGGCAGGGCCTGGGAAAAGATTGCACTGATTATCAATTAGTAACATGGCCCAACTTCCAACGATCCAATCAGTTCGATAGACGAATTCAAGTCCGCACTATTTTTTTCTCATTTTAGAATCTGTTTTACTCAGATACGTCACGACGGGGAGAAAATCCCTGCTGAAAAAAACAGCATCAAACCAGCATGGACCAGCATGGGAATTATGCTGGTTTAGCTGGTGGTCACAGCATACCAGCACCAAAACACAACTTATGCTGGTATGGCCAGCATGGGATGCTGGTGCTAATGCTGGTTTAGCTGGTGCCAATGCTGGTTTGTTGCTGGTTTAGCTGGTGCTGATGCTGGTGCTGATGCTGGGTTGATGCTGGTTTAGCTGGTGTTCACTAGCAAACCAGCACCAAAACACAACATATGCTGGTCTTGCTGGTATGCTGGTTTTTTCAGCAGGAAATAAGGCCATCACTACTTTTTTTCAATGTGACTTTAAAGGAAAACAACACCGTTTATCAATATTTTACTATTTTCTTACCTTAACTTAGACAAATTAATACACACCTATCTTTTTTCAATGCGTGCACTTCATCTTTGCACAGCGCGTCTTGAATGTGTTAGCATTTAGCCTAGCCCCATTCATTACTTAGGATCCAAACAGGGATGAATTTAGAAGCCACCAAACACTTCCTTGTTTTCCCTATTTAAAGACTGTTACATGAGTACTTACACGAGTAAATATGGTGGCACAAAATGAAACGTGGCAATTTTTAAGAGGATAAAAAATGCAGACTATATTGTATGACGAAGAGCACTGTCACAGACATCTCTACACATGACAAATAAACTTGAAATTGAGTTTGTCAATTGTCGATCTATATTTCTACATATTTTGTAGGGGTGTCACGATTCTCCAAATCCTCGATTCAATTACATTTTCGATTCTAAGGTCACGATTCGATCCGATTCTCGATTTTTACATATTTTTTTGAAGACAAAAATGATATGCCATTATTTATTATTATTATTATAGTTTAACATTAACATGCACATTGCACAACTCACATGGGGGTTTGTGGGCTTCACTTAACGCAAGAGCTTGTAGAGAGAGGATTCCTTCTTGCACGCACATGGACTCAATGCACATGGACTTAATGCGCGTGTCTTGGACTCATAGCATCTGAAATAAATCCAGCATCATAAGCAGCTGCGCTTCTCTCTGTCTCACGTGCACGCGCTCTCGCATCTTTCCAAAGTCTAAACATAAACTAAAGTAGTAATCCTTATGTATTTGTTCAGTTTTATGCAGTTCATGCGAGCTGAGGCAAACAATCCCTTTTGTTTAAAATATAACCCGCTGCATCTTTGCGCCTCTCTCACTCTCGCGCACGTGCAGAGAGCTGCGCTCTGTCCAAAGTCAGATCACTAGATAGTAATCCTGTTTATGATATGCATTTCAAGGAGTTGAAGCATCCCTCGTGTTTAAAATATGATCGCGTTCCGCTGGACAGATGTTTTTAAAGGCATCTCTGAGAGTTTTTTCCCTCGCTTGGCAAGCCGACCGGACGTGACATGGGGGCGTGGCAGCATCGACGATCCCATTTTTTAATTCGAAGTTCGAAGCTGTGACTTAATTTCGATCGATTTCGATTTAAAATCGAAATCGTGACACCCTTACTATTTTGTATTGATACTGCCTATTACAGCATTAAAAATAAATGTATTGATAGTCTGACTATGAACTTCTAAGTGAGTGAGTACATGCTGGACTCAACCTCACCTCCACATTGCAAATATTTATTGCTTTTTTATCTTTTGTCGAATTCTTTCTGTCCTGGAGACAAGCACCCTCATTGTTTTTGGGTAAGGTGACCATACTGTACGTCCTCTTGTTTCCAGACTTACTGTATGTTCTCTTTTTGAGCCCAAGAAAATGCGTCCGACTGGAATTTCTGGCCCAAAATATTGTTTAGTAGCCACTCACTGCATTTTTTTTTCATTGCTTTGATCTTTGTCTTTCATATTTTTTTTTATTTATGTTTTATTTTATAATAGTGAATCACACCCCCCACACAGACCATTGTTCAATTTTCCAGTAGTTTGGTTATATGTTGTTGTCTGGTTACATTGTGTTACTGAGGATTGTATCTGGACTCTGTACAAGGGGACATGTGTGTGTGTGTGTTTGTGGAGAAGAAATGGAGTAGTCTCGTATTTGAACATAGATATATACACTAGATGTCACCTTGGGGTTCTGAGCATGCGTCAAAACCGCCGCCATCTTAGGACAGGGGTCTTGTCATAGGAAGTGTCTGGGTAAAGCTGCTATCTCCACCTGTACTTCGAATTCATGGACGATGCCGGACTTTTGTGCTGCGTATGGATGTTAGGGCTACTAGCACTATGCATTACAGTTAGAAAAGTCGATTTTCAAAATTTTAAAACTTTACTTTTTTTCTTGACCCAATGCTAAATATATGTCTGACTGTTGAAACGAACCAAAAGAACACGAAGAAAATCGCATTCATGACGATTTATGGTGATTTTATTTCCGTTACACCATTGCCTACAATGACGCTGATGTGGGATTCCCCTGTTTCAAGATGGCGGCTCTGTTTGACGCATTCGGTCCAATGAACTGCCGTAGTCAAGGTGACATCTAGTGTACATATCTATGGTATTTGAAGTCAATACACAAAAGTAAATGTACATGATGCAGAGTAAAATTAAATCATAGAACTAAAATTTCAATTTTTCAATCACTCCCCCAATGGGAGCCTCCTTAAAATTACATACCTAGAATTGCCCCTGCTAAATTAACTGACTATTTTATGAGCCCAGGTAAAACAGATGCCATCTGCCTCCTGTCCTCTTTTTTGAAAACTAAAATATGGCTTCGTATTTTTGGGTTATTGATCTTGCAGGTGTATTTTTAAGTTCAGGTATTTGGGCCTGAGGCAGCTATTTCTAATTTCCCTTTCTGTCTCTGCCTCTCTCTTCATGTTTTTCATTTGCTGTTTTTGTACCTGACTTTACCCATTTCCTTCCCATCTTTTTAATTTGACAAATAAAAAAACTGAAAAATAAAGAACACTTAAACATTGACCAATACTGCAAAAAATCCCAATTATATGATGCAATAGGAACATTTTATAAGACTCACTTTACAGTTCATGGCTAAAGTAAAAGTGACTAATAGATGATGTCACATCCTGTTCTGTGTCAAAAGAAACAGTAAGAATGAGTAAGTATTTGTTTTAAAATAACACAGGGAGTGCATTTAGCACTTACAGTATACAGTATTGCGTGCTTGTGAGTGTGTGTCAAACACTTACAAATAAACATGTACATCTTATTCCTTTCATGCTGTTACACCCTATTCATATTATTTTAACCCATTTTCCATCAATTGAAATTTATTTTTGGTCAGGGCGTGTGGGATTTTGGGTGATGATGAAGGCAACCTGCCCTTGGGTATTTGGGTAAAATGCTTAGTTTGGATTTTAGCCAAGAGTACCGACTTGTTAGCACATGTTTTTGGAAAGGTGGTTTAGGCTTTTCTGCAGTTTAATGAAAGTGCAGTTGTGCATGTGTCTGTTCGAACCCTTTAGTAAAAATATCCAGGTGTTCGGTGCTATGTGTTTTAAAGGTGTAGCACAATTTCTGCTCACATTCTGCATAAGGTGTTTAGATTAGCATTAAGGTTTATTTATATTTCGATTACATACCTTTTGTAGAAGTGAACTGTTCTTTTAAATGTATTGTATATGAAAGGTTAAAATGTTATGGCTTATGAAAATATTTCACCTTCAGACACACCCACACATACTCAAAGAGGTCATAGCCCAGAGCTTTATGCTCTATTGTAGAGCTTTTGGTGAAAACGTGGGTCTGTTTGACAACTAGGTCTGCTTTGAAATGCAACAACAGTTCAGATGTATCATAAATTCCACATCTGAGGTTAAGTTGTCTTGGATAATATTTGTTCAGTGCTATAAAAGAAGAATTATCTGATTGAAATGTGTTTTCTGTCAAATTCTGTTTATTTTTGCCAGGTTATGTCGTCTAAAGTATTATTACTTGCCGGTGTTGACTTTTGAACAAAGCTAAGATCAGGGAGAACCTGAGCCTTTGATATTATGCCTAAAGGTTGAGATACACCATGTGTTTTAAGCACATTTAAACAGAGGATCACGTAACAGTTCTGTAAATATGAAAAAATGCATGTATTAGACTGCCTTTGAAGAATTTGTGGTTTTACTATTTTGCAATCAAATCATTTTTGCTGCATTTCATTAAAGGCAGATGCAAAAACATAACATGATGGTACATACTTACTGTATAGGGGCATCTATAACATTGTGCATGGTATACAGCGAGGTTTTACCATAATAAAATCTTTCTTCCATATTTCTTCCATAGCACCTCTGTAGATTAGGTGATGTCTGCTCCAAAAACAGCAGTTCTCAGTGTTATAATGTTGAAACAGGTGGTTTGTTTGATCCATGGGAAATTCCATCAGAAGTTTCTAGTGTCTAAATGCGTGTTTTGGTGTGAAAGCATGTATGCTTAATGTAACCGTTTCAACTTTTTAGTCTTCATTAAATCTTCAGTCCTTCAGGTCACGCAGATTAGTCAAAGCAGAGGTCTTTTAGAGGTGAACTTTAAAAATCGTAGCTTTGTTTCAGGGAATGTGGGTCTACACAGAAACAGAATGGAGGCATTTGATCATAATAATCACATATTATTAGTTTTTTAAAACTGGTTGGTCGCTACCAAAAATGGGCTTCAAACAGAAAGGATAAACAGTACTAAATGCAAATAATGAAATTCAATTCAGACTGTAATAAGGCAAAGTCAGGATTAAAATCAAATATGTTTATTAACATTTAAAAAGAGGGAAGAAAACACTTCCCCTATCTTTTTCCGTTGTTGTCAAAGGATGCATATCCAAACTTTACAATACTGGTGCTAGTTCATATGTCACTTGGTAGAAGCAAGTTGCGTGAAACGCACTCATCTTCGAAACTGTGCAAGGTACAAGAAATGACCCAGACATTAAATACAGGTTACTTGCAGTAAGAATAAACATGGTATGTGCCAACCACAATGGGTTTTGTGAGGTGAAGAATTAGCTGCTAAAAGCAGGAAACCATTGAAATGTAGACAACATATACTTTGTACTCCATGGTAACATTAACACATCTCAATCTTAGAGTTTAAGCATTTGTATAAAAAACAGTTTAGGACTATGTTGGGTTGCCACTTCATGTCCACTTTATAATAGGGTTTCTTTAAACACTTAAAGTGTGTGTTGCAGGTTCTTTTTTTTACGAATTTGTGCAACTTGCTTGTGTGTAATAACCATTTAAAGTGTTATCCATTGTATTTTATGTTGTTGGGTATCACAAAACCCGAAAAAGTATGAAAAAGTACAGCGGTTTGCAATGATTCTCCTTTCCCCCACAACGCACTGTATGACGTCACGCTGGGGAGAGAATTTACCAAAGCCGCATTGAGAGCATTGAGAATGACTATAGAAAGACGATTAAAGTACAGTTCTGATAGCGCAGATTATAGATAAATAGATAGATAGATAGATAGATAGATTGATAGATAGACAGACAGACAGACAGACAGACAGACAGACAGACAGACAGATGGATAGGCTAGTATAGAGAGATAGGCAGACAGCCAGATAGCATAACGTTAGCATATCTTCGTGTAGAAAGTAAACAAAGAATTAACATACTCGTGCATGCTGGCTTGAGGGGGTCCATGATCCTGCCTGAAATGGGTGTAACTTTATGCGATCTTCAGCACAAACGGTTTTGGCAGCATGTCTCTAATCCTGGAAGGTGAGTGAGGCACGTCACATCTGTTCGCGGGGACCAGCGACCCAAACGCACTCGCTTTCTTACAGCCAGTAGCGGAATGGCAATTGAGAGAGTCGGGACTTTCCCGGTGGGTCGATCTGATAATAGTTATACGTTTCGAGTTAACAACACCGTCTGGCGGCGTGATGGGCGCCGGTTCCCGCAGCCCGCTGGTCAAAGTGCAGCCTCTCTGCTCAACAAAGTATATGAAAGTGCTCAACCTGTTCGGCAGGTCCAAACATGTACAGGATTTATAAAAATACGGTGATCAATGAGCGGTTCCTCCTCAAATGGCATAGTCTGTCGTGATGTAAAAACCCGCCGAACGCCTGTTTATTACAGTATGTATGCGGTCCGAGTGTGCTGCAGCTGCTGACTGCTGCATATAAAATGATCGTGTGATTCGTTATAATCGCATAAACAATATAACAAAGCATCCTTTTATTTCACAAAACAATATATTTGAGATATTATTTGATAGACTAGTAAGTGTGGATTAAGGATGTTTAAAAATCTCTAGCCTGGTGGTCAGGACATGAATGGATCAAATCAGCAGATTTGCGAAGTTTTATTTATCTCCACATATATCATAAATAATAATTAGCATGGTATCTTTGCAGTATAACACATTATATATTTCCTACGATGTATATATGATTTCCAAATTGTATACGCAAGTATTAAACAGCAATAAATGTCTCATCTATCTCTATGGCTCTGGCTGAGGCTTTCTCCACTTCTCCCCAGCGTGACGTCATCGCAGAATTGCGTAAAAAAAATGTTAATACCAAAAACGTAAAAAAAGTGTTCTTTAAGACCATTTTTGAGACATTTTAAAAATTATACACATATCTTGAGTGATTTATGTACCCATTAATCGACAGTGGTGGTTAACCTGCAACACGCCCTTTAAGTAGAAAATTTCATCCATATTGACTTACAGTGCATTTAATATAGCTTATTTATCAGCGTGTGTGTTCCCTGGCATTCAACTCCATTGCACCGTTATCACCAAGCTTTACCAAGCTACAGGAGCCCTTTTTGGTGCTTTGTAACAAAGCATCACACATAAAGGCACACTCCAAATTTCCTACATATGATGTCCACAATATTGTCCACAGATTAAGATTTCAGTAGATTTATTGTTACGTGTGTGAGTGTTTTCATCATTTGTGTGTTTTCATTGTGTTGCTGTGAGCAAGTGTGTGTTTGAGAGCCTTGTTGAAGGAGTAATATATCAACACACTTATAATCACAAGTTTATCTGTGCTTCTCCTCCATTTCTCATCTTCTTTCTTGTCTTTTTTAATGTGTGTATAACCCGAGGGGCAACCTTCCGAACTCTCTGATGAAGCCAATATGGAAGTGATTTAAACTGCAATTCATCTGCCAACTTTACAGTAGAAAATAATGTTTACAGCCTGGTTTTTGGTCAGAATAGATAATTTTGCCCTTCATGAAAACTGTGAGGGGGTGAATTTTTTTGTAACTCATCCGTTTGAATTAATTATATTAAGCCTTAAAGTTCTGCATAATTAAGGGCGTGACCACTTGAGTGACGTTTGAACGGCCACTGTTGTCATTAGAATCGAGCTAGGCGGGCGTGGTTTCAGCAACCAGTCACCTCAGCTTCACCCACGTCCTGACTTTTTACCCATTTTCGAATATCCACGAGTAATGGTGGGGACGCTCGGCCAAGATAGACACGACAGTCACCGCCTACTTTAAGCTTCAAAAACGATCTTCAGAAACCTATGGGTGACGTCACGGTCACTACGTCCATCTTTTTTACAGTCTATGGTTTAACCTCATTCACACAGCACTTTGGTCCCAGAAAATACCCATAAAATTGTCAGATAAGCTTCTGTGTGATAGTAAAAACGTCCCGTAAATGTTCTATGATCACTCCCGGAAAGAGGACTTAAGATACCCGGAAAGCCCTCAGTGTGAATGAGATGCAGAAACAATGCCGTAAAGGGCGTGTTGTAGTGAGTACGCACACATAGATTCCGGCAAATCTTTGGCCCGAAAACACTTAAGCAGACACTTAAACAACAGTGTGAATGAACCAAAAATCTAATGATTCCGGACAAATCCTGGACACTTTTCCTGAGTATTTTCTGTTATGTCTGTGTGAAAAGGGCTTATGATAACTGTTTGTTGTTGCTATCATTCAGCACTCTTGCACTTGAAGTTTTGCAGATGTTTCTTTGGAATGCTATTCCCTTAATTTTCTTTTCAGTGGCATTGTCGAGTATTGCTGTTGGTTGCTTCTTGAGCCTCCACCTTCTGTTCTATTTTCACAGTGATTAAGTATTATTTTGGTTAGTTTACAAAATACAAAAATGCAAACAGTAACAGGTAAATATTTAAGATTTGATTGTTTTTGCACATTAAAATTCAGAGATCAATAAAACGGAGTTGGTCACCCTGCACTGATTCGTTTTTTCGAATTCACCCAAGCAGGTGTTTACAGCTGCATGTAATTGGATTCAAAATGTTTGTTCTTGTAATCAGCATTTCAGGGTTTGGAAAAAAATACACCTGGCAGGACAGAATTTTCCATCCATCCATCTTTTTGTATTTGTGTCAAAGTTTAACCTATACAAGACTGTTGGAGTTTAAAAGATGATTCAGCTATCTGATGTAGAAGTGGGGCTAGGTAATTTCTGTCTGGCAAGTGAAGTAAAGGTCTTTCACAATGTATTACTTTTAACCTCCCCATTTTTCTTCTGTTATTCCCTCTCTCCTTCCTTCCCTTTCACCCACATCCTCTCTCTGTAACTGATAGCAGAGCAAAAACTTTTTGTTTTCACTCTCTGAAATAATACCCTCTCAAGTGAGTCAACATGGGCGTATAACCATTACACTGGGCGTGACTCCAACCCCCCAACACTTTTAAGAAACAATCATTGTAATACAGTTTTGCAAAACATTATTATGCTATTAGTATTATGACCTAGTGTTATGACTAGTATTATAAAATTTAAAGTGAATGTACAGTAAGACTGAACAGAAGCCAACCATTTGCTTGAGCAGTACTAAAGACTATAAATACAACAATATGCCTTTTGCGCTGCTAATGCAATGCTCTACCACTGAGCTACAGGAGTACAATGAATGAAGAAAACTGCAAAACTTACAATGCTTTTCTGTTTTATAGTATGGCTTGGTACAGCTTACTTTTGGTGGGTTTTCCACTCTCTAGTACCTGGTACGTTTTTTAGTACCAACTCGGTTGTTGGGCGAGTTGCACTGATACTAAAATGTGACTTGTAAACACTGCAGATCACCATTTAGTCAGAGAGAATTGTCACTATCAGCACCATTGCTAAATGCAATATAAGCTTTACCTTCGTGCACTATCAAGCAAACAACAAGAGATTCTGTCATCTGTGCTTAGTTGTACAAGTTTCCAAACTCCCATAGCAGTGAAAAACATAGACATGCAGAGAATCAAGAACACCATTCCACCGATATACTAATTTGCTCTTGTGCTGAGCATTTGTTTGTATCATGTTTACGATGATGTCATGGCAGTAGAGGCAAAGAACTTATGCAGCGTTCCAGGCAGGTTTTTGAGCACGTGAATTATGACTTCAAAACCACGACTTACGACTCTGAATTGGAAGTATGCGTTCCAGGCAGCCTGTAACCCGTGTTTTTACAACCTTCTACCTGTGAAAGTGCACTGGAATGGCAGTCAAACTTGTGACTTCCCACCCGTGAACTCGTACTCGATCGATGTAATCCCAGTACAGAGTCGTGGTTTTGAAGTCGTGATTTACGGGTTACAGGTTGCCTGGAACGCAGCATTATATTGACAAGAAGTAAAAGCCAATAGAATGTTCCATTGCAACACTGGCGCTCAGCAGCAGCCCTACGCGTCCGCCATTTTGAAAGGAAAGCGACTCAGGAGTCGACTAGAAGTGATGTGTCGTTTGCGAACGAGCGACTTCCCAACACAATCCACTAGCTTCTTGTTGTCGCTATGGCACTAACACAATATAAAAACATAGAACACATCTCCCATATACATATATACATACCGACATAGACTCATAAACTCCACACATAATATGAAGAGTTTCGTTGCAAAACGAGATAACTCCGTTTTTTTTTTCAGAAATCTCGTTTTTTGGTTGTGCATTCCAATTAATATTAATTCAACTGCAGTTGGTTTGTTTTGATTTAAATCTTCATAACTTAAAAAATACAACTAAGTAGCACCATAAAACAAAATAATAACATGATAACATAATAATAAACATGTTTTGACAAAAATTTTAAAAATGGAGTTATCTCGTTTTGCAATGAAACTCTTCATATATAGGCTATATTTACATACACATATACACACATATACATCAGAATTGCTCGAAATGGATTAAGTTAAAAAATAAAACACAGCCACTGTCCAAAAGTGGCAATTATAGAATAACATAGCAATGCATCATGTTCTATAAGATTAACATGTTTGTAGCAGGATCCAGGGGATTCATATGTACAAAATATATTTCATACCTAGTGGAGTTGCTAACTAATGCGCTTCTGATTTGGCTGTGAGATTTGCTGAGAATGAATTGGCTTTGAGAATTTTCATTCCAAAATGGCGGCCGCCCTACCGAAGCTATTTCCAAAAAACGCATCAGAGTTTCGTCTCTTGTTCTTCTATACTCTTTGGTAGAGGCGCCAACTATAACAATAAGTGTATAGTCCCACTCACATTAAAGCAGCACTAAACTGCAATGAAAAAGAAAGCCGAGTCAAAGTAAAGCGACCAAAGCTGCATTGTACCCAAGCTAGTTGTACCGTGAAATGAAAAGGCGACATTTGTATGGCCACTCTAGTGAAGGAAGTCCCACCTTCCAGTAAAAAGACCCAATCGTCAATCGTTAAAGGTCAATTATTCTTTAGGGGAGCAGCTCTGTACAAAGTTTTGCGAAATACTTGTCAGCTGTTATGCATTCAAAGTAGATGAAGCAACTTGGAATAAGGCGTTTTTTTAGTGCAATTTGAGCTAACAAAATAAGTGTATAGTACTGTTTATGTCAGGTTTAATTGTTAGTTGAAAATATTGATTAATGTTGTCTTAGCGAGCGATTTGACAGACAGCTGCCGAATTTAAATATCTGCCTAGAGGCATCGTAAATATACCTGCTGAGCGCACAAACTTTCCTTTTTTTATATACTGTATACAAGTTTAATTATCAGAAATGATGTCTGATCTCTGCATCAGATCTGCACCTCAGCACTACTTGGCTTAAACTCCAGTAAACAATGTGAAAATCTGATCCTAAATCAGCACTCAGCACAAATACATGCTGTTAGATCTCTGGGGGGGGGGGACTTCCTCTCTGTAGTCTGATGAAAAACAGTGTCTGTGGTTCTAGCTGAAACATTGATCAAAATCATCTGATGGAAATTGCCTCAACCTGAGGAAACGAAAGACTGTGTGATGTCGGCTATTAGTGAGAAGATTTGTTTGTGTGTACATCAATTGAGAGATAAAATATTTGCAGATAAACAAAGCAGTGGAAAAACTGAGGTGGAGGTCTCATGCATTTTGTATTAAAGCAGATTGGTTTCTTAATTGGGTCTCCTTCCCCCAAAAAGCCTCCAGCTGACTGCAACTAAAACTAACAATGTGTCTGTGGCCTCAGCCAGGACAGATGGTGAAGTGAGCTATACGTGCTGGGGTGACATAAGTATGTATTGGTCATTGATTGTGACTGGTTGCCTTGCTGGGCCATCCTCCTGTTTGTACATCTAGCCATCCATCTGACTGTTTCCTGTGCTGTGCACCAATGGATCTGGCAGCAGCAGCTGGGCTTGAGGCTGGGTGTGGATCGAGGGAGGGTTGTGTATACATTTTTTGGGGGGAAGGGGTCTGGGTTGAAGGAAGTAGTACTGGATTAAAAAAACAGACAATGAGGGGAAGTAGGAAAAAGACTAGAGGGAGGCAAGAATACACAAAATTATGCAGAATCTGTCCAGGCTTGGAAAACAATAGGGATCAATGCAAACAATGTATTTGGTTATAGCTGTGTAAATGAATAGAAAAATCATCAGCTGCATATTCTGAGTGTTACTATGCAGATTTACCACCGCTGTACCACAGTCCGAAGTGTCTGCTGTCTTTATTGAAAAAGGACATGCAAAAGTGTAAACCCCGCATTGTCTTTCTAAGTACTGTGACATTTTGTTGTTAAAAGACAGTATACAAAAATTGAACATTGAAATATATGAAAGGGGTACGGAGGGGTGTCTCTGAAGTGCTTAAAGTAGCATGGGAGAGTTATTTCAGAACAGTTTTTGCTATGTTATCCTGTAAGCCAGGGATATTTTAGACATGCAGTTTACATTGAATTGCCCTTATTAATCTTGACCATGCATGCATTTCTAGTGTAAAGGAAGTACATAGAAAGAACATACTGTAGCATGACCTCATCTGCACTAGTACAGAGTATCTAGTATGGAATGTTGATCTGTTTTTTGTCAAAGCCCTTTTTAAGGGGGGTTCAAGGATATATGATTGCATATCTCCTCCTGTTCGACTGGTTTAAGACCCCTTGGACTGGTTTGATCTGCACTATCCAGCTGACCCAACCCAAACACAGCGCTAATGTATGCCAGGGACCCAGCTAGGATATTACGAGTGAGCTGTGTGTCAAAAGGCAGTCATGCTCACCCTGGTTCTGACCTAGTTTCAAACTCTCCCTAGTATTGCTTTATTCTTCCTCCATCAAGGCTTTCCTTCACTGGACCAGAGCCATTCTTCCATATTACCCGTCCATATGTGCTACAGTGTTTTAGTCTCACTGCGCTATAAAACTTTGGTGTCAAATTATGCAACTCCAGCTGAGCAACTTTTATCTCATAGTCATATGAGAATTTAAACAGACTTACGGGTGATTGCTTGTGATGAAGATGATGATTTCTGCAGACCTGTACAGAGAGTTTGGGTTACTTTATTTCCTGAATGTGATGCAGTGCAACCATTTAAAAACTGTTATTATTCACATTTACTGCATGCAAGTTCATCTGTGTGTGTTTTACTTTTCACATGTGAACATGAGATAGCATCTTATCAGGGAAAAACTGCAAACTAGAAAGCTGGAGAGCAACCAATAAAATCCAAAGTTTTGGCCATTGATTTTGAAGCTCTTGTGCCATTGTGTATAGGTTCTTGTGTTTTGCATGTGGATATACAGGGTGGTGTTAACTAAGACATAATTTATCATCTGATCTAAAACAGGTAGCTCTGAAGAATTCGGTGGGTACAAGACGATCACACCCTCTGCAATAAATACCATATGTGTTTGTGGGTTCCACATTCAGTTTGTTAGAGACACCAGTTGTACTTTAATGAATCAGATGCACTGCAGGTTTTATTTCTTTTAAACGTATAATAAAGAGAAAACATATTAACATAAAATTACAGCTTTTTTCCTCCCTCCCCCTTTAACAAATCCTAACAACAAATATAACAAAAAAAGAATAAAAATAAGCAACCCACCCATAGATCATTGCCACAACAGTTTGTGTCAATGGAAATTAAATAGTCCAAGAAAGATTTCCAGATATCACTAAAAGTCTTTGGTGTTTTTCTCACATTGAAAATTTATTTTTAATGGGGTACAGTATAATGTGCGGTCATTGATCCAATGTATTGTTTGCTGTTTTTGGGGGGTGACAAGATTTCCAGTTCACTAATATACACTACAGTTTTGTTTAATTCTTTTTTTTTCATTTTTAAAAACCATCAGCACACATCTGTCTTTGCCTTGCAAACTGGCATATTTTTTAGACTGCAGATCACATATTGTGCATGTTTACTGTACAATGTTTTGTTTGTAATTCAGGACTGCCTCCTGTGGTCCCAAATCCTCTCTGTCTACTCTTTTTTTAATCCATAAGAAGGCTTTAGCCTGATTTTTGTATGTGAAGCAAGGAGGAACAGTATAGCCAAATGTCTCTCTGATATCTCTATTGTTTGGATTCAGAGAATAGCAGGGGGTGCAGATTGCAGAACTGACATTTGGTTGTTTTAAACGAATCAAAAATACTCGGCAGTCTTCCAAAAGCTCTGGAAACACTGACCACCAATTATAAAGGTTCTGCAAGTCCTTAGTGTTTAAAGGCTGGAAATAAACAAGTCAAAGAGTTAATTCAGGACACTTATTAGAAATGCAATCTTTTCAAACAGATTACAGAAACAAGTGACTCAGTGCTCTTGAGTATTCAAATGTATTTGCTCATAGATTTTAATCCATTACTTCTGCATAGGGCTACATTCTCATTCTGGGGTACTGTGATCACAAATTTCATTGTCTTGCAGGTGGTGTGCAGACCTACTTGATTATTTGTCAATGATGCAAACCAATAATGAGCTAAGGTTTCCTACAAACCTTACATTACCGTTCAGAAAATACAGAAGAACTTATGATTGACACATATGCACATTCTGTAAGGATCACTTCCAAAGATCCTGAATTTTTTGCTTCTGACAAAACAGTCTTTACTGTAATAAATGCCATGTACATGAGAGGAAGCAGTCAGAAAGGCTACCAAGTTATTTAATGGTTCATTACAGTTCTGTATTTTTTAAGCTACCCTCACATTTAAGTTTGCCAGCACATGGCCTCTGTCCTGCTTCCAACATCCTAAGCATGTGGTGTGAGGGCCAAATCATGTTAGAGGGGTATCACAGAATTCCTTTCTGTTTTGACAGAAGCTGGGGAGAGATGGATATACTAATCAAAGTAATGATACATTTACTCAGACTGCGGTTAACTTCAGACAAAAAATGTTTCTATTCTTTTTTTTCTCTGTTACTGATCACTATTTGTATATTCCATGTATCTTTCAATGGGCTGAGCTCAATGACTTCTTTTTCTGCCAGGACTCAATTAACGTATTGGTGTCTCCGTGGTTCAAATGACTCTGCGTTTGGCGGATATTTGAGATATTTCATTTCTTGACAAAGCTGGAGTGTTTCACAATTTATAGGCGTAGACCCACTGTGCCTAGTTTTTGTTTTAAATGGCTTTCAGCTTTTCTGGGGTATCTCTCTAAAAACACTAGGATCATCTAGGATATCCTCATGACTGTATTGTATTATGTGTTTAAAATTACCTTAAGGATTTAGTTCTGCGGCGATGTAACCATATTATCTCTCATCACCTCAGCATGTCAGGGATGAGACAAAGGTTTGTGTATTTCCTAAGGGTTGGTTGTTCCTTGTAGTATTTGTAAAAATGAGAAAGTTATACAGGAAACCTACCAAACAAACTGACAGATAACTGCAGATAAGGGCAGTATCGCACCTGTTTTTAATCTGATACAGTGTTGTATCTGATACTCCAGGGTGTTTAGGCTCTACAGTATGTTGAAACCTCGCTGTTGCGCGCTGCTTTGTTGCAGACTTCGCGTGGACTGGATGTCTGCTGTGTATCAATTTGATTCTCTCCCCAGTATGATGTCAGTGCATACTGTTGTTTTTGCATGATGGCCAAATACATGGATCAGTCTCCAGATACAGTATACAGCTGACACACACGTGAGTTGACTTCGCCACCTACACATGCATGCACGTGTTCTTCAATCCAGAAATGCCTTCACATTGATTTAGCTGTATCTTAATACACTTTTGACACATCTGCAGGTCAGCGACCCTGCTGTGTTTTCATCACACACCCAGCACGCTGTGGCTATAGTGTTTCTAACTTTTTGAAGACCTTTCCAGATTAATGACTTGTAATTAGTAGTTCAGGGGTTTTCAAACTGTGGGTCATGACTCAATCGCAGGTCACGCAGGGGGAATAAGGTGGGTCCCGCATAAAATAGCTACACTTTTTCACACATTTTTTCCATGATATTGTATAACCTCCCAGCTGTGCAAAGGATAAAATAATTTTTTTTGTTGTAGCTTGTATCAGTCAAGTTTTCTCAAAGCACATCTAAGTCATATAACTTAAATCCAATTATTTTGTAAAGACGACTAGTGATTCTAGACCCTATTTTTAGCTTCCTGTTAGTTAAGCCCCCCGATATGTCTATGAATATAGGTTCCAGATATACAGTAAGTAAATGAACAGTTCATATAGAGATCTACATTATAAAAGATACTTTTAATTATACCACCGGTCTGTTGAATGCTTTATTATGATTGGCTGAGAAATGTTACTTGGGGTGATTATTTTTCTGTAAACTGCACACCTAAATGTCTTTAAAAATAGGCACCAGAGAAATTTTTGTGGTAACTGTTGTATAAGAGGAAAAATTTACTCCGGTCCTTTGAATTATTTGAAGGCCCTTTGCGTCGTGCCACATTACCACCTTGGGTGTGCATTATATTCAAATAATTAAACGGCCCCCTGCTGAAAAAAACAGCATCAAACCAGCATGGACCAGCATGGGAATTATGCTGGTCTATGCTGGTTTAGCTGGTGGTCACAGCATACCAGCACCAAAACACAACATATGCTGGTATGACCAGCATGGGATGCTGGTGCTAATGCTGGTTTAGCTGGTGCTAATGCTAGTTTGGTGCTGGTTTAGCTGGTGCTAATGCTGGTGCTGATGCTGGTTTGATGCTGGTTTAGCTGGTGTTTACTAGAAAACCAGCACCAAAACACAACATATGCTGGTCTTGCTGGTATGCTGTTTTTTTCAGCAGGGCCCGTCGTCAATTATTCCTTACATAATAAATGATTTAATGGATGGTTAAATTTGATAATAATATGATGTAAGGGTCTAGTAATAATCTATGGTCCTTTCTCTTTACTATTTACTAGCCCTTGTTGCATAGTGTTCTTTGTATTTTAGTATTTAGCCGGCAATATCTTCTTCAGTAAGGGTTTCATTTATGACAAACAATGTTGGATAATGCTCGCTGACTTATAAACGTATTCTTGCATGGCATAGATTTCACTAAACACGTCCTACCCTACACACATGCGCTGTATACAGCTGTGCAATTGGAGATGTGAGGCTACAGGGCGGAGAAAAAAAGGATAAGAAACTGCATAGGAAGGAGGTCCCACTTTTGCCGAGCACGACATGGAGAGAAAGTGATATATTTTCTTTCAGTCTCATTGTAAAGCACGGGAGTTTGCTGTTGGTCGGGAACGCGAAGGACTGCAAGCGAATTAATCTGAGCCGTGTCAGGATCCACGACGAAAAGTTTTCACAGGAAACTAAACATTGCCGTGAAGTTGCGCGCGGAAACTCTATTGGTTTACACACAGAGAGAAGCTGGGGAAACAGAGGCGGCTCTGTTAGACGGATTTTTAATGAAATACACCAGCTGTCTGCCACACGCCTGCCACCCCT
Source organism: Paramisgurnus dabryanus (assembly GCF_030506205.2). Classification (NCBI taxonomy): domain Eukaryota; kingdom Metazoa; phylum Chordata; class Actinopteri; order Cypriniformes; family Cobitidae; genus Paramisgurnus; species Paramisgurnus dabryanus. The sequence goes on along the minus strand of NC_133337.1, from coordinate 54,570,076 downwards.
ATACATCTCGAGTTAGATGCGCTTGACTTTAAGATGCGGAGCGACCCCATACTGTTCGCCTCGAGGGGTGAGTTTCCAGTATCTGCATGGCTGAGTTCATTGTTCAATGCTTGGAGACCGTCGGTCTCCTAACTTTATAGTTTTTGAAAGAACCATGTAAATTCAGTGAGAAACTTAAAATATATATGCTAATAATAAGAAAATCTTTGTTATATTGAGCACATCTGTCACTGAAAGGGTTTAGAAATTCGTTACATACTCGAGTTCACCGCGAGTGCAAACAAAGTCTACATTTTTCATTTTGATTAACACACAGGCTACATTCAATGCAAATCAGTATTGCGATATTAGTATTAAAAGGTCGATGTTATCGTGTCGATTCGTTTAGGAAGAACTAAACTCACCCCGTGACTCAGATTTTCTCTGTTGAATCTCAGCGCTGTTAATGTCCGTTAGACACGTTAAAATTTAAAATGTAAAGAGGCGGTAAATTTAATGGCACGAGATTGCAATGAAGTCATTGATTGCTATGTGTGTCAGTCCGTTGCAAATGTAAATAGATTTTGAAGTATATTATGTTTAATCAAATCACCTTTATTTATATAACGCTTTATACAGTACAAATGTTTTCAAATCAGTTTACTAATTATTGAAAGTACATTTGAGGAAATCACATTGTTTATAGTTTTGGCGAAAACTGTATGTTTTGTAGACAATTACAATTTAAATGGTATTAAACGTATAATATCATCATATTTACATATTAAGTCATGATCAGTTTGAGAAATAGAGATTTAAGTCACCCATAAAAACACAAGTTTAATACAGGTGCCTTCTTATCTCCTGTCACAGAAGTTTGCACTTTAAAAACACAACATGAGCTGGATAGGCAGGAGAGCTGTGATTGGTAGGTTGGCTGGCAGCTGTAGGTGTCAGGTATCCCACATGTGCATCTCAACTCCACACTCGGTTGGATATGACAGAGCCCTATTGTCTGCAGTGGTTTAACGGGATCTTGGCGATGGGTGTAGCTTTGGCTTCGCGTGTCAAGGGTCAAGTGTGATTGACTGCCATGGCAGTGTGTATTGTTGTATAAAGACACATTTACACTGATCCAAAAATGGCAAGAATCAGCCAAACTTAAAGTTGTTTTTTTAGATTAAGAATGAACAAGTAGTTTCATTCAATGATTTGTAAAGACTTTAAAACATGTCTGTGTGTTATTCCAGATTGATGCATTGTAAAATTGGGAGTTTTCTGCTCATACTGGCGGTTAATGTGTTTATTGGCATTCATGAAAAGGGCACTGTTGTCAAACCAGTTTGACATGGTATGAATTGCCCCTCTATTACTGTGTGATGTGGGCACTGTTAGCCTACTTGGCCTTGTTTTGGGGGTCTCCTTTTCGACGGTTTCCACACTGATGACTTTTTAAAGGCTTGCACGTGCCAGAAATCCCCCAAACCCCTCCTTCCACCAACTAGAGATGTCTGACCCAAAAAAAGACAAAAGGGAAGAAAACGGACTTTGTAACTTCTGTGCCTTCCTCCGTCTTTTCCACCCACTCTTTCAACTGTTTGGCACCACTGCAGTATTTTATCATTTTTGTTCTCTTCGACTCTATGTGGCTACTGTAAACATTCACAGTCACATGTAAGACAGTTACATTTATGCATTTGGTATTCTTACAGTGCATTTAAGTTATGTATGCTTGTGTTTCCTGGAAATCAAACCCGCAACCCTTGCACAGGTAACGCTATCCTCTTCCACTTGAGCTACAGGATCATCTTGTTTTTAAGAGGAAAGTGCTCGAGCTCTTCTTTAACAATGTATGAATGTTTTTCCATCATTAAAGAAATCTGTGCAAAATATTTAAAAAAAAGTACTCCATTAATTGTACTATATGTAGGCAAAACACACACACTAAATCATAAGCACACACTTTTCCCAGGCACCGTGGAGTCTCCTCCACCCTTCTAGAAGGATGATTCCTAAAGGTTTTTGTAACCCGCGGCCCCTCTCTCTCACTTCCCTCTGCCCACTGCGGTTTAAGAGTTAGTGCTCTGTAATTACACACACTCATAAACAGAAGTACACATGTATGGATGTATATTCCAAAAAATCATAATTGAAACCTCAGTGGATATGTGGGACAGACACATACTTCACACATATAATCAAACATAGAGATGAATGGATTCACACACTATAAGTGAGATATTCTCTTTTATTGATGATCACCGGTGCGTTTGATATATGCAACCACACAGATGCTAGTATTGAAGCCCATCATTATTGGGACATGGGAGCATCTGTTTAATATTTTTGTTTCTTGCTTTTTCCAGGCATGTGTAGAGTGGCTCCCTAAATGGTGCTCTCATGTGCCCGAGTCTGTGGCAGCGAGATAACCATGATGAGGCCAAACTGTAAAGCAGGCTAATTTCACAAGCCACACACACTTGCTGCCCATTGCTTTTCAAAGCTGCCAAACAAGTGTTTTGTTCTTGGCACCCAGGGTCCATTCAACCAGAAACAGATTTTATAGATAATCCTTGCTTTAGATAAACCGAGACAGTGTTTATAGATAATCCTTGATAATAATGTTATGTTTATACGCATCAGTGATGTGGAGATACAGTATAAGGCAGTATGGTGGTGACTGCAGGAAACTACCATACTACTCTGCCATCAAGATGTTATAAGAAAAGTTAAGTTACATGCAATTTATGAAGTAGTCTTTATATGTCCATCCATTTGCATATGTTACCCTGCCTGTGAAAACCTAGCTAAAGTAATTTTTTTGTAATGTACTACATACAATCATTCTACATAATGTTAAGAACGTTGTGTAAAAATATAACCTTGCTATTTTAAATATGGACAGAGTAAGCCTGTGTCAAAATGTATATAAATTTAAATTAAATCAAATGTTGATGCTTCTTCTCTAATAATAAGACTATAGGACTTTAACCTGTATTTCACAGGCAGGGTCACATGTTTGGAATTGGCACCAATGTAGCTCAATGTGTAAGACTGGACAAAAGTATGGAGAAGATTGTGGTGTACCTCAATCATCACCAGCTCTCGGTCTGGAATCTGGATCCTGTCAGTAGACTTCAAAGCAGTCTTTAGGGTGCACTCACACTATCCAAACCAAACTACTCCAGAGCCTACGTAAAAACCTTGTGATGTGCGCAGCACAGTTATGTTTAAATGTCTGAGCGGCATAAGCAATAGATCGCTTATGTCCCAAACAACTCGAAAGCTCTATTGTTCTATTATTGTTTACTTCCTGTTTTTTCCAAACATGCGCATCCCGTGCTTGGATCGAACAAAATACAGTACAGGCAATTACGCTCAGTGGGAGTACACCCTTAAAGGAGTAGTCCACTTTAAAGATGGGGCCCATTGACTTACTATAGTATTTTTTTCATACTATAAAAAGTCAATGGACCCCATCTTTAAAGTGTACTACTCCTTTAAGTGCTCATTATAGTTCTGTATATGACCTAGGCTACGCTTTAGTTTTCATTCAAAGTTCTGTGTCATTGTTCACGTCGACATGCACCTACTTATGTGATTGCTAGTAGGCAATGTCCACACTGGGCATGTCATGGTGTATACACAGTATCAAGGCAAAGCCAAAGAAGAAGCAGATTGATGTTGGAGAAGGTAAATAAACAGCGACCTTTGTTGCAGCTTCAGTTAAATATCACTCCTCAACCTTGCCTATCTTTGTTTTTACCGTCCCAAGAGGAAATGCTTATGAGGAAATGTGACACAGTTTATTTCACTTGATAGGAGGGGTTCTAGCAGACCAATCACAGCGCTTGCAGTATGCATAGAACTGGCGCATTAGCTGTGTCCCGGACGCATCCTTTGAAGCTGAAGACTTGGTCTTTAAAGGTTGCAGCCTCCGATGTCTACAAAGAGAACTAAAATGAGACAGTCTAGCCTTTGGAGGATCCATAAGTTGCGTCACCTGCTGTAAAGAATCTATTTGTTCTATCCTTTGCATCCCGGAGAAAAAAGGACACATTCTAAGGTTGCATTTTTAACAGCCATTGAATTAGGACAGACATACAAGCCTTTAGTCACGCTGCTGTGACATAATCGGTCTTCAAAGGCAGCCTTCGGAGGTCGCAGCCTTCAATTTGGGACACAGCTGTTGTTACAATTCTGTAGAGGTGCTACGCAAAGCCTACATCATAGCTATGGATGGTATATGGACGGCATTTATATAGCACTTTCAACAGACCCATGGCCATCCAAAGCACTTTACAAGTTGCCTCACATTCACCCATTCACTCACTCAATCATACACCTACAGCGATGTCAGCCATGCAAGGCGCCATCCAGCTCATCAGGAGCAGCTGGGGTTACAGTAGGTGTCTTGCTCAAGGACACCCCAACACTTGGTCAGCCGGGTATTGAACCACAAACTTTCTGGTTTGTAGACAAGCTACATGAACCACTAAGCCACTGCTGTCGATTGGATAAATCAACCTTTATTATTCGGAAAAGTGAAAGATTTACGTTTATATTCTTGACAGATGGATTTGTACCAGAGCAAAGGATCTGTTTTTTTCTAGTTTTCGTAGGTTTATTTTCAGTTGTTGTACCTTTTCTAAAGTGAAAAATTATGTACTTTGGCTCAATTTTGAAATAGAAACAGAGAATAATGAGTGAGAATGGTGATAAATGCAGAAAGAAGACAGAGCGAGAGATGTGGGATGGTGGGCACTCCACAGAAACTTGGCATGAGTTTGAAACCCAGAAAAAGCCTGATTATATATACAGTAGGTCATAGATCATGCGTGTGCATATGTATTTGAACAGTTCATTAAAGAGAACTGGTCTGAGGTCTGACGTATGAGTCGGATAGGATGACATTGTGGAGAGAGAAAGATACTCTGTAATCTGCTCGTGTACACACATGCACACATATTTCCCTTGGTACTTAGTGGTGGTGAGTTTCAGGGATGTTGTTACTTCTCAGCAGCCTGGGTGGTAGACCAAAACCACTTATATAATACAGTACATAATATACACACACATACACATACTGCATCAGCAAATAAATAATACTGATTCTTGCATGCTGGCGGTGTTAAAATTGGTTTTACAGACCACATCCCTCTTTGTTATTGAATTTGGGTAGGAATAGTGGATAATGTGCTTTTTTCAGCAGAGATTATGTTTATTTTGAAAGTTTACTGGGTCAGCTTGTCAAACTGGTCCTAGACAACCACGAAACTGAATACTGTTATTTCTCTCTCTTGCTCTTCATTTTATAACAATAAATTAAAATCAGCTTTGCCATTAAAACAAAACCTTCCTTAACATGACATCAGTCCGTTTTTGGTCATTTTGGCAGTTATTTGCAGAACAAAGCTGTTACTTTGTGGCCTTCGTTTCTCCTAAATCAGGACATATCTGATCAACATTGTTTGAGGTGTGTTTAAAATGACACTTTGTTTACAGGTTTGTCAATGGAGAGTTTGTGAATGACCCAAATTTGAGTCATTGTATTGTGAACGTGGGTGGTTGTTATTGTTTAAAGTGTTTTCCTTCGGCCTCCTCTTCTCTCGCTCTCTTTTTTTTCTCGACTTTCCCCCCAAGCATAGTTTTAAGGTGGTCCTCATTTCTGTGTGGCACTTGGTGCTATATTCTGCAGCCATTTGGTCCGCTCCGTTGGTTTTTAAAGTGTATTTCTTTTCATGTTTGGCCACCATCATTGAAAGTGGTTCATTAGCTTTATTCACACAGACATGTGCAAGCTGTTGGACAGGGAATGATACAGCAACAACTGGAAATCGTATAGGCATTATGAGTCCATTGTTGCTTTATTTATACCCTTGTTATGTTAGCAGGCCAACACAGAATCTGCACGCACAGAAACTCCACGAATTCGCCCATCTTTCACCATCTCCATCTCTTGTTTGTTTATTAAATATTCTGGATAATATTTAGCATTGAACTATGAATAAGAAGTGTAATCCTCTTATTAACACATTGAATTATATTTAAATCCTTTCTATTACATTATAGATGTACAATTAGCGTATAACAAAAATGTTTTTTTTTTTTTTGCTTATCTGATGAAGTTGTATAGTAGACTATAATCCCAGTAGCCGAAATTCAGTTTAAAAACACAGAACAGGAAAATGTCTATTGGTCAGGCACAAGAACATGTGATTGAATTATCCACCAAATCAACAAGAACTTAAATGTCCTTGTATAAGACCAAGATGCTGTCCTCTTAAATCAATCAGTTCTTTGGCAACAAGAATAACACTGTCAAATGAAAGTCACAGTTTATGTACTTTCTTAAAGTGATAGTTAACCAATAAATGAAAGTTCTTTCATCATGTACTTACCCTCATGATGTTACAAACCCGTAAATAAAATGCACATGCTTGTGGGATGAACAAACATTTCAAGGTCACACCTTAACTGAACTACAAACAACCAGATGTCAGTACAGCACTCATGAAGATGAGCAGTCATACAGAAGTGACACAATCAGTTTATTTCGAATTACACAGTAATCAGTAAGTTCAATTCTTTGTCCTGGAACAAGAAACGTCCTCCCTCCTTCACCCACTTATGTAAACCCTGACTATTGGTGCTTTTCCATTGCATAGTACCCCACAGTTTGGTTTGGGTCAGGTCAGCTTACTTTTGGGGGCTTTTCCACTGGGTGCAGTACGTAGTACCCAATACTTTTTTTAGTATCACCTTGGTCGGGGTTCCAAGTGACCCGAGCTGATACCAAAACGTGATGCGATAACACTGTAGCTCACTGATTGGTCTGAGAGAATCGTCCCTACCAGCTCATTGCTATAATGTTAAAGATTAGCTTTACCTTTATGCTGGCTTGGGCTGTCTCGAGTAAACCTGTTGTCATCTGTGCGCTGCTATAAGTTCCCAAACTCCCTATTAGTGATGAAAAACATCCACAGATTGAGAATCAGGAACACCATAACGTTTTTTTCCAGACTTGCAGTTTGTGGTTGCAAGTCCGCATTTATGCTTAAATGCAACTTAAATGAGGCTCAGCAGAGCGTCAACCTACGCCATGGGTGTTTGTAGAGAGGTAATGATGAACACGTGTAAATATCTATTTGTAATGGTCAATTTTAATTTTGTGGTGGACTGAGAAATAAATAAATGTTTGGGAATGTTCAATAAAGCTCTCACTTGTATGATCACAGCAGTAGGCAGTGCAAATATAAAGACACACCTATAATCCATCCCACTGCGAAGTGTTACTAAACTCGATGGAAAAGCTATCCAATGGCGCTTATCCATTGCATAGTACCCCACGGTTTAGTTTAGTTTGGGTCGGGTCAGCTTACTTTTGGGAGCTTTTCCATTGGGTGCAGTACGTAGTACCCGATACTTTTTTTCGTACCACCTCGGTTGGGGTTCCAAGCGACCCGAGCTGATACCAAACGTGACGCGAAAACACTGTAGATCACTGATTGGTCTGAGAGAATCGTCACGTCATCGCTATAATGTAAATATTAGCTTTAGCTTACTGCTAGCTTGCGCTGTCTCAAGCAAACATGTTGTTATCTGTGTTCTGCTATAAGTTTCCAAACACCCTTTTAGCGATGAAAAACATCCGCAGGTTGAGAATCCGGGACACCACAACAGTTTTTTCCAGACTTGCAGTTTGTGGCGGCACATTCGCGACGTGCACGTCCGCATTATATATGCTTAAATGCAACTTGAATGAGGCTCAGCGGAGCGCCATCGACTGAATCCACGGGTCGGGTGTTTGAACAGAAACTGTCATGTGAGACAGAGGTAGTGATAAACGCGATGAGAAAACATCTATTTGTGGTGGCCAATTTTAATTTTGTGGCAGACTGAGAAATAAATGAATGTATGGGAATGTACAACAACGCTCTCACGTGTATGATGTCACAGCAGTAGGCAGCGTTAATATAACGACACGCCTATAATCCCTCCCACTACGAAGTGATACTAAACTCGGTGGAAAAGCTAACAACGCCAAAGTGAGGTGAGCTGACCCGACCCAAACTAAACTAAACCGTGGGGTACTATGCAATGGAAAAGCGCCACAAGTCAAAGTGAGGTGAGCTGAATTGACCTGACCCAAACCAAACCGTGGGGTACTATGCAATGGAAAAGCACCAATAGTGTTTGTATGGGCCTGAGCCCATTATAATGCTGTTTTATAGACCTCTGATTTTCCAGGGCTGCAATTCACATTTGATGGCCTTTGATATTCCTCAGGTGCAGCGCCAACAGATACCAATAATTCACTGTTTTTGCCACATGCAAGCCAACATTTCTGGGCAGAGCAGCGCGCACAGCCTCACTGTGGAATGTCAATATGAGCAAAGCAAAACACAACTTTCTTGAGTGACGTATATAGTCTTTAACTATTCACATAAATTTTGATCCATCAAGCTTATTCTGACCAAGAACCGCCCACAAAGTAAAATATTGCATGAAATGAAAATTGACCAATCATTGTTGATTTATATTTAACATTTGTGGGATGGGTTCAATTTGATATAGATATCACAGTAATTCACGTGAATGATTCTGCAGAAAACACTAAAATTAGCAAAAAAATGTATTATTCATTGATTAGTGATTATTCCCTGAAGCAAAACAAATCAGATCATACAGTTCTGCTGAAAGCAGTTCTGCTAAAAAAAAACAAAAAAATGATGCCACTAACCTCACAAATGGACCACAAAACCAGTCATAAGGGTCAATTTTTTGAAAAATTGAGATTTGTACATCAGCTGAATAAATATGTTTTCTATTTATGTATAGTTGATATGACAATATTTGTCCGAAATACAACTATTTGAAAATCTGAAATCTGATGCTGCAAAAAATCTAAATATTGAAAAAAAACCGCCTTTAAAGTTGCCCAAATAAAGTTCTTAGCAACATATAAATTATTAATACTACATATTAATTAACATATTGCTAATAATAAATACATTTTTATATATATTTACGGTAGGAAATTTACAAAATATCTCCATGGAACTTGATCTTCACTTAATATCCCAATGATTAATACTTAATATCCTAATCAATAATTTTGACAATGTATTTTTGGCTATTGCTACATATATTCCCATGCTATCCTTTTATGTGCTACTTACGTGGTTTTGTGTTCCAGGTCAAATATGTTAGTAAATATATCAATGGCCAACCCATTTCCTTTTTTAAACACAAACTGGACCGTTTTTATCCAAACCCAAGCACGTTTCCTAGCAGTCAGGCGAATGTTATTGGATCACATTTTCACCATCACATTCATCAGACAGTCAATAAATGCACTGTGGTGATTCTGTAGGTGTGTCACCTTAGATTGGGAGTGTATGAAATGTATTGTTTATTGAATATCTCATTCTGTTGTTTTAACAGCGATGGAGGAGTTGTTGGCAGAGTTGCGGGTCTTTCTGGAACTGTTGGACAGAGAATATTTAACAGCTGGTGTAAGGGAAAAGAAACAGCAGATTTTAAACATCCTGCACAGAGTTTTGGCCACTAAAGGTAAGCACATGCCTGACTCATCATAACACGCCTCTCTCTTCATCTCAAATCTTTTTAATAGTAGCATAAATGTTGATTTTTTTTAACAACGTGTTTTTCAATCTCAGAGCCCTTATGTAAGACAGAGATACACACCTCTCTCCCGGCCCCTCCTCAGATGCCCCTGCCAGAGATTCCTCACCCCTGGATGGTAAGATGTGCCTTATGTCATCTTAAAGGTGCAGTGTGGGATTTTTTGTGCTATTGGCAGCACTGAACAGATTTGCCAAATACGCATCTTCTATCTTTACCAAACAGACAGTTCTGTCCAAGCTAGTTATGATTCAGTTAAAGGGATAGTTCACCCAAAAAATAGCCCCATTCACTTCCATAGTAGAAAAAAAGAATACTATGGAAGTGAATGGGGCTCATGACCGGTTTGGTTACAAAATATCTTTCCTTTGTGTTTATCAATACTATCCATTTAATGTTATTATGACCAGCTCAGTTGTGCAATTTCTTTTGGTACAGCCAGTGGAGTAGGTCTTTCATACTTCATACTTTCATACTTTTTAGTGACATTAAAGTAAAAAAAATTGTAATTTTTTATTTTTGTGTCAAGGACATCATAACCACGAGTTTACTAATTGCAATTATTTTTACCCTTTAAAACTTTTGCACATTTTGCATTCTGATGTCACATCCCTTTGCTGTTACAACAAACTATAACTAATGCAACATTGTCGCTATGTGCTGCCCGTCTCTTTTGTTGAGGTCGTAAGGAGGCGTTCCTAATTCTGCTTTTCTTAGTAACAGTTACGGTACATTCACATGGGGGGTAAGCATTAACGCTTCCCATTCACTTTAAATGGGTGACGTCATGCGTTGCCGAACTGAAATGTGGATCCGTTGGCGCCACATCACTGCCATTGCTCGCGGCAGAAGTTGAACATTTCTCAACTTTTTAACGTGTTTTTGAACGCGTGCATCAGCCAATCAGATCGTCTTATGCAAATGACCTAGGCAGAATCAGCTAATTAAGTTTATGGAACACCGCAGCATGTGTTGCATCCACTGTAATTGGCTGTTGGCCACTCTTCAGACAAGCCTTCCATCAAGCGTTAAACGATTCTGTACCGTTATTAACATATGAGTACCTGTCCTCTCAGTAAGTGACGAGAGATGGATGATGTGATCTCCCTGAAAGTCACTCATCATTTGCCAACCCATCCTCACCCCATTTCGTCAATATTTGACGACACTTGACCATTCGTCATATGTTGACGTGAAGGGTATACCTTTCGCGTCATTTTTTGACGAACTGGGGACTTCAATACTATTACGTCCGTTGCATTCTCTTTCCTATTTTATTACCATTTGCGCGTCGGTTTAGGGTTAGATTTACATAATGACATCCCTACCCAAACCTAACTCTAACCCCAACGCCAGGTGACAACTGTTTCTAACCCCAACGCCAGGTGACAACTGTTTAATTTCGCGTACACTGTTTAATTTCGCGTACACTGTTTAATTTCGCGTAATCTAACCCTAAACCGACGCGCAAATGGTAATAAAATAGGAAAGAGAATGCAACGGACGTAATAGTATTGAAGTCCCCAGTTCGTCAAAAAATGACGCGAAAGGTATACCCTTCACGTCAACATATGACGAATGGTCAAGTGTCGTCAAATATTGACGAAATGGGGTGAGGATGTGTTGCATTTGCATAAAGTTTAACTTTTCTCAGCTTTGTCATGTAGTTGGACACACCCACTACCTGCATCCAACGGTCACTGTCATTTGTGTCGCCAAGTTGCCAAGCTTCCATTGAAATAAATGAGATAGCGTCTCTGCCGTTGCTAGTCCCTGGCGGTGTGCACACAGCTTAACTGTCAAAAAGCAGTTTGTGTTATTTAACAGTTAGTTCAGGGTTGTTCACAGATTGTTTAAGAAATTCCTTTTAGTCCCAAAACAAAAACAGTGTTGTGATAAATTAGGTAGGGATATTTTCTGAAGTGTAACCAGCACTGGATTCTGGTTTGATGGCCTGTTTTTGTGAAGCGTTCAGTGTGTCTTTTACATCCTCTGTAAAACAGCAGCAGGAAGTGTTCACACGAGTTTGCTCTCTGTCACGTGACCTCATAATTGTCGACACACGACCCTGATGTGGTCTCATCTGTCACACATGAAACAGATTACTTTGTGTGTGTGTACACATGTGTGCGAATTAAAGTAACAATCATCTTTGGTTTAAGGCAACGGCAGATGCAGATGTTTGTGATAAACAGCAGGTGTTCATGAATCGTGGTTGGTTACTCTCTCAAACACACACACACACACACACACACATGCACACGCACACACAACACCTTGTTTCACAGTCCACCCTACTCACACTCTTCACAACACACTCAGCACTTTACAGCACACAGTAAAATTAGAAACATCCTTGCGCACCTCAGTCATCCGTGCATAACCCCAGTGCGTGTGTATGAGGGGGTGGCTATTCCTATTTCCAGGAAGGTGAGGTGTGGGTGGGGGGGATAAAATGTAGAGATCCAAAAGGGAATGGCAGATATAAACATAATTTTTTGCAGTATAAGGTCTGATCTCTACAAAAGGTAGAGCACAAAATTCGAGCATAATTTTCCATTTTCCATTACGTTGTTTAGTTTCTCAAACTTCTGCTCTCCATCAACCACACCCTCTTCTCCATATCTTTCTTTCTTTCTCTTTCTCTCTCTCTCTCAATCTGTGATTTAGTATTACATCGGTGAGCCAGTTTTATAAACTCCCTGTCATATTTCTGCCAGAACAATTCCTGCACATTTAATGTGTGTGTGTTTGACTATATCCTTCTATGGCCCCTACGAGTGGAGTGGTCAAAACCACAGAGTGAGAGAACCAGAGGGATTGAAGATGAGAATAGGAGGCAAGCCAGGCATGTGGGTGGTGACACAGGGCCATGGACAGGACAACAGACGCCACAGTACAAAAGGGCAAGAATCATGTCTGGAGATTTTTTGTGGATGCGTGTGTTTGTGTTGAATTGAACCTTGCGGCTTTGGGTTTTCTGAACATTTGGCAGTGGAACAACTGTAAAGCATCTACAATGAACCCAGGGGAGGAATTTCTGTCTTGCTTGAGATGCATAGCTTGTTAAGAGCTAAGTTACAGTACTTTTTGCAACAAATAGTGACTATAACTATGAGAAAATTTATTCAGGTAAAGTTAGATATTAAATGTGTTGAATGAGTTTGTCACACCACAGAAAAAGTTCTTATTAACCACCCACCCAAATTTGAATGATGAAAAAAAACAGTATATAAAATAATATAAAAATAGGCAGCATTCTCTGCTCTGAAGTGGTGGGGGCATGTCCGCTGTTGATGCTGAAACCACGCCCACTTGCAGAAAAGCTGCCATCTGTCTTAATTTTCCAATACTGCTACAACCTGAATGGATGCTCGCGTTTGTGTTGGGGCGGGCCATGGACTTTGGCTCAAGTGCCTCATTAAGCCACCGTTTTAGGCCCACCTAAAAATCTATTTATAATGTGTAATGAGAAACTATTTTCAAGATTGACTTGAACAGAGACTTTAAAGGGGCCATTATTTTGTCAATTTTATTGTTTTATACTGTTGTCTGGGGTCTACTTATAAGACCTGGACATAAACGCCCAGTGCTATGATTGGACAGCTTCATTCCCCGTCATTACAAGTGGGGAAATGTTTTAAAAACATAAATGTGTAAAAATAGCAGCCAAACACATATATGCTTGAGCCACAAAGGATTCTGGGTGCTAAAGATGATACACATAAATGACAATACCTATCGTAAAGTAGAAACAAAACTTTAAACTCCACGTGACTAAATTACCGTATACAACAGAGTAAGAGCGCATCAGAATCTAAACTGCGGCTGATAAGTCCTTATCAATAACTTTGTATATTTCTATTGTGCTTGTGAGGTTGCTCTTACATACACGTGATGTTACATACCACAGTTATATGATAAAAAAGCTTTGTTGAGTATTGGACCTTTCAAACAAAACTTGCCTAAAATATAAAACACATTAAGCGGGCATCAGAATCTAAATTGCGGCTGGTAAATAAAGTTAAACATTTTTTACTTACTGTGTATACTGCTGTGTCATTTTTGTCACAGTCTCTCTGCAAATCCAACATCTACTTTTGGCTTCTTTGAATGAATCTGCGGTACACAAAGTAAACAAACACTCCCCACGCAAGCTGTAACTTCTTCAAAAACAAACTTTAACCACGCATTCCTAATGTTATGTTCCGAGCCTATGAGTTAAGGTTATCCAGTGTCTGTTATGCTGCTGTGTCATTTTGTCAGATCCAATATTAGTGGTGCTTTTAATCACAGTCTCTCTGCAAATCCAGCATCGACTTTTGGCTTCTTTACAAATGAATCTGCAGTACACAAAGTAAACAAACACTCCCCATGACAGCTGTAACTTCTTTAAAAACAAACTTTAACCAGGCATTTATAATGTTATGTTTCGAGCCTCCAAAATAAGGTATACAGCTTCTGTGTTGTTCCCAGATGGTTCTTCTACAACCGAAGACTCCGTTTTCCATGGTTACTCATAACAGATCACCGCGTCAAAATAAAAGTCCCTCAGGAAAAATGTATTTAAAGTCATTTTGGTTACATTTGGCAATCTTTAAAGACATGTTTACTGATTGTTGAGACACTGCATGGTTTGCTTTGCCCCTGACCCACACGTGTATCACGCAAAGCTGTGGGCAGGGCTACAAAAGTGGTCGTTTTATTTGGGTTTGGGGAGGTGCTTCAATTCTACTCTGACATCATATTTCTCCGAATTCCTCACTCGGCCGTTCTACTGGCTTGGTGCCCAAAACTGTTATATTTCAGTAGCACGGACGTTTTCAGATCTGAAACTTGCAGGATGTTTATTTAAGTATAATGACCTCTTATATAACAAATTATCAAGTTAAAATCGAGTATTTGATTCACCGCTCCTTTAATAGGTTTTGACCATATAAACACATATGCACACAGTTTGCTCTCTGTTTAGAATGTGAAGAATGGATTAGTATGTCCAGAATTCATTTACTTTCAGATTTTAAAAAAATATTACATATTAGGCATGAATCAAAAGAACTGAGTAAACAGTAGGTGAAAAGACACACTGGTTATGTTTACATGCACAACATTTTGTTAATTCCAACTGAATTTAATACTATTGACAGTTACAACAATACAGTTTACATGCACCCTAAACATTGCAATCTAATTAAAATGTTCGTTTAAATGTACATTCTATAGATGGTTTAAGCAGTAACAACATAAAGAAGTGGTAACTTCCGGTAAACTTCGCTAAGAATAAATAACAACAAAGTCCTTTTAACCCCGGAGAACCGAAGAACCCTTTTATTTAGCACCAATTAACATTGTCCAAATTTGACCCGTTGGTTCTCCAGGGTTAAAGTAGTTTATTTATATAACAAGCAAAATAAACAGTACATAGATTATCTAGGAAACCAAAACATTTGTTATTTTCAACGAGGTATTTATTTAAGAGTTCAGTTTTTAGCAACTAGTCAGACCAATAAACAAACAGAAACCTTAACGTTACCTTTATAATATGTGATGCAATTGCCTTGCTCTTGCCTGTTTCTGTGACAAAAATCATGTGATATTAGATGTAATTATAAGACATGAACTTGAGGACAAATCTTCTCTGCCACTAAAAGTTTGTAATTTTGATTCCCAGAGAACAAACATTGATAAAATATACCTATAATGCACTATAAGTAACTTAGTTTATCGCGTCCACCCAGTGAATCAGTGTAATGCTATACTTTATTGTTTGTTTGGAAAAGCCTTCAGACGTGTTTTGTGGGGTTGTGTGAGCTCTTTTTTGAATGTTTTTAGTGTACTTAACAGGCACAGTAAAGATAATACTATCACGTATCAATAAACAGTTGGAAGGAACATGTTTCTGGTTTGTCCCAGTCAGTGACTTACATTCGAAGCTGAAGAGAAAGAGGGAGTGTGTGTAAGAGAATATGTAGAAGCCATAGCAGACTCCATTGGGACCGTGATGACTTCCATCTGTGTTGATGTTGGCCTCTGCTCCTCCCCATCAGCCTCAAAATCTGCACCCTAACACACAAACACACAAGATCAAATTAATGAACACATACACAAATGCATTGTCCGTCTGCTCTTTGTAAAACTAAACTGAGAGTGTAGTCTGTTTAAACGGAACTGAGGAACTTTCCCTGTTTTAAACACTGCCACCCTACAGTAGATAGCCTTTAAATCTTGTTTCAGCTTTATCTATGTGCCTTATTTTTTAATCTAATATACTTGAATTAAGATTAAGGGACAAGTTACTCTTTATGACATGAGTCTAGCAAAGTAAGATAATTTTTGGATCAATATTTATTTTCAGTCTCCAGGCCCATGGTGGTGATTAATTTCCTAAAATCAAGTTGTGCGAAAGCAAAAGGGCTCAACTGTACCCCCACCCCCTCCCTTTTAAAGAGGGTTAACCGCAGTCTGGAATGCAGTGACCTAATCTCTTATTGTGTCATGGACAAAAGGAGGAAAATGAATTATGAGCCATGCAGAACAATGCATTTTGTTTGTTGCCATGGAGACAGCAATACATATGCTTATGTGAACATCTTTTATAGGTTATAGTAAGTGACAGTTTATATAGACGGTGATTCAGGAAAATGAGCTGTCAGTTGTTCAGCTGTTTTTTGGGGAACTGCTGGAAAATGTCTGCAAAGTACTAGTCAGGAAAGAATGGATTGTTGAAAAAACATGGAAAACCATTTGTTACTCTAAAAAAACCATCCATCCAAACAACCAACCAACCAATATGTGTACACATTTTTCAATGGTTTGGGACAAATTAATCCCTAGATGTAAAATAAATTTGACAATATTTAGAGCAGTGGCGGCCGGTGACTTCTTTTTTCGAGGGCGTTCGAGGCAAAGTTTGTCACAACATGTATGTAGCACATCATGTGTGTGGTTCGTAATTTCAAAATATGTGTACTGCGTGTTGAGTGATCCTACATGCATCACGTGTCTTGTCAAAATAAGTGCCTGCTGCAGACGCGTCTAAAGTGTTTATGATAAAAAAAACCTCTTGTGTTTTCCATATTCTCATGCGTAATCAGAGTTAAGTGAGTTAAGTGAGTGTCTTGCTTGTATTTTGTGAACATTAGCGTCTCTTTTATCATAAACGGTTTCTCGTGTGTGCAGCAGGAACTTATTTTGACAAAACACGTGATGCACATGGTTCACATGATGCAACAAACCCATATTTTGAAAATACAAGCAACACACATAACAATACGAACACATATATTGAATTAGCGCCCCTCGAATGAGCAGTCACGAGGTGCCAATGTTTTAGAGCCATTTGAGATGCCACTTGTGTCTTCATTATAAATTCTTTTAAACTAACCTTACAAAAGCTTTTAGAAACTTTTTTGACACTTTACATTATGTACTGTACATAATGTAAAGTGTCAAAAAAGTTTCTAAAAGCTTTTGTAAGGTTAGTTTAAAAGAATTAAGCTCATCTACTGTATCTAAAAGAAGTAGTACGTCTATAGTGTGAGCCTGTCATTCTCCAGAAAAAAACAACAACCCCATAGATTGTTTGTGCGAGCAGCTTATTATTTACTTTTTAAAATTAAGCGTAGGGCTGTGACGGTGGCAGTTTTTTACCACCGCGGTGATAATGGACAAATTCACAGCGGTGGTTATAGATTGATTGTGTGGGGGGGGGGGGGCATGCGCGTATGCGCAGGTGCACATTGATGCATATAGGTCTTATACATAATGCATACATATATTTTGAAATATAAACGATGATCAGATATGTGACCAGTCACGGAAAGTAGGGACACAAGTCGGATCTGGGGCATTTTGAGTTATTCATAGATTCTGAAAGTGCAGTTTCTAAGCTTTCTAACGATGTGTAACACATGGAAATCTGATAAGATTTGGAGAAGTTGTGGCCATTTGAATGTAACACATTCAAGAAGGAGAATGCTGAGAAATTTGAGAAAGAAAAAAGTTAACACTTTCCCTTTTCCCTGGCTGGAGAGACAATAGGGCTCATTTACATCTCATTTAGCTAAGACATACCCCCTGTAAAGTCGTTTTGAGATAGGCTACAGATGTTCTAGCATCATATGTAGTATTTTATTACAGAAGTCCGAATGAACAACAGGACTTTTACCTTTGTGGGGATCACAAGTCGAATCCAGTCTGTTTCAAATGTGTGAATCATCCAATGATTTTTGTCCACAAATGCGTATAATCCGTGAAATATATAGTCTATTAGTACATCAGATTTTCGCATGAACTTCTGGTAATACAATATAATATAAAATTTGAGGACTATTTACATCGTAACATGTAAGGGTATATCAGATTACAGTCCGGTATTAGAGTTCCGTTAAACACATGAACTTGCCTTCAAATTTTGTATTTAAAATAGGGTCTCTGTGTAACTTATGAGTTTGACTTCATGCTGCGCTGCAAGACGTCAAAGTACCGCGAGAGCGAGTCGAAATTAAACTACTCCGTAAGATTTCTTGAAGAGCTCTCGCGGTACTTTGACGTCATCCGACTGCGGCGCCCCATAAAGTCAGTGACGCGGCTGACGTGGGACGCAGCTGACTGTTATTTGTTCCGCCCCAGCTTCTTTTATCTTTCTTTTGTTTTGTGCGCCCGAGCTTCATTTACAGTCTGGGGAGACGCACGCTATAAGTTTGAAAAAAAATAAATAAAACTAAGCAAACATGTCTGAGGAACAGGGCAGCGCGTCACTACAAGTCACGTGACTTCACGCTCGAGCCGGAAGAGAAGACAATGTTGAATAAAGTCGTAATTCTTGCTATTTTTGGACCAAACTGTATTGTCGATGCTTCACCACAATCTCACTGACCCACTGATGTCACATGGACTACTTTGATGATGTTTTATTACCTTTCTGGACATGGAAACCGTACATAGATTTTCAATGGAGGAAACAGAAAGCTCTCAGACTAAATCTAAAGTTAAAACATCTTAAACTGTGTTCCGAAGATGAACGGAGGTCTTCCGAGTTTAGAACGACATACGGGTAAGTCATTAATGACATTATTTTCAGTTTTGGGCGAACTATCCTTATTCAGTAGTCACGCTGTTCCCTGTGGGGGCGGAGGCAAAAACACAAGCTTATACAGTATGTAAATATACACACAGACAATGACGCCCCCCGCTGCACGCTAGAATCTCTGGAAAAACAAGCCTATTTCAACCGCAAAATTTACCCTTTTAAATATACATAAACTGCTATCTCAAACATGGAGAGGCTTCTTCGTGATCTCAACTAACAGATTCTGCAATAAAACGAAAATCACAAATTTTGGAAAAAAAAACTTTGATTCTCATTTTCTTGAAACTTGTGCTGCCGACTTGTGCCCCTGGTTTCCGTGACGGGTCACATATACAGTTCTTAACAAACGTGCAGGTTTATAGGCGTCAAATTCTTTCTCCGTCCGCACATGTTCGTCACAGCGTCAAGCAATGCTTAGGTTACTTAGCAACGAAAGACGCTCTGAAGCGGCCAAGTGCTTTGAAGAGGAGGAAAGCGGCGCGGTCACGTGAAGCAACTGTGCGTATGTGCCTGGAAATTTCGGAGGCTGCTTGAGCCGAGCCCCGGAGCACCCAGGGGATCGGCGCATATCTGCGTGTTTATTGTAGCACCTCCACTCATGAAACAACAAGTGAGAAACCTTTTTGGGGTTATAATGTTTCAAGCTGCACTGAAAACGCGTTCTGATGGTGTGGTGGTAGCGCAGATTGATACTTTTTCGTGACCAAGAGAGAACAGATGTTTCTCACTCTGAAGGCTGCAGCGTCCGGAGGTCGCTGCTGTATATGTCATCAAGCCTGGTTTATTATTTTCAGACATTTGCAAGTCATAAGCCTATTACAACAATGTATGATTAACAAAGAATAATAGTCAACTTTATAATTGTTAATGTTATAAGTCTTGATGATGTATGCAGCTTGCAAATGCGACCTCCGGAGGCTACAGTCTTCGGATTGAGAAACGGCCAATATCTTTTTCTCATTGTTCCACCCCCAAGCCAGCGGGTCATCACTGATATCAGTTTCCTTACCTTGCAAATTAGCGCATTAACTCTGTGTCTGCTGGCTGTTTGCGTTAACATGAACCTGAAGACAGCTCACTGGGTGAGATTGTACTTTAAATTTTTCAACATTTGTGAGGTAATTACAACCGTCCCAGCCCTAATTAAGCGCCCCTCAAGGCAGCCTAAAAAACAATATTGTTGTTTCATAAAATGAGGCTTGACGTTTCGCTACCAATCAAAATGCTTTTTTGTTATAACATAATGTGTGAAATTTTTAGATGATCCCTTACTCGCAATTTCTCAACATTCAATTTTAACAATTCAAAATGTAGGTTTTTATATTTGGCAGACAGTTTGAATGTGTGAGTCTAAATGCATGCATTTAATTAGTATGTGTGTGGATCAAACTTATAATCTTTGCACTGATATTCCGATGCTCTACCAGTTGAGCTGTAGGGAATTTCCAATCATGAAGCAGATTAAATTCCACAGTGCATTAATGGAAAGATTTCGGTGGCATCTCCTGTTACTAATAGAGCCACGATAATTTAGTAAACACTCTTATGGGTCGTATTTGAGGTATGTAACTAATGATAATAGCATTTAAAGAGGCTCGGATAACCCGCTGCTGAAGAAACCCACACTCAATCCTGCTATTTCTTCATTTCCAAGACTCTTGAACGCATTGTGTTCAACCAGCTCTCCACTTTCTTCACACAAAATAACCTCCTGGATAGCAATCAGTCTGGATTCAAAAGTGGTCACTCCACTGAGACTGCGCTGCTCTCAGTCATTGAGGCCCTAAGGCAGGCAAGGGCAGCCTCCAAATCATCTGTGCTGATCTTACTGGAGCTATCTGCAGCTTTTGACATGGTCAATCACCACATCTTCCTGGCTACCCTCATGTCTATGGGTGTCTCTGACACAGCACTTCTATGGTTCAAGTCGTACCTCTCAGATAGGTCATTTCGGGTATCCTGGAGAGGTGACGTCTCTAAACCCCAACGTCTTGATACCGGGGTGCCTCAAGGCTCTGTGCTTGGACCGCTGCTCTTTTCGATATACATGACATCCCTGGGCTCTGTCATTCGAAAACATGGCTTTCCTACCACTGCTATGCAGACGACACTCAACTCCACTTGTCGTTCCACCCTGATGATCCCACAGTTTCTGCCCGCATCTCGGCATGCCTCGACAACTTTTCCATTCAGCTAGGTTCCTCGACCATCACGCCTTCCAGGACGGCCAAAAACCTGGGAGTGGTCATTGATGATCGGCTTAGCTTCACGGAGCATGTTGCCAGCAGCGCTCGCTCTTGTAGATTCATCCTCTACAATATTAGGAAAATTAGATCTTTCCTAGATGAGCATGCTACGCAGGTCCTGGTCCAAGCTCTTGTCCTGTCCAGGCTGGACTACTGCAATGCGCTACTGGCAGGACTTCCAGCCTGCATGACCAAACCCCTACAGATGATTCAGAATGCAGCGGCAAGAGTGGTCTTCAATGAGCCAAAGAGGGCGCACGTCACTCCTCTCTTTGTCAAGTTACACTGGCTTCCTAAAGCAGCTCGCATCAAATTTAAGGCTCTGCTCCTGGCCTTTAAAACCACCACTGGGTCAGCACCCCCCTACCTTCACTTGCTTATAGAGCCTTATGTACCCTCTCGATCACTGCGCTCTGCCACCGAGCGACGGCTTGTGGTACCATCTCAAAAAGGGAAGAAAACACTAGCGCGTACCTTCTCAGGAACTGTTCCACAACTGTGGAATGATCTGCCGGTCGTGACACGATCTGCTGACACTGTAGCTGTCTTTAAGACTCGGCTAAAAACCCATCTCTTCCACCATTACCTCACTTTCTAATTACAGATTTACTATCTTTCTTTAGTTACCCTTCTCTTTATCTCTTTCTCTATTTACCTTCCTCTTTATCTATATATATATATATATATATAAAAAAATAATAATTACTAACATACCCTTGGCTATGTATATTGTGTTGGACTTGATGAGACTATTTCCAGTGCACTTATGTATTGCTGTTCTTGTGTTGCCATAATTGCTTCTATTGTTTACCTCACTTGTAAGTCGCTTTGGACAAAAGCGTCTGCTAAATGACAAAATGTAAATGATAATGTTGTATGGGTTGGAGGATATGTTTTCTATTCTCTCTACTATACAGTATGTGTGTGTGAGGGGGAATCGAGTTGTTGTGCATGAATAGTGTTCAAGTGAGTGTATGAAAAAACTGCAATCAATGTAGCCAAAAGAGGAAATGTAGAGATTGAATGATTGAAGGAATCGCATAAATAAGTGTTTTTTTCAGGCTACCTACCCTGTACCAGAACAATCCTAATACAATAAATCCAGATGTATGTGCATCTGTTAACACTCACTTTATTACAGACTGCACAATCACAATATACAAGCATTTGCAGTATATTGTGAGGTGAAATGGTCTGAGAGAGTGTGTGAATAAAGTTTGACATTCACAGACCCTATTTTCTCTTGTATGTGTTTTGTATAAAACCACACACACGCAATATTACCCATGTTGAACATGTTGATAGAGTTAATGCTGCATGAATATACCTCCTTCAGCTAAGATCAGAGGTGGAACTGTGCCTTAAAATGCTTGAGCTGTTCTGGTTCGGATCGTTGCTTCAGCAATACTCTTCACACTGCATTTTCTAAATGCAGTTTTGTTCTCCCTACGGGCTCAGATGCCCTGATGAACCCAAACCATAACAAGCAGTAACACAGCCTTCTTCTTTGTTTAACATGGTTTGATAGGAAATTATTGATGGTAGGACGTAACCGATAAATAACGCTTCTGTTTTGGAGGAAATGTTAGACTGTAAATGATGACCATGAAAGAAAAACTAGTCTTTGCCCATTGATTTGCCATACTGTATTTAGTAATCTCTCCAACCTCTCCAAGATATGCATGTACCATAGTTTATATTTCATAGTGTATTACAATACAATGAGTCTTCTGTCAAAAACTTACAGTTTCTACTGTAACTACAGCTTTAAATAAAACAACAGAAAACAGACTAAACACAATGTTCAGCCCAGCACACAGTTGATTTAATGTTTTTGTTTTGTTACTAATACTTTGGAGAGAAAACTGCAAATTTAAGCTATGCTGAAAAATCCCTTTCTGGGCAACAGTCTGCACCACACATATTAGATTAACGGGCCGGATTTGTGAATTTTAAGCATTGTTTGGCTTTCAGACTTTTGGCATACTATGTTACATTTTCGATTGTGCACAGTTTACATCCTTTTCCAACCGTGCCAGTTTCCATATGTTTCCAGTGCAAGTGTGTCCCAGAATCTCTGGAGAAATGGGCATAGCTTTTGGTGTGATTCCACTGCATGAGTTTTAAATATAGAGGGAAATATAGGGAATGAGGGGTTTCATTTTTTTTACCGGGGGAATATTTGGCATGGAGAGTGTAGAGAGAGCACATCAGTTGTTGGTTTTGCATTAAAAAGCATCACAGTTTGAGTTATTTGTTGATAAGGACAAAAATACACTGTGAAACATTGGAGGTTGAGGAAACTTAAAAGTTAAGTAAGGCCAGTTTCAGGACATTTTTAGGTTTTTTTAACCTTTGTTTACTTACACTTTACTACAAAAAATCAGTTAAGCTAACTTAAAAATAATTAGGCAACTTACTGTATTACTTATTTCTGAGTTAAACCACCTAGGGACTAAAGTCCATCCAACTCGAAAGATTCAGTTTTTATTCAATTTGGTATATTAGCACACTCTACACTCTGAAAAAACAAACGGTGCTATATAGCACCAAAACTGTAACAAAACTTCATTTTATAGCACCGGTGAATCACCTGTGTAGCACCTGTGTAGCACCATATAGGGGCCATATAGCACCACTATAGCACCACATATGGTTCTACATAGCACTATATGGTTCTAGACAGATGCTTCACTGGTGCTTCACCGGTGCTATATGGCACTAAAAATGGTTCTTCTATGATTACGAGCAAAGAACCACTTTTTGTGCTATATAGCACCGTTTGTTTTTAGAGTGTACTTAAGACAGCCTAAAATCAAATTGTGTTTTTACTACTATTTTACTAGAAGCAACACTGTGTCACATTTCTACATAACAAGCTTTGATTTGAATAAAAATAACAATGGTTTATAGCTTCTACCAAAGCATTTCATTGAGATGGTTCACCCAAAAATGAAAATATTGAAAAAAAAATCATTTTAAAAGTCATAACCCATGATATGTTACAACCATGTTAAAAAAAATAAAAGTCATGGAGATTTGGTAAAGCATAAGGGTAAATTTATTAATTTACATTCTTGTTAAAACCTGTTTAGGAAGTTTTATACATTATTGTTTAAAATATTTTAAATATGCAGAAAAATTATTGCATTTTTACTGCCTGGACGTTTCACTCTATTGCCATTAGCAGCTTTCCTGCTGCTTGTGTGTGTACTATGTGCTGTGTACTATTTACAAATAGTTAATTCACATGTTCATTGTATCACATGAAGGTTACCATCATAAAAAACCTGGTGGCAACTGTGATCGCTGGTCTCCTTAAACTGCTTTGGTCTCCTTGTACTTGTGGAACTGGAAAATAACATGACTTTCTGTGAACAAAAATGAAAGAGAAAGCAATAAATACACACTTTCCGTGGATAAAAAAAACTGTTTATATGAGTTTGTCATCAGCCATAATTGTTTGCATGCAGCCTGTGAAATAAGGGAGGCTCTGGAGGGCCCTTGTTGTCATGACAACTCCATGCTGTCACATGTGTTGCCAATGAGGCCCAACCAAGGCCCAAATCACACGGGCTTAACCACACTGTAACACACGTGCACATATACACACAATCTTTCTTTTCTCTCTCTTTTTAAACAGCTCCAAACACTATAACAAGCAATCTATAGCGTGCTCATTGACTATAGACAGCAGGAGTTTAACTATGAGCAGGTGTGTTTGTGTTTGTATGGATAAAGTCACATAAGGGCATAGACAATTAAATTAAAGGCTCACATGCAAGTTCTGTTCCTAGACATAAAGAGCTGTCTACATAGAAAGCAGCCTTATAAAGGGCAGAAACCTCATTTAAAACAGAACCTTATAATTGAATAACGCATTATTTACTGAGTGCGTTTACATGCACAGAATAAGCTGATAACTATCAAAAATCTGCTTATTATAGAAAACTGTTTTCATGCGTTTACATGCAAATCAATAAACCGGCTATGCAGACAACTGCGTTTACATGGGACTTGGAGGGCTCTATCTTACACCCGGCGCAATGCAGCGCAATGCGCGACGCAAGTGTCTTTCGCTAGTTTCCACCCTTATTTTCACGTTTAGCGCCGCGTTGTTTAAATAGCAACTGCATTTGCGCCCATGGGCGTTCTGGTCTGAAAACGAGGTGTGTTCAGGCGCATTGTTGGCGCGTTGCTATTTTGAGGCAACTAAAATAGATTATGCCATTGACCAACAAAAACCTGGTCTAAAGTCTAAAGTCAATGGCGCAATGTGTTTTATGTTATTTAAAGAGCGCATTAGTAAAATGCGCCTATACACGGGAGGACAACGCGGGTTTGCTTATCACAAAGTACATGAATGCGCAGCAGCACAAAAATGCTTTTAAATATGAAAGATGAAAGGATTGAATGTAAAAGATTATTATTGAGTCTCTTGGACATAAATGAGGACTAATTATGAGACGTTAGAAGGCGCAAAGAGCTGCTTCACCTGCAGCCTGGTAAGTAAATAAATGCTTTGCTTTGAACAAATGCGTCTGTTTTTAAATGTTTTTTTTTAATGCTACCTCACGGATTTATTGTATATGATTACTCTGTACCTGTGGATATGGTGAGATGAGAAACATTTTAAAGTAATGCTTAAAAAAACTCTTTGCAAAAAAAACCGCTGTCCAAAGTGCTGAAACGTGAGGAGAGCCGTTTGTAAATTCTTTATCTCCTGTTTGTTACAAATAAAGTATTTTTAGAGTACAAACCTTATCTTACATACTTGTAAATTAATTTTTGATGATATTGGATAGCCATACATTTAAAGCAATTACAAGCCTGCTTTTTACTTCCATGACTAAAAGAAAACGGGTTTTAAAGGTTTTAATAAAAAAATAACAATTACAATACAAGCGAAAAACAACATAATTATTTAACATTAATCTTAAACTGGGGATCTTCTTCCTCCGCTTAGTTTTTCAGTTTACAAAGTTCGTCATCTAAATAGGGATTAGACATAGCGCCAGAGCAACTGGCTTTTAAAGGGGATGAGAGCTGTGACTCTCATTGGTTTACTGCACGTTACGCCCAAAATACTCACATTACAATAGGACCTACCCTTTTCGACCATGCGCTCGGCGCAAAAAACATTTTTCCCGTCGTTAAATTTGCAAAAGTGGATTCGGACACGCCCATTTAGACGTTGCGCTGTGCGCTTTAGACAATGCGCTTAGATCGTTAAAATAGGGCCCGGGGAATTATCAGTATTCTCGCAGGCAGTGACGTCACCGCCCATAGTACATAGTAGTCGATCAAAAAGCCAACGGCATATCTGTCTTAAGCTGTACAGTTGTATCTCTTCTCAGGTCTTCAGAACCTGTAAATGTAACATGAGCTTCTATTTTCACAGTTTCTCTGCCAACTGCTGTAGTCCAGCGGAGACTTTTATGCGTTAGTTTGCGCTTACTTCCGCGTGTGACGTTCATCTTTCATACGCGGGGACTTGCGCACATGGCAAAACCGTGAGAAAGCGGGTTAAGGTGTTTACATGCCACGCGAAATCGGCGTAATGAGCAAAAAAGTACCTGTGCCGATCGGTTTTTGCTTCCGCCGTTTATGGGCTTTCCCCGATAAAGGAAACCCGTTTTACCCGTTTACATGACCCCACACGTTATCAGTTTATTGAACATAATCGGCATAAGACTGTGCATGTAAACGCACTCAATGAAACGCGGTACGTACTGTAGATAGAAACTCTGCGTAATACAAATTGTGTAAGTATACTGAACCAACTTCAGTATTGTGACGTATTTCCAAGTAAAACAGAATTTTAAACTAGAAAACTAGTAATTGTTACTAACAAAGTTTAAAGGGTCCATATAGATTTGATGTGGCCATTGAGATGTTTTTCTTGAATGGAGAGATCTAACATACTAGATGGATTTCTCATCACAGTGCATTATAAAATTGAAGAGCTCAGATGCAAAACCCTCCAAAAAGTACATATGACATGTTTTCTTGTAAACTAGCATTTTATCACTCTCAATTTTGCCAACAGACCGGTATTTCTGCAAGATTTAGTATAAGTATTTAATAAATGTATAATACATGCCAAGAGCCTCTGGTTAATATCCTTTTCTAATTTTTCACATAGCTGACGTGTAGCAGCTTTTGCATCCGAGCTCCTCAATTGCTTCATGCACAAAGAATATGCATGTTGTTGGCATTTTATGTTTGGTACACACCAAAAGATAATCGGGCTGATTTTGGGCCGATATCCCCCCTTCCGACAATCCTAGCTATGTCCCGATTATCTTGATGGTTCTACAGATTATTTTATCAGATTATCCCTTGGTGTGAAGTGTGTTAAGAGTGTCTAAACCTGATCGGAAGAACGTCGTAGCCGCCCCGATCGCGAACTGTAAATATTAAACATGTGTAATATATGCAATCAGAAATCCTGATGTGTGTGGGGAACCCCGAGGACAAACACGAGCACGCTCTTGAGATTATTACGTGAAACTAACAATATTCAATCAGAAACCGAGATGATGGAAGACGGAAACAGTCATGGCGCTGCACAAAGTGAATTTGTACAGACCAAGTTCTCGCTGTCTCCACCCAAACCCTTTTCTTTTATTTCCTTGAATTTTCTGTAAAAATCATACCAAACACTATCATTGAAATTTCTTCCTGCATATCGTCCTTCATGCTTTTTATGAAGTCTCGCTAGATTTTGCGAGATTTCCTGTGTTCACAGTCGAGACTCTGGTTGAAAATCTGTTTGGGTGTGGTGTACTTTTTTTGACACATCATGGCACACCACACACTATAGGAGCAAAACTTTTAAATGTAGGATTTTTTTCCTCATGTTTGTGGTCTATCACATTTTGAAAATCTTATAAGATATAAAAAATATTTTGGTGTGTTCCCGGCATTAGTATCTATCTAGCTCACAGCCTTTAATGTCTTATAATGCTTCCTAGTACACAGGCAGCTCACTACAGCGCGCAAGTTATGCCTGGTACTGATAGTGTTAAACTTTTTCACTTTATTTGCAGTTGTTATTGTTTAAACAAGTGACTTGCATTAGGGAAAGTGCCCACACTTACTAATGGGCTGTCTCCAGATGAAAATAAGGAAAAGGATTTGTAGTTCAGTATCCATCTAGTTTACTGTTTTGATTTGAAAATGTCTGTTTTTAAGTCTCTTTTTTTCCTATTGTCTTTTGTTGATGCTGTAGGTCTTTTTTGGTTGTGTTGGTCCAACTGTGTTGTGCTTTGTTTGCTTCCACATTTCTCTCAGACCTCCACAGCTGAGGTCCAAGATAGAGTTCAGATAAAATGGATGATAGCAAAGTTGTTATGATATTGCTAGCCTTTGAAGTTTTTCCGACTGCAAACGTTCACAAAATCTGTTGAGGCAAATATTTTTTGTCCTCACATTTGTAAGAGAAACAGAGAATGAGAACTCTAATCCAGAAACTTATTTGTTTAAGTTGACCTCTCTCTCTCTCTCTCTCTCTCTCTCTCTCCTTAAAGCCTCCAGACAATGGTCCTCCTCCCTTGCCTAGCTCCTCTCTTCCAGAAGGTTATTATGAGGAAGCCGTACCTCTGGGCCCTGGGAAAGCCCCAGAGTACATCACATCAAGTAAGGACAAACACACATTTTTAACATTCTTTTAAACATATAAAGGCGTGGAAGGCGTTTTTCAACTATAGTAATGGCACAGCTTAATGTGTTGCCCATGAAAAGCAGAACATTTAAGCATTTTAGCATTTACACTTCTTAGATTATGACTCGGATGCGATGAGCAGCTCATACGAGTCATATGATGAGGAAGAGGAGGATGGGAAGGGACAGAAGATGCGCCACCAGTGGCCATCAGAGGAGGCCTCAATGCACTTGGTGAAGGATGCACGAATCTGTGCCTTCCTTTTGCGAAAGAAACGCTTTGGACAGTGGACCAAACTGCTCTGTGTCATAAAGGACAACAAACTGTTGGTGAGCACACACACATACACACATATATAAACACACAGAGTGCTTCGTTTTTAAATCGGTGCTCTCACTGCATGTAAACAAAAATTAAATGTATTTTTTTAAACGTTAAATTAGTTTTTCTGTGTTACTATCTGTGTATTGCATTGTTTCCACAAAAAGCTTAATGGCTATGAGAGTGTTCAGGAAATGTTTGTTTTTTTACCAATTTGTTTGGTGGTCCAAGTAAGTGCTGAAACTACAAACTTTAGCTTTATCTTTTCTTGTGTCACTCTCTTTCTCTCAGTGCTATAAGTCCTCGAAAGACCAGACTCCACAGATGGAGCTCCTTTTGTCTGGATGCAGTATCACACACATTCCCAAAGATGGCAAGAAGAAGAAGCATGAACTGAAGATTGTCCATCAAGGCGCTGATGCGCTGGTGCTGGCCGTCCAGAGCAAAGAACAGGCCGAAGAGTGGCTTAAAGTAAGCAGAGCGAAACTGAGGCAGTGGTAGAAATAAAAGCAGTGTTTTTTTCTATTTAAAAGCTATGATAGTCAGCAGAACAGCATAAGTTGGTCTTTTAAGTGAGGATGTGTCAACCTTTTCCTTTAAACACATTTTAACCTCTTCAGACCTGGCATCCATTGGAATGGACATGACATGTGTTTTGTAGTTCAAACCAAAAAAGCATACTTTCACAATATTAATAATGTCTGGTAACTAATTGGTTAACCAATAAAAAAACTTAAAACAAGATATTACATTTAGAGAGTAGCAATGCTCTCGGTACCACTATATTTAGATATTTCTAAATTTGATGTCCAACTACAGTTCATCCAGCCTCCATTTGGGTGTCTCATGTCATCCTGTGTTTCTTGGTCTGAAGTTCAAAGTATTTTTTCTGTCAGGGCCTCTTATAGGGATGTCACGGTACCAAAAATCTAGTAGTCGGTACCAATACCACAAAAAGTACACGGTACTCGGTACCTAAGTCAGTTCCACAGTATGTAAACAAAGAACAATTATACTTAAATATTATTTTTTTTATTAAAACATTTCAACATTATAGAAAACTTTTAAGAGCTTCTGTTTAGGTTGTCTGTGTTAATGTTTGTTGACTTTTCTCCTGACTCTCTTGATGTACATCCTCCTCTGGCTGATACTGTGAGAGAGAATAAGAAATACATTTTATTTATTTAACATACTGTCTGACAATGACTAATAAATCAGCTAAAGCTACAGGTGCTAAGGTGCACTTATAAACACACGCACATACACATACCCTGAATGCAAGCATTAGTTTAATATCACTCACATTGTTGCAGGATGAAAATAGTTATTAAAACCCTTAACATTTTAATACTTCATCCAGTGACATTAGGCTACATTTTGCTGACAGGATGACTAAATGGCGATGCATGGTCGCCCATTTATAGATAGTTTATAAAGTTGCAAATGCAGCGTCATTAACAAATAACTGACTTACACAAAACATTAACATCTAGCATAAAGTTAGCTGGTTACACGGCATAAATGCCAGCTGCCTCAAACAAACATAATATAGGGTCTGGGTTTCAGTATTTTTACAGTTTGTATATAATGTTAATGTGAATTAAAACTTACCTCGAATTCTTTAAAGAGATCGGGGTGTCTGTCTTTCAAGAGCTTTGCCAAATTCTATGTTTGATAGCGACAAACTACTTTAGAGAGATTCCGGTGTGCTCGTAAGAGGCGTTCTTCCTCTTCTTTAACTCTTGTGGAGCGTCAAATACACACGCGCATATATGCTGCCTCCATCAGTCCCGGAAGAGTATTGCAGCCTCGGTACCTCCGGTACCAGAGAAAGCAGGTACCATCATGTTTAAAAAAATGTTGGTATCGACTTGGTACCGAAGTATCGGTTCTCGTGACATCCCTAGCCTCTTAATAGCTCTGAAGATTGAACTCCATGATAACCTGTTACTCTGAAAGTCTGCTTCATGCTTATTTATAGCTGTTTCCTCCACATTTGGTTTTCACAAACACGGAGAAAAGTTCATAGCATTAAGCCCTCATGGTGATGAGTATTTAAGTTTAAGGAATAATTGACGACAGGCCGTTAAGTTATTCACAAATAATGCACACCCAAGGTGGTAATGCCCCATTATACCGTGGGTGTGCATTATTTTCAAGTCATTCAAAGTACCGGGGTCAATTATTCCACTTATTTAATGGTTACCACAGACATTGCTAAGACATTGCTCTGGTGGTTATCTTAAAAGGTGCAGTGTGTAGATTATAGCGCATCTAGTGGTGATATTGCAACCCAACGGCTCAGTCCACCAATCACCTCTTCCTTTCGAAACACATAGAGAAGCTACGGTAGTTGCCACAGGACAAACATGTTGTCGTCTGACAAAACATGCCCCATAGAGAAGTTTGTCCATTAAGGGCTTCCGTAGAAACATGGCAGCATAAAATGGCGACTTCCATGTATGGCGACCTGCAGTGTATGTAAATAAAAACGGCTCATTCTAAGGTAATAAAAACATAACAGATCATTATGTAACAGAGCCCGACCGATATAACGGCAGGCCGATATTATCGCCCGATATTAGACATTTCCAAACTATCGATATCGGCATTTATAATGGCCGATAAATGAATATAAAAAAAATGGGCGAAACAGCCTTCAACCATGTCATGAGTGTTGCCGTTGTATAGTTTGTCCACCAGAGGGCGCTCTACAACCTCTCTTTTGGCAACACTCGTGTATAACGCGTCACACATCCCGCAACCTGCTGATTCAGCCAGAGTCGGGCAGAGAGAACAACGGTTAAGTGAGTTCATGGTGAGTTGGTCACGAGACATACATTGCTTGAATAACAATTAAAAGAACATCCCAATCAGTTCTCTAAACTCAAATAAGCATGACAAAATTTGTGACTAACATGACCAGTTTTGCTGCTGTTAAATAAGCCGAGAGTGAAGCGGAATTACCTAGGAAATATCATATTAGTTTAGTTAAAACTCATAAATAACTACAAATAACTAATGTTAGGGAAATCTGTTAATGTTTTGTTGCGCGTTTCTGAAAAAAAAAATCGGCCAATATATCGGATTTTAAAACCAACAAAACATTTGTATTGGTATCGGCCTTCAAAATCCTTTATCGGTCGGGCTCTATTATGTAAGGTCTTTAACACACCACTGAAAATATAGTTATATTATATTGTATTTCTGTTTTAAGATCCTCCTAAAAGTTACACACTGCAGCTTTAAGACATTTGACTGGTCGGGTGTGCAAATATATAAAAAATTGCACACCCATGGAATATCCCTCAACCAATCAGAATGAAGTATTCAACAGCCCCATGGTATAAAGCAACTTAAACTTCATCAAAGGTTTGAAGACCATCTGCAGGCAATGCCTAACTGATGGAAATGGCAGTTACCTCATTGCTGTCCATTAAGCTCTGTTTCTAAACAGAGTTGCACCCCTTCTGGATTATAAAGACAACCAGCATCAGAAATAGGTGTCGCAATTTTCTGATTCTATTACATGTTTTCATGAGGTCACTAGTCTTCTGTTTATCGAACCGTGGACAGAAAGGCACGTACAGCTAGCTGCACAACACCTCTGAACGGATGTGGATTTCAGACAGTGGAAATACTGGAAAGCAACAACAGCCGTAATTGCTGTTTAGGAAAGGGCAGAGCTATGTGCTGTTTGGAATTGTCTCGTGTGTACTAAAAACATGCAGGAGTAATTGACTTTGGCTTGGGATAAACAGAAACCACCCTAGCCCGAAGTGCTTCGTTGTATTCTGTTTCATTCACGCACACACATACACACGTTGGGTTCCCAACAAATCCAGGGTGTACAGGGACTGCCATGTCCAAGCTGTTTCCTGTATTAGTTTTGAAGTCGAAGGCTCACATTCCCACTGGATTCTGGATGATAAATAACCTAGTAAATGCTGTGTTCCACTAAAATTTTTGACCTGCTACAATATTTTTAGTTGAAAATGTTGGGGAGTGTGTTTAGATGTGTCTTTTTATTTTACTCTGTATATATTTTGCTCACTTTTGCTCTGTTGTTGAGGCTTCAATCATAACTTTTCTTGCATTGTGCACTTAAAAGTGGGTCCCTGGAAAAAGCAGTTTCATGAGGAAGTCATTATCAAGGGCAGTGAAATTTTGGGCAGTGAAAACCTAGAAACAATAGAGATGCCCAGAGGTCGATGCTTCATCCTGTGATTATTTGCTAATTATGTTTATGGAAAATGGTGGTCTGCTGTTTTTCATTATTTACTTTTTTCTATATCTATACTGTTGTTTCCCCTCAGAAGTTGAATGTCTTCTTTTTATTTTTTGTTCAACTGCTTCTCTTCCTGTAGCTTCTGATCATCTTCCCTTCGTTCATTTTGTTTTTTGACTCTCTTTGCCATGGGCTAGAATGGTAAGATATGGCATTTTTGTTCTTCTGCAAGCATGACACACAAGCATATGTGTGTGCTTGTGAATGCTGTCCAAGCAAGAGTCCCTTTCTGCTTGTTATTAGGTGTTGATTGTTTTTCTCTTTCCTCGAAACATAATTTGGATATCAACAGTTTGTTTGACAAAAATTTTGTAAGATCATATACTATACTTAATAGTGCGTCATTTGAAAGTATCAGTGTTAATGAGAGCTTAACAAAGTGCTCAAGATCTTCTCACTAAAGATTTTTTGACTAAGCGTATCCCAGAAACCCACTTCATTGCACTCAAAGCCAAAGAATGAGGCCACAGCCTGCAATTTTCCTGTGAGCCCAATTATGTAAACTCACTGGGTGCCAAACTCCAGCGTTTTCCAAGTTTTGATGCTCAGAGGAACTAGAAGGGAATATTTGGTTATATCTTGGTCATTTTGGCATGGGGCAGATAGAGAAGTGAATGATACGTGTGGAGTTTCTCTGTGTGTTTGTGATAGCCTACTGTAACTGTCTGGTTGACAGTACACTGCTGGTTTTGGGTTTCTGGGACATAACCCACGGGTCATATGAGGTCACGCTCATATGTGGCGGCTAGGAGTCTGTGCAGTCTGGAGATTTCTGGATATCTCATTCAGAACGAGAGCCACTGCTCAGCATAGACAGCCACGAGAGCAATGACGCATGTAACAGCCTTCAGCTGCCTTCTGGATTTCCAGCTGCATGTGATGTGGACAATCCTTTAAAATGCATGTGTGCATGGCAGAACGTAGAGGTGATGGAAAATTTGATGGCATTTGTTTGATTCGGTGCAAAGAAAGTTTGTGATTGGTTATTCCAGTACTCTAGTTCTCATTCTTTAGGTTCAGTAGTTTCACTAGTTTCACAGTTTCAGTGAAAAGGATTTTGCCATTTATTTTTGTGATTTTTGCAATCAAACTTTTTTCTCTTAAATTAGAATACCAATGCTTGTCTAAATTAAATTGTTAAGAAGTTTTCAAGTAATTCAATAACTGGGTAAACAAATGATGTAATAAGCATAGAGTAACAAAATGAAAATATGTATACTAATAAATACTATAATACTTTAAGATACACAGTTTTTTATTAACATAGACAGCTATTACACAGTGGTTTTAAAAACTGGGTCGCCAGGATGATTTAAAGAAAATGTTATTAGAATAATTACCTGCTTCAGCTGCATAAACGTTTAAAAAATGTTTGATATTAATAAGAACATATGAAACAATCAACACTGAGAGAGGTGCGTTTGGTAATCTTGTTTTTTTAGGGTTGCTCTTTAAAAAGGTCATCATCACAGAATGTTATATAATTTTATAAAAAATTATGAGACATTTTGCAATTATTTTGGGAAACAAATATGCAGGATTGCAAAATAACGCAACATTTTGTTGATTTTGCACTGTGTTCCGCGATTGCAGAATCGTGAAAAAACTGGAGGGACTGATTAGTCATTCATTGAAATGCCTTATTTTTACAAATGTCACTTTAGTTATTAAATTGGTATTTAACAAGTTTCACTGTTTCGCTACAAAACCCTCTAAGTGCATGCAGGCTTTTTTGGTAAAAACCTCTACTTCTAAAATTATCCAATACAAGGCATACAGGTAGTAAAGTTTACTAAGTAAACAGAATTAAGGTCCAAGAACTCACAAGGAACACAAGATTGAATATTGATTCAATTTATCTTCCATGCACTTAGAGGACTTTGCTGAAAAATCACATTCAGCGGTTTCTGCCAAACAAAGTGGTATTTCTGAATGGCCTGAGGCTGGGATAAGGCAGATTAAGGGAAGGTATTTGATGAACATATAATGTGCTGTAAGCATTGGGTTAATATCATTATTTCATTTTTGACATTCACTAAGCATACTTACGCACAGATTTGTTCGTAAAATGTGCGTACGGATGTTTGAAGTAACACACTTTTAACTAACCACACGTTTGCAATAATCATTGCATTATAAGTATTATAATATATTATAGGGTTCTTTTACCATGTTCATGATTATTGCAAACGTGTGGTTGTTCTTATGCTGCAGTTACATCAACCATGTTTCAGGTGTCAAAATCCTGTCTACCGGGCCTAGTTTGCCGCTTTAACAGTTTGAATGCCTTTGCCCAGGTAGAGCGAAGAAGACGCGCGGAAAAAAGCAAGCATTTGACATGCGTCAGAGGCAAAATCCAGTTCTTGTGGAAGGGGCAAGTGCTATGCGGTTGTCTGTTTGCAGGATGGCTAATGTTGCTTTATTAACGATTGATTAATGTTGGTTTGTGCATTTATCGAGAGAGTTACCAGTTTGTATTTGGTAACATTACTATAGTTGGAAAGTAGGGGTGTGACGAGACACTTAATCCACGAGACGAAACACGAGATTGGGTTCACGAGAACGAGACGAGACGATATTTTTACACTTTTTAAGAAACCCTCAATGATAAAATAAATGAATAAGAAACTGAAATCACATTATTTTTAAATGTTTTAACTAATCAAGGACTGGCCCTAACAATTATTTTGCTAACTGATAATGAAGTAATTTGTTATTTTGGGGTAATAAAAATAGACCCAAGTGAGCAGTAGCATTTAAAATTACATAATAACGAAGATGCAATAACAATTGGTTCAAATAAAGTATTAAAACCAAGTTACATTAAACAACATTAACAAACACATTACATTTGTGGACATATGTATTCCTGCATCCGTCACATATTGCTTTTTAACACAACTGAATGCTATTTTCACATAGTTTCTGTTCTGTTGTCTATAAAATAGTGACTAAACAGGACCCAGTAAGGACCCACGACCCAGTAACTCTTTGTTTAATCCAATCAGCTCTTTCTTTAACTGCTGCTAAAAACGCGACATCGTCTGAAAAAATCATCATACATTTACTTTGAGGCTGTACTGATGTTGCTCTTTTCATCAGTGTTGTTGTGTTATGAGCGCTTTTTTATTTAAATACGAGTGTTAGTTTTATTGTATATCACTTATAGCGCAGACAATTTTTTGCAAATTCATAAATATGATAGAATACACGGTTGCTGTTACTACAAAACACGTGCACGGGCATGCCACATCATAGGTAGGGAGAGAGCTCGGACACAGACTCACATCAGAAAGGGTATGTGTGGGAAACACTACTGCTAAAGTTTTGTAAAGTTACTCATTATGAACTTGATCAGCTGTCAGGAACATCCGTGACTGTTGATGTTTACGCGAAAAAGAGAAAGTACACGGAGGAACACGGAGTTAAAATACCTTTCACTGATATGTGAGAGAGGCACGCTGCAGAGAGAGGGGAGGGGGCCGGCCGGGGGCGCGCGCTGTTGAGGCGCTGCACACAACGAGAGAGGGAGGATGGAGGCGCGCTGAGTGCTCGCTGCAATGAATTAAGCCGTTTTAAATAGTAAAATTAAAATGTTAATGGGAATCATGAAAAATCTATTTGTGGCGGCCAGTGTTGATTCTGTGGCGGCCCGCCACAGATAAATCAACATATGGGAGTAAATGCAGTTTAAAAATGCGACCTCCGAAGGATGCAGTCTTTTATTTGAGAAACGGCCAGTATTTCACCTCCACAAGAAATATCGCGAGATTACATGTGTCTCGCGAGATTTCTTGTGGAGGTGAAATGCTGACATTTAATAGGGGTCACACCCCTATTGGAAAGTAAACGGCGCGGGTCGATAAACGTCACGTGACTCAAAAGTGAAATGTGTATTACAACTTACCAGGTTGCCCAATGTCCTCACTGACACTCTTCCAAGCGAGGTCCTTTTTATTCCTGTCTCTATAGAAATAAGAACTTGTGTTGTATAGCTCCGTGACTGCTCATGGACAATATCAAGCGTTCCTTCAGGTTGAATGAGTGACTCTCCACTGGGCGGGGCTGCCGCCACAGCAGCAAGCAGGCTCCTGATTGGTTAACGCGGGGCGAAATTCCGCCAAAGTTCAAATTTTTCAACTCGGGCATCAGCCGCAAATTTGCGTCAACCGCAAAATGCTCAAAAAGCACCATTCTCAATTCGCGGGAACTAGACGCGTAAATGATGCAGAATCGCGTCTGGTGTAAACGCAGCATTACCCTTTTGCATACATTTTAAATAAATTTTAGTGTGAAAGTTTTTGTTAAATCATAATTTGTTAGTTAAAATATCAGTATGCACATTTTACGAACAAATTTGTGCGTACACATACTTAGTGAATGAGACCCATTGTGTTTAGCGGATTTTGCATCTGAGCTGCTCGTATACTTTTGATTTTTAGGTCCTTATAATGAAAAAGTCAATAGAAATGTCTATACTGTAGTAAATTCTCTACTTTTTGTTTTTCTGTTATTTAATTTAGTTTTGTAGTTTATATAAAGAAGTGATGCATTACCAGCTCAGCTAAATCTCTTTGAACAATTTAACATGTAAGATGCAGGGTTTCTATATTTGTCCTAATAAAGAGTCCCCAAATTCATATAAATGTGGATTGCTAATGTTTAATTGCGTCTATTCTGCACTAATCCTTGTTCTCTGGTCCATTAAAGGTGATGAGGGAGGTCTGCATTAATGGAAACGGAGTGCTGGACTTTGACCGATCTGGTTCCCCTGTTCACAAAACAGAGCTTGAGAAGGTGCAAATCCAAAGCAATAATAAAATAATAACTTAAAACTGTCTATGTGCATGTGAATTTACAATGCATGCAGAATACACGCTGGTTTACCTACACGCAGGTTTGTCTGCCAGCTTCACCACCACACCTTAGTTCCCTGCATGCCTCCCTTCTGTATTTCTGCATAGTGGCTTTGCTGCCAAGACATGAAGGGCTTTTAAAGCTTCATGTACCAAATTCCATCATGCCATGGATATGTGCTGTTGGCAAGAGTAAATAGGTGTGAGTGGAAATGTGATCTTATCATACTTCACAAAACACATTCTTTAGCATGCAGCATGCCATCACTTTAGTTTTGCCACGGTTGGAAATCTATTCGTCTGTTTATGTGCATGTGTGTTGTTTTTAAGAGCAATCTAAAGGGTTTTAATGTTAACCCTCTTAAACTGGCACAGCATGCCTGAGCCTATTCTAATTTTTCACGCTTAATTCTAAACAGATGCTCTCTAAGTTTTGTTTGGGTTGGCTGCTGAGGTTTAAGCCTATGGAGTTTAGTATTAACTGTGTGTCTATGCCTGTGCTCTTTGTCAATTAAAAAAAAAACTGATAGCATTGTTGTCTGCATTTCAAGGTCCCTTCTCCTGATATAATATAAAGTGTTTAAAATAACTTTATTCATTTTTCAGAAACTGTCCTGTGATAGACCTAGTTCAGATGGAGAGCCCTGCCATGAGAATGGCATTTCAGATGGCAAAGATCAAGGTAAGACAGACTTTTAGTTTAGAGTTTTTTATCTGATACACTTGTTTACTGAAATAGCGCTAAAGTTTTAATCACAAAACAAATCCGATTTCCCTTGCCTGTAATTTTAACAAATTGCAAAACCCATGCAAAAATCTCCACTTCTAAAAAATCTCCAATCACTCTTCACTGTCCTTTCTGAATTAATGTAAAAAGTAAAGCGTAAAGATTAAGTTCATAACGAAATGTTTGGGTGTGTTTATGCTATCCATCAGTTACTAGACACATGTTTTTTAAAGAATTTCCAAAAAACACCAAAAAGGAACGTCATTATGTTTTTACAGTACATAAAAACAAAACACTTAAGTTTTACACAAAAGTTCAATCCCATTACGTTGATGTTTATTTAATCAGAACGATTGCAATAGTCTAACAAAGCCAAACGCTAGACAAGTGGGCCCTTCTTAAATATTGTAATAGGATTATTTATCCAGTATTTACACTATGCAGTCTCGCTCTGGGATTGAACTTTTCAGGACATCTGTTTCAGGTTTTGTGGAATTCCTTTATGCCCTATTTTTTCTTTTTTTCAGTTTAAGACAGAGCGCTGTCTTGCCTAAGACATGTTAGTGGGGAACGTTGCCTAATTTGACCTGATTCCAAGCCTGTTGCATCTGCATGCTTGTATGATTGATAGCTGTGTTTTAAGGCTACAAATCACAAAAATCTGCTTTGCTGTTTTTACAGAGGTAGCTGACCTCTAAAAATCTTAATCTACAAATAAACCTTATGTTTGTCATGTAATATAAGTTTGAGATTCTTAAAGATGTAGGGCCTGGTTTACTA
Organism: Paramisgurnus dabryanus; assembly: GCF_030506205.2. NCBI lineage: Eukaryota > Metazoa > Chordata > Actinopteri > Cypriniformes > Cobitidae > Paramisgurnus > Paramisgurnus dabryanus. The sequence continues at coordinate 54,530,474 of NC_133337.1, read as the reverse complement.
ACATTTTACGTCCGCGCAAATGCCTCTTTTGCCATTAAAAATACTACTGTTAGGAATTACTTAAGACAAATTTGTGCTGAAAGGCATGGACACCATAGTTTTTGCAACTGATCTTATTGCATATGCATTTGTAGGAGTTTCCCTTTCAGACGCAATAATGTATGTAGGGACATTATATAAATGAATCACGCAATGCGATTTACTAAGATTTGTGCTTGTCCATATACTGGTATTTGAGCAATTTAACACATAGAATGATCATTTGTCAAATTAAAAGCAATAAAAGCTATTTTTTACACAATCGGCTATTGGCTGATAGTTTAAAAACTGAAAAGAGAACAGGAAAATGCAATGAATTTGAGTTCTGTGCATAGAAAATGTAAAGAAACATCAGTAGTTTAATGTTCAATTTTAATTGTCATTATATGAATGAATAACATTCAGAAAATAAAATCTTCATAATTTGTATTGTATCAGTATTGGCATCGGAAAAATGTTATATCTGTGCATTTCGTGTCATTATAGAAATAAGATTTTTGTGCCTGTGTTTTTTAACCTGCACCTTGTCAGTAAATCACCCAGGGAGAAAATCCAATCCCATTGGCGCTTTTTTGAAAATGCGCTTTCAAACTCATTTGCGTGAGGACAAATCTGGCCAATAGAATCAAGAATTACAAAGCACAATATATGATGTGTCATAAGGGATAGCTGTGTTTTTCTTGCCAGTCATTCAGGTGTAGTCCATCCGAAAAATGGCACAGCGGTATTTCCCCAACAAGTTTGTTTTTGGCTGTAACAAGCACCTGAGATGATGTTACATCACACCAACACCCAACTGTTGTAACTTTTGATGAGAGAAGGAAAAAGCATTTAAAAAACCATGCGGATTAATCAAATTAGTCGCATTCTTTCCAGCTGTCGTAAGTGCCGAGACTACACTGTGAAATCAAATTGCCTGATCACAGAATTTTCCTTCATGATATAAAGCACTATATACATATGGGCCCTTTAAAGGGGCCAATGGTTTTTGCATCTGTGACTCTGGGTTTTGCCTCATGCCTGAGGCTGCTGTGCAGAGACAGTCAAACTGTAGAGGACTCTGACTTCAGATAGGCTTGACTTTAATTAAAGGATAAACTAAGATGTAATCTTTTCGCAAACCTTCTGATGGGCACAAGTTTCACTGTCTGTTTACTGTATACTTTACTTTCTGTAATAAAGACCTTGCAAAAGAGGGTGTAGTTTGTTCCTGCATTCAAAACATTTTATCTCAGGCCAGATATTAAACCGCTAGTTTGCTCACGTTAGTCCTTACCGCCGGTATGAAATAGGACGTCCATTTCTACAATATATTCCCCCACTAAGGCTCAAAAGTGGATTTTTTCTTACCAAAGCATTAAGCACCACAGACCACACTCCTTACTCCCTCAGATAAAATCATCAAAACCTGTTGGGCAGAAATGCAGGGGATTTTTAAAACCGTTTATAATTCATATTTGTATGGTAATGTCCCTGAAGTCATTGTTTGTTTAGCTGCTTTCTCTGTGGTCCAACAGAGACTTAAAGACATAGATACAGTCGATATTTTCTTCCCATTTAATTCCATTAGCTATGTGGATTTGTTATTTTCCATAATCCACAAAACGGGTTTTCCAAACCCATCCCTTGTTATATTTGCAGTACCAACCGGTCCCTTGATATCTAGCATCAGTTTATAATATATTACATGACGAAATCCCATAAATATATTTCATGCACTGACACTAATTTGACTCATTGTGCAGCCAAAGGCAAAAAGAGCTCTAAATCAGAGCAGAAAGGCACCGTGGGGCGGGTAACTGGAAAGAAAATCACTAAAATCATCAGCCTGGGCAAGAAAAAGCCTTCCACTGATGAACAGACATCATCGGCAGAAGAAGATGTCCCAACATGTGGTGAGCAGTTGCAAGCACTGGTTTCTTATACTGTATGTTCTGTAATTACTTGAGCTTGGGCCACATTTTTACGGAGATATGTAACTCTAAAATTGTTGTGTACATACCAATGGTCTTTAATTATTAATGTAGGATCATTTAAATTTTTACAGTAGTTACAGTTTAGTTTATCTTTATTAACATAGCAGCAGCAGTTTCCCAGACAGGGTTTAGATTAAACCAGGATTAGGTCTTAGTTATATTAGGACATTTAAGTAGTTTTTACAAACATACCTTGCAAAAAACAATACTGGTGTGCATCTTGCGACAAAACAATGGCACTGATGTATGTTAAAATATGTCAGTGCAATGTTCCTACACTGTAAAAAAAAATCCGTAGAAATTGCAGCTGGGTTGCCGGTAATTTACCGTAGATTTAAATGTATGTTTTTTACTGGCAACATTTTGTTCAAAGTTAAATGAACATTAAACATTTACAAGTCTTTGTCTTTACAGAGTAAAACTAAAAAAACAGCATCAAGCAAAACATTCTGGGAAACAAAATCTGAAGCAAAAACAGAAAAAGGTTGATGATGATTTCTGGTTCCCAGAATACTTTGCATGAGGCTGTTATTGTATAGTTTTATTCTGTAAAGATAAAGACTTGTTAATATTTAAAATTTATTTAACTTTGAACAAACTCTTGCCAGTAAATAACATAAATGTAAATCTACGGTAAATCTTCGGTAAATTACCGGCAACCCAGCTGCAATAACATTGTAATAGGCCCAAACAGTTTTAAAGTCACCATGAAACGGTAGTTATTGTCATTTTTTATTTTATTTAATGACGTATATCCAAGTAAAATGGCTTCTGAAAGGAGAAAAAATTAGGGAGGGACTTGCTTTCATCCATCGAGACCTGATTGGATCTTTGAAAGTTGGGCCATGTTGCTAATTGTCGAAATCTTTTTTCTCCGGCAAAAACAAGTCTTCTTTAGCCCCGCCCTCGTGACAGAAAGTGAAGAGAGGTCATTTCGAGGAGGGAAAAAGTTAAAGTTTTTGATTAAAGATTATGATGGCACATGAATTAAAATATGAAGCGAACAGATAAGTCATCAAAAAAATTAACTACAATACATTTTTTTTATGTTGACTATAATTGTCTTTTTATTAGTTGATGTAATATTGTTAAGTTTCATATAGGGCTGTCAAAAGATTAATCGCGATTAATCGCATACAAAATAAAAGTTTTTGGCATAATTTATGTGTGTGCACTGTGTGTAATTATTTTGTATATAAATACAAACACATTAACGTTTGTATTTAAGAAACATTTACATGTAAATTTATATATATTTTTGTATATTTTATATTATAAATATAAATAAAAAATACACACACATAAAATTAAACTTTTTTTTTTGTATGTGATTAATCACGATTAATCTTTTGACAGCCATAGTTTTATAATGTACTTTCTATGATGTTTAAAGAAGTATTTTTAGGCATTTTCATGTTTAATAAAAGCCGTTATACATTTTTATAAAATTTTATTTTATTTACAGCACGCGGCTGGACTGTCATAAATCATGCATACTGTTGGAATCTGGTCTCTTTAGCAGGGTATCCAACGTTAAGGCTACCAAAAATGATAACTACAAGGTTGACTATAAATATATTAGCGTCCGCACCAATAGATGATAATGTTACATTGCAATGCCGTTTCACATTTTAAATGTGCAAACCCTTTATATTCAAATGGAATTTGTTTGGCCGACAATGTTTAAGCATTCATCATCAGCTATAAAAGATTGCTCTGAAATTGTTGCCAATCATGCCGATCCTATAAATCTTTATAATTATAGCTGTGGTGTGGACTCCTAAATTTAGAATGGTTTTTATAACTGTATAGTTAAAGTTTTTGTTATTGTCCTTAGTGTAACTGGTCCTAAGCCTATTCCCATATGTTCCCAAAAGCAAATATTTTGAGTGTGAACTGTGTATTTATTGGCCATTTACAGCATCTGCTTGATAAAGCTGCAAATCATAGTTCTAGATGATTTGCAGATTATACTTACAGAGCAGCTTTCCATGCACATCTGCCGGTGACTGCCATATAAATCTCATGAAACTGTTCTTAATTAACAGGCTATCTGAATGTGCTATCCAATAATCGCTGGAGAGAACGCTGGTGCCAGCTGAAAGACAACCAGCTGTTGCTGCACAAGGACAGGGCAGATCTGAAGACGCACATGGCATCTCTGCCTCTGCGGGGCTGTGAGGTCATTCCAGGGCTGGACTCCAAACATCCCTTCGCCTTCCGTCTGCTACGCAACGGACAGGAGGTGGCCGTTCTGGAGGTACGCGACAATTCCGCTAGTTCATGCGAATAATGCGTCTGAAACAGGACCTCGGGGAAAAGATTATACTGATGGTTTGGTTGGCTGGCTCTCGTAATGATGTCATTGCCGTATCATGTGTATAGAGTAGATTTGCAGAGTCTGCATAGATTAGTTTAACTTGTCTCATGTTCCGATGACGCTCCTTCATTGCGTCTTTCTTTGCTCCTTTTTCTCGTCAGGCATCCTCCTCTGAGAGTATGGGGAGGTGGTTGGGGGTGTTGCTGGCAGAAACAGGCTCCACGACTGATCCTGCTGCATTACACTACGATTACATTGACGTGGAAACCACTGCTAATGTCATTCAGCTGGCCAAGCAGTCATTTTGGTGAGCACCTAGCACTGCTACAAATATTTTTTGTCGGGCTGTTTACATGTTAATGTACTATTGCTACTGTCACATGGTGTTGCACACACAACTTTAGGCCAACCGAGGTAATAAAACAGAAGTGTATTCCCTCATGTAGCATTGTTTTGTTTGGACGGTTCAAAACGAAATCACTATGAAGCATTTTACAAATTTCCTAAAGTGATATATATCAGGAGCAGTTTTCAGAGTTGTTCAAAGTTAGAGTTTTAAATTTTTGTATCAGATTTGTATAAGTAGTAATGAATGCATGTTTGTGTTCTCAGTTTCACCAGCAAGCGTGCAGTTTCACCAAACCCATACCTGGATAACCCGGTCAATGGTTATGCCTGCCCATCAGGTGTTGCTCTGCATTATGATGATGTACCCTGCATCAATGGAACGGTACCTGAAATGCATGAACACACATGAAATCACTAAAGCAGTGTCCTGACCGGATTTTTGCTACAATAACTTGTATAATATTATTTTGTTAATTGAACTGACATACCGTATTTTCCGGACTATAAGTCGCTTCTGGAGTGTAAGTTGCATCAGTCAATGCGTTTTGAAGAGGAAAAAACATCTATAAGTCGCACTTGACTATACGTCGCTTGTATTTAGAAAATGATTTCACAAAATCCAACCCAAAGAACAGACATTTAATCTGGAAAGGCAAGTTATTCAACTAAACAATAGCACAGAACAGCAGGCTGAATAGGTGTCCGTACATGTTAAAGTAACATAAACAGTTATTTACATGATAAACAATAGCATACAGAACATACCTGGGTAGATGAATAGGCTAAATTAACACGACAAGTCAAATCAAGTTCAAAAACGTCCCGAAGTCATTCCACATCACTGAATCTACTGAATTACATAAATACAGGAGCAGCATAGAGCGGACTCTCACTGCTGTGGACGGTAATGGTTTCTCTTGGTTCATATGAAATAATTTTGACGTTTGTACCTGGCAAACTATTAAAAAAGTGCGACTTATAGTCTGAAAAATACGGTACTGTAAGCATCAGATCTAACAACAAATTCTTACCTTTTCTCTTTCTTACTAATCCTGTCTTAACTTTCTACCTTATTTCTCATAAAATTGCTCTTCTCTTGCTTGCACGCTTGCGATACGGAAGGCACCAGGTGTGCTGTATTCCTCCCCAACTTCAAGGGATCACCTCTGGAAGGAGGAGGCTCATTATGAGAATACAGATCTTTACGAAAACATGCCCTCCCCCAAACTAGCCTCTCGCTACTCACCCAAATCTAACCGCCCATCAGCTTCGGGGCATTACAACACACCAACCTCCACCAAATCTCTGCCCTCTTCCTCAGCTGCTAAAACTAACACTAATCAGGTGACTAACCTAGGCTGTTTGTCTAATGCTTTTGGATAAAAACAGGTAAAATTAGACAATTTTACATTCATTTTATTTTCAAATATGAGGCCTTAGTGCTTAGCATTGCTTACAATTCCATTTTAAATATGTACATGTAAGCAGTAAGGTAAAAGGGGGGGTATCGTGAAATAAGTCAGGGCTTGGCAGACGTGTGTTGTTATGCATGACGTGAAGCGCAGTGCCTGCAACCCCTTCAGCAGTGGCTGAAGTAACTTATAGTGGCAACTGATGACTTCTTTTTTCGAGGGCGCAGGATGCTAAGTTCGTCACAACATGTATGTAGCCCGACATGTGTGTGATTCGTAATTTAAAAATATTGTTCAGACACGTCTAAAGGGTTTATGATAAAAGAGACGCTCACGTTTGCCAGATACTCGCATAATCTCATGCGTAATCAGAGTTTACTGTTAAGGGAGTGTCTTGCGTGTATTTTGTGAACGTTAGCGTCTCTTTTATCATAAACCGTTTTGACGTGTGTGCAGCAGGCACTTATTTTGACAAAACACGTGATGCACATGGTTCACATGACGCAACAAACACATATTTTGAAAACATGAGCAATGCACATGACACTCCGAACACATATTTTGAATTTGCGCCCCTCGAAAAAACAGTTACGAGCCGCCATTGGTACCTTATTGCTTTTATGAAACGGTTACCATACAAAACAAATATTAAAGAAACAATATGTATCAAAACAACTTTCATGAAGTAAAATAATGCAAGAAAAAATAGCACCTGACCGCAGTGACGGCTGGTGACTTCTCCACCAAGGGGCGCAAATTCAAACTATGTGTTTGTTGTGTCTTATGAACCTTGTGCATCACGTGTCTTGTCACAATACGTGCCTGCTGCACATGCGTCGAAATGGTTTACGATAAAAGAAATGCTCACGTTTACAAAATACACTCCCTTAACAGTAAACTCTGAATACGCATGAGATTATGCGAGTATCTGGCAAACGTGAAAAATCTCTTTTATCATAAACCCTTTCGTATTTTGACATCCTGTGTGATGCACATAGTTAACGTGACGCGCCAAACACATATTTTGAAATGACGAATCACACATGACGAGCTACATTCATGTTGTGACGAACTTCATGTCATGCGCCTTCAAAAAAAGAAGTCACCGGCTGCCACTGCCTGACCAACAAAATGTTTCACATATATATTCAAACAGTCTGTTTTTTACATGTACGCTTACAGTCGAACCGTATGCACAGCCTTGCAAAGTGTAGTTTATTTGACTTGAACGTGTACACAGAAGTTCGGCGCATGCGCATTGCGACAAATGCAATGCATCTCCTGGGCTACATACTACATTCTCCTGCACGCGCATGCACAACCTACGCATACAAAGTATGCACGGTTACAAAAATCTGGCAGTGAGCGTACAATGCATATGTGTAAAATGGAACTATACTTCTAGCTTAAAGGACAAGTTCGGTATTTTACACTTAAAGCCCTGTTTTCAGATTGTTTATGATGAAATAGAATGGTTTTGACTGAAATTTCGACATATGCGGCTGCCCTGAGAATTTTCGGGTGTTTGTTGTTTCACCTCCCACCTCTAGAATGGGTTTAATGGTGCACTGGAACAATCCTTCCTAAAATGCATTAAACTTTCGTTTACAAAGACGTGAAACTCACCGAGTGGTCAGGGGTGTTCACTGATATGCTCACACAAAAATCGCTGCAAAAGATGCTTTCCAACAGCTGTTTTAGTATTCGTTGTTAACTTGTGGACCTATTTTTCCAATCGCCTCACACCCGTACATTCTTCCGCTTAGAGCTTGAATAATAAACACTCCAGCCCAGGTGGTGGCGCTAATCCGCCTTTGCCAATTGCAAGAATAGAAACAAAGTTCCCGGTGCGGAGTAATACCGTACCTCACAGCACATCTACAGTAACACAAGTCAATGGAGTTGGCAAAAACTACGATAAAACCCGTTGGAATGCGTATTTTGCAGCGATTTTTTTGTGAGCATATCAGTGAACACCCCTGACCACTTGGTGAGTTTCACGTCTTTGTAAACGAAAGTTTAATGCATTTTAGGAAGGATTGTTCCAGTGCACCATTAAACCCATTGTAAAGGTGGGAGCTGAAACACAAACACCCAAAAATTCTCGGGGCAGCCGCATATGTCGAAATTTCAGTCAAAACCATTCTATTTCATCATAAACAATCTGAAAACAGGGCTTTAAGTGTAAAATACCGAACTTGTCCCTTAAGGGTTCTGCGCAATAAAACACAGAATCGTTGGGTGCAGCAGTCATAGCAGTGTTTTATCGTAAATAAAACACTGCTATTTACCAATCAGAATCAAGGACTGGAACTAACCGTTTTATAAATATAGAAAATACTATAGTATATATTTTAGCCTACTTATAAAACATTACTTTACCTGTATTTACCATGTAACTAAGTTCACTGCTTGCCGTATGCTCTCTTTTTTACTTAAAAACCAAACAGAACATTGAATATAAAGTGTTTTATAGATGACATTTATATAATCAATTGCATGTTTTATCAATTGTACCATCCACTATATAAAAATCAGTATGGCTGTCTAAAAGTCACTTTTAAAGCTAAAAAACTAAGATTGTCTCTACAAAACTCTAGCATTAATAGGAAGCAGGTTTAAGTGTCAGTTGGCAGCGTACTGTGTGTTTTAATCATGCTAGTGTTGATGCACATGTAGGATGTTTTATAATATAGGACATATGTCCTTTTTTATGAATGACACTACAAAGCAATGTCAAACACTCATATTGCAAGTATTGTAGTGTGGATGTGTTATGGACCACCCAGCTGCAATAATGACTGCTTTTGATCTACAGCATATACAGTAATACCCATGTCTGTCTATGTGCCGGGTGGTATTTTAGGGTCATGTATGGATAATGAAGCCTTTATTTACTATGGAAGAAATTTTATGGGCCAGACATACAGTCAGAGAAAGGGTCACTGCCAGCTAAAGCATGACTACAGTACAACAAATAGCAAAGCCACATGTGGCGAATGTGGTTTGCTGAAGTAACCTTTGATATGTCTGCGAAAGTAATTGCATGAAGTGTTAACCTTCACAAATCACAAAACTCTAACAGGTGCTAACAGTGAAAGTGCTTAAATACCATATATTTGCTGGTGGCCCTCGTCAGAGTTTAACTTCAGTTTTTGTCTGCAGTAAATCGTGGCTAAGTTTGCACTCACAGCTGTTTCTTTCTGCCGTTCAGCTGAAAGGAAAGAAATCCCTGACCACCAATGGGATAGCCGCGAAGCAGAAACTGGACAAGAACCAGCCCAAAAAAGCCAACGGAACCAGCGGCACTCTTCCAGTAAAACGCAACAATTCTAGTAAGTGAAAGTGAAATTTCACCTAACAGATAATCTCAAAATGAACCCTTACTTTTTAACAAGTGGACATTCAGCAAAAACTGAACTAAGCAGACGTTAAGTCTGCATCCACTATCCTAGCTATTACACCACTAATTTCTTTCAAGGAAAAAGAAGCCACACAGATTTGTGGAGAATGCCGGTATGTGGAAATTGCAGTGCTTTTAGACAGCAGGCATCTCTGTTGACATGCTCCTTTGTAAACTCAGTCACCCCAAATACCATTTAAGACAGGCAGTCTGTCCACATGCAGCTCACTCAGGCAATCATTCAATGGCCTATTTACATGGACAAACAAATATTTACATGTGGTTTATATTCGAACAGTTTTCTCATCCGTGTTTATGGTGCATGACGTTTTCTAATGATGCTGCATCGTTAACTTCCACAGGTGTGGATCAGTACAAGTATGGGAAAAACAGAGTTGAGGCAGATGCCAAGAAGCTTCAATCGAAAGAGGAGGAGTTGATGAAGAGGAAACAGGAAATTCGAAACCGCTTGACCCAGTTGAAGAAAGACAGAAAAGACCTCCGTACCGCTATAGAAAACAACACAGGTGAGGATTTCTGCCATACATTTGCATAAGTATCTTTAGGTTGATTCTCTATCAGTGTTTCTTACAGAACTCAACCCATACACACATATCAAACAATACATCATGAGAAAGACCATGTGTTTTTTGGTATGTGAGTTTTAAAGATCCACTGTGTAGATTTTAGCGGCATCTAGCGTTGAGATCCACAGCCGTTCAGTCCACAGCTCCTTCCTCCCTTTCGAAACGCATAGAGAAGCTACGGTAGCTTCACAGGACAAACACGTCATCGTCTGAAACAATGTAGTGACAAAACACGCTCTATATGACAGTTTGTTCGTTTAGGGCTACTGTAGAAACATGGCAGAGCGACATGTTAGGAGTCCCACAGTGTATGTAGATAAAAATGGCTCATTCTAAGGAAATAAAACAGTACAGTTCATTTAATAGGGTCTTATACACCACTGATACTATAGTTATGTATATTATATTGCATTTCTGTCAAGAGATCCTTTTAAAAGTTACACAGTGCACCTTTAACCAGCCACAACCATAACACGCAACATGACACTTTTCTGTGACATTGTTGTGGGTAGCCTTGCCCACACTGAAATATCATCCCATCCAAGAAAACTGTATATTTAACATCAAAATACACACTCCCCAAAAGGATTATTAGGAACATCATACTACTACTGTGTTTGAACCCCTTTCGCCTTTAGAACTGCCTTAATTCTACGTGGCATTGATTCAACAAGACGCTGAAAGCATTCTTTAGAAATGTTGGCCCATATTGATAGGATAGCATCTTGCAGTTGATGGAGATTTGTGGGAATGCACATCCAGGGCATGAAGCTCCCGTTCCACCACATCCCACAGATGCTCTATTGGTTTAAGATCTGGTGACAATGGTATATTATAACTTATTGTCATGTTCAAAAAACCAATTTGAAATGATTCGAGCTTTGTGACATGTGGTATTATCCTGCTGGAAGTAGCCATCAGAGGATGGGTACATGGTGGTCATAATGGGATGGCCATGGTCAGAAAAAATGCTCAGGTAGGCCGTGGCATTTGAACGATGCACAATTGGCACTAAGGGGCCTAAAGTGTGCCAAGAAAACATCCCCCACACCATTACACCACCACCAGCAGCCTGCACAGTGGTAACAAAGCATGACAGATCCATGTTCTCATTCTGTTTACGCCAAATTCTGACTCTACGATTTGAATGTCTCAACAGAAATTGAGACTCATCAGACTAGGCAACATTTTTCCAGTCTTCAACTGTCCAATTTTGGTGAGCTCGTGCAAATTGTAGCCTCTTTTTCATATTTGTAGTTGAGATGAGTGGTACACGGTGGGGTCTTCTGCTGTTGTAGCCCATCCGCCTCAAGTTTGTGTGTGTTGTGGCTTCACAAATGCTTTGCTGCATACCTCGGTTGTAACGAGTGGTTATTTCAGTCAAAGTTGCTTTTCTATCAGCTTGAATCAGTCGGTCCATTCTCCTCTGACCTCTAGCATCAACAAGGCATTTTCACTCACAGGACTGCCGCATACAGGATGTTTTTCCCTTTTCACACCATTCTTTGTAAACCCTAGAAATGGTCGTGAAAATTCCAGTAACTGAGCAGATTGTGAAATACTGAGACCGGCCCGCCTTGCACCAACAACCATGGCACGCTCAAATTGTTAAATCACCTTTCTTTCCCGTTCTGACATTCAGTTTGGATTTCAGCAGATTGTCTTGACCCGGGCCACACCCCTAAATGCATTGAAGCAACTGCCATATGATTGGTTGATTAGATAATTGCATTAATGAGAAATTGAACAGGTGTTCCTAATAATCCTTTAGGTGAGTGTATCTCGTTTTGCTGTGTTGGTATGACATCCTCACTAAATAACAGCAAGTTGTGTTGATCTAGGTAAGCGAGCTCAGGCCTCTCTGACAGAGAGACTTAAGAAAGTGGAAGAGGAATGCAAAGTGAAAGAGGAGGAGCGAGTGAATCTGGAGCTGGAGCTGACGGAGGTGAAGGAAAGTCTGAAGAAAGCCCTGAACGGAGGTGTAACTTTGGGCTTGACCATTGAACCCAAAACGGGCAGCTCCAGCCCACAGGTCTGTAAAAACAGCAGCAATTTACAGAGAAATTACTGTACATAGAAATGATCTAACTGTAGGTTTAGATCACTTGCAGTTTTTGGACATCAAAGACAGGGGAGGTCAAAGTGTGTCTTGTCTGTTTATAGTCTCCAGTGTTATTAAGGAGGATGTTGGACAACTCGCCCATGTCCAGCTGTGACACCAGCGACACTGAGACCTGCTCTCTACCCATCAACAGCGCCTCTCTGCTGCGCAGACAGACGCAACAGAAAGCCTCACCTGTGCGAGGACACGTCCTCAAGAAAGCCAAGGTCAGTAAGTTCATGCATAGGTTCGCACCCCAAACATTTATTCTAAGCATCACTTAGATGCAAAAGCTGCTAAACGTCATTTCTGTCAAAAATGACATATGATATTAAAGTTTTACATTTGCGCATTGGGGCACCTACAGGCAAACAAGGGTACTGCAATACTTTGAGATTAGCGAGATAGTGCGTCTTTATGGTTTTAAATATGGTTTAAATTGAAATGAAAACATTTTAGCCGTAAGGTCCTCAGTCTACCTAATAATACGATTAGACAAATAAAATATGAATTCTTTTTTTTCTATTTCATTGATAGCTCCGACAAAATCATAATTGGCTTTGGTCTTGGGGGCACTGCCCCATCAAACTCTGCCTCTGCTCAGGCCATTCAGAAATACTGCTTTGTTGGCAGAATCAATTAAACGCAATGGCGATTTTTATTAGCAAACTCCTCTAAGTCCACGGAAGAAGAATTGGATGAACGATGGCGTGCGTACGTCATGGTGCAAGAGTTTTTTTAACCAGTTAAAGGAGGTTTACTGAATATATTAGTATATTGGACGAATTTTTGAGCCTTTTACCTTTATTCAGAAAGGACTGTGAAGAGTGACTGGAGACTTTTGCATGCACTTAGAGGGTTTTGCAGCAAAATAGAGTCAAATTTGTTAAATACCAATGAAATGACATTTGTGAAAACAAAACATGTCAGATGCACCTAGAGGGCTCTTTAATTATTAAGTATATCTTTATTTTCTACAAACTGCATAGTGTAACTTTCTTTTCTTTTCTTTACAGGAATGGGAGATGAAATCTGGCACATAAGTTTATTACCAACTTTTCTTTAATTATATCTATTTATTTAATTTTGTCCATATCGGAACGATTTTGAAGTGGAATTGACTGAACCATAGACACATCATCTTTCAGAAAAGAAATTCAGTTCTGCAGAAGTTTGACTGAGTCCAGTTAACCAAGTTACCTTCTATTTTACTATTGTTATTCAAGCATCATGCCTGAATAATGATGATTTTCAATAGTAAACCACATTAATACATAGATTTTTTATTATGTTGTAAAGCATATGCTTTGTGTCTCAGATTATGGTCCATAACTGCAAACTATATACTGTAAGTGCATGTTATATCATGTATAGACATTCACTGGTCTCAGTCGGGAATCACTTGCGTCTAAAAGCTTTCGAGAAGCCATCAATGGAAGACAAAATCTCCAAGTATTTATTTGTAAATGTTTAAGTAAATATAAGCCTCTCTGTGTTTGTTTTTGTCTATATTTAGTATTGCCCTTAATTTAGCTTCATGCTATTAATAGAGAGCAGCTTCTATTGGGAATGGGATAAATGTAAATTACAATTTCAAAGTTCGTTCTTTAAAGAAAAAGTGTAATCGGTATGAAAGTGTTTTACAAGCCTTTCCTCCTTATTGGTTCCTGGCCCGTTACTTTCAATTCGATGATCTGTCCAGACATTTGGCTGGAGCAGTTTCTATGGTAACAACAGCCCATAGGGAACAAGGCGGCTTAGGCCAGGGTGTGGCCCTCTATTGGCTGGCTCATTTGGAAACTGGGCCTGAAAATACTCCTTTGCTTTCACTTAAAGTGATAGTTCACCCAAAAATGAAAATTCTGTCATCATTTACTCACCCTGTATGCACACAATTTATTTTTGATAAATAATGGTAAGCACACAGTAGAAGGTACCCATCGACTTCCATAGCATTTGTTTTGCAATAGGGACCATCAACTATGTGCTTATTTATCATAATCTTCTTGTGTGATTAACAGAATAAAGAAACACATACAGGCTTAGAACAACATGACCGTAAGTGAATGATGACAGCATTTTTATTTTTGGGTGAACTGTCTCTTTAACTTCCCCCAACACACACTGCAGTCATGCTTATGTAGCCACTGCAATGGAAACAGTCTTGTGTGTGTGTGTGTGTGTGTGTGTGTGTGTGTGTGTGTGTTTGTGTACCTGGTAATTATCACATTGTGGGGACCAATTGTCCCCAGAAATATAGGAATACCAGTGTTTTTGTGACCTTGTGGGGACATTTTGATGTCCCCATGAGGAAACAAGCTAATAAATCAAACAGAATGATGTTTCTTAAAAATCTAAGTTATCAGAAAGGTTTCTGTGATGCTTGGGGTTAGGGAATGGGGCAGGTAAGGTGAATAGAATATACAGTTTGTATGGTATAAAATGCATTACGTCTATGGAATGTCCCCACAAAACATGGAAACCAGAATGTGTGTGTGTACGTGTGTGTGTGTGTGTGTGTGTGTGTGTGTACTTGTGTGAATGTATTCATCCTCATCTGAACACTGCAATACATCAATACACTGACAGTTATACTGTATATGTACTGTATGGTAAAACAAAAACATCTGTATGTGAAATTGCATTACAATTTTTCAGACTGAATTTTTTAGCTTTTCATATGCAGGTGTAAGCGCGTGTTTACTTCAAAGTACCGAATGTTTGGTTTAACAAAAGAATGTCTGGCAGAGATCTTGAAAGTCAAAATGTTTGTCTCACTTTTATATCAAGATGGTGCTTTTAAGCAATGCTTAAACTGTTAACTCCTAATTCAACAAAATTTTGGAGGTTTGGTGCTTATATAGATGTGTGTGTGACATATTCATGTGCATACAGTATCACATTTATAACTTCTTGTTTATTGCACAGTGAAGCTTAGCTTTTGACGTGATGCATCTTATGCTATAAGAAGCCTCCTGCCATTTTTTAGACACATTTTTCTATTCTTTTCTATCTGGACCCATAACTTTTATGTGACAGTATTTGTCCAGTTATTTTGTAAAATGCTGCACTGGATAATAAAAGCTTGTATCAGTGCATTTGACTGAAAAGAGACTATGAAATATGTTTGTCTCCAACTCAAAGTAGATGTGATTCTTTAATAGATCTGTACAACTGCTAACTCTTTGGACAGTGATGTTGAGTTATTGTTTTGAAACAGTAAAATATTTTAAGTTCAAGCTGTTTTCTGTGTCGCTGCAGAAATAAGGGTCATATGTTACGGAATGTGAACAATTTCGCTTTATAGGTCATTTTGCTTTGAGGGTGGGAGATGGTGGATGGAAGGGCTTTTAAAAACACTATTGTTTGTTTTGCACCTTATGAATAATACCGTTTTATTTTGCTCTCGACTGTTGTCAACTTGGCAACTAAAGGACTGTACATAAAAATAATTAAACTGCTTTTGAAGATTATCCTGTCTGTGGTTCATTGTCTTTTATTCACTGTAAGTGCTGCTTCACTGGCACTATTTTAATGGCTTTCATTTAACTATGAAGGGATATGAGAAATGATAATAATGACCCTGATGTTGTTCATGTTGCTCTTAGTCTTGTAGTTCAGTACACAGATTCACACTGTTGCATTACATTAAATTGCATTACAAACTTTTTGTTCTTACATTTTGTTTCACATGGGTCTCTTGTTATAAAATATGATTCTTTAATTAATTAATATATACTGGTCTTTTAATAGTCCACTGACTCAACTAGACAAATAGCGACCTCTTGCGGAAGCAAAAAAAATATGATATTTTATTGTCATTTGTCAATTTGATCTGGATTGAAAGGGATAGTTTACCGAAAAATAAAAAAACTTGTTGATTCAAACCTGTATAAATTATTTTGTTCTGCTGAACACAAAGGAAGATATATTGAGAATATTTGTTTATTGTCCAATCACTCCCATAGTAATTGTTCCTACTATGGAATTCAATGATGCCACAGATCTGAGATTTTACAAACATTCTTCAAATTATCTTCCTTTGTGTTCAGCAGAACAAAGAAATTTGGACAACTTGAGTGTGTGAATGATGACAGACTTTTATCATTTTTCAGTAAATTATCCATTTAGGTTCAGTCAGGGGCGTCATGCACCAATTTTTTTTAAGGGGGCACAGTGTCAACAGCTCCCAGAAATTTGTGTATACACAGACATCAAACGAAATATTATAGAGCTTTCAGTCTTTTCCATGGCACTTACATTTCTAACAATCTGAAAACCCCTGCTTTCATGCAAAAACCTCCAAAATAAAAGTGATGACTAACTTTCATATCAAATACTATTCAATCGGAATAATGACACATTTGCATCATATTCACATCTGAAACGGCATGTTTTATTTAAGTCTTAATGGCTTGTTTAATTGTGTCATTAATGCATTTTGCACAACAACTACATTATCATATAAAATTTATGTAATTTTAAATCCATAAAGTATATAAACAACGAAAATGACATCAGCTATAGCCACGTGATTGATTTTAATGTTCAATAATGATTTTAAAAAATATGTTTAGATACAATTATTAGAGGAACGGATTTTTGCATTAAATTTTACCTCATGTGAGCATGTGAGATTCCGCGCCCGCGTGAACTTTGGCGAACTTTGGCGTTGTGCCAAGAAGATGAATCTCTACTAATATAACGTTGAGACGGTCACATTTAAAACCATACATTTTCTACACAATTCAATTCAATTCAATTTTATTTATATAGCGCTTTTCACAAAAGTCAATTGTTTCAAAGCAGCTTTACATAAATAGAAGCAGTGAAAAGCACAGAAAACGACAGATAGCACAACAGAATACATGATAGCATGAGCAGTTAAATTTGCTGCGGCTATGACTCAATATTATAATTGCACGTATTACTAAAGCAACGTATAGAAGAGGAAGCTAGGTAAAGCCCAAAAAGGCTGCCTCCCCGGGGTGAAAAACCCCCTAGGAGAAAAAAAACCCCGTGCTTTTATCCGAGGAAAAATAAGTCCTAGGAGGGAAAAACCCTTGGGAGAACGGAAATGGAGATTTAGCGGAGATTAAGCGGTTCTGCCGGTGATCGTTGGTCAGGTATCAGCTGGGCATAACGTTGAAGGACGGCCAGTAGATCAGAGGTGTGCCGACTTTCACATCTACCGGGACTGGGTCTGTTTGTCTCGTCCTCGGGTCGAGGACGAGACAGGGAGAGAAAAACAAAATCGTATTAGCGTAGCAGCCGTTCATATGTATTGAAGTGTCACACAGTGATGTGGTTTAACTCAGCTTAGTTCCAGACAGACTAAATATTGCGGCATAATAATATTATCCACAGTTGAGGATTTAGCAAATTGGGGGCCCAATGCGAGGGTATATATGGTAAATAAGGGTCACCTTCCGATCTTTAAGAGAAAATGAAACCTGACGACCCGTTTGACTAAGGCCTAAAGCCCCACTGTCGTCGTTAATGCAGGTTCAGTGGCAAACGGGTCTATATTGTATACCATTTACAGGACCAGGAGAAGACGCCAAAAACATCACAACCCGACCATACGTGTTAACCCGTTTGACTAAGGCCGGAAGCCCCACTGTCGTCGTTAATGCAGGTTCAGTGGCAAACGGGTCTGTATGGCATACTATTCATAAGACTTACGATAGCGCCAAAATCGCAGCCCGACCATACGTGCCAACCCGTTTGACTAAGGCTGGAGGCCCCACTGTCGTCGTTAATGCAGGTTCAGTGGCAAACGGGTATGTATGGCATACTATTCACAAGACACACGAAAGCGCGAAAAACGCAACCCGACCATACATACCAACCCGTTTGACTAAGGCAGGAGGCCCCACTGTCGTCGTTAATGCAGGTTCAGTGGCAAACGGGTCTGTATGGCATACTATTCACAAGACACACGAAAGCACCAAAATCGCAACCCGACCATACGTGCCAAACCGTTTGACTAAGGCCGAAAGCCCCACTGTCGTCGTTAATGCAGGTTCAGTGGCAAACGGTGGCAAACTATTTAATGCAATTCATTTTAAGTGTTCATGTAGAAAAGGTTTTTATTTATTTATTTGGTTGGTCTGTGTTATGACCGTGAGTGCTTTGTTCCGTGAAAATAACTATTGCGAGTTAAGAACCTTTACTAGACAAATTATGCGAATGCTTTGTTGAAGAGAAAAGTTTTAAGTCTAGATTTAAAATGATCGACTGTGTCTGATTCTCGGACATCGGTTGGTAAATCATTCCAGAGCTTAGGGGCTAAGTAGGAAAAGGATCTTCCACTTTTAGACACTTTTGATAGTCTAGGGATAATCAATAGGCCAGAATTTTGCGACCGTAGTGTGCGTGATGGATTGTATTCTGATAGTAATTCTCTAAGATATGAGGGTGCTAAGCCATTTAAAGCTTTGTAGGTGATTAATGATATTTTAAATTGGATGCGATATTTAACTGGTAGCCAGTGTAAAGATGCCAGAATTGGGCTTATGTGGTCATACTTCTTAGATCGAGTAAGTACCCTTGCAGAAGCGTTTTGAACTAGCTGAAGCTTGTTGACCTGATTTGAATGGCATCCCCCGAGTAGCGAGTTACAATAGTCTATTCTAGAGGTCATAAAAGCATGAATAAGCTTCTCTGCGTCAGATGTAGACAGTATATGGCGTATTTTTGAGATATTTCTAAGATGGAAGAATGCTGTGCGGCAGACGTTGGCAATATGACTATCAAAGGATAAGTTGCTGTCGAACATCACACCTAAGTTCCTAACCGTGGAAGATGGCACCACAGTACAGCCATCTATGTGCAATTTGTAATCTGACATATTATGTTTGTAGCGATTTGGTTCAATAATAAGTACCTCTGTCTTATTGGAGTTGAGCTTAAGAAAGTTATGTGCCATCCAGTCACTAACATCGCTAATGCAGTCTTTTAGCTTAGAAAACGTGTGTGTTTCGCTGGGATGCGAGGAGATGTAAAGCTGGGTATCATCCGCATAGCAGTGAAAACTTATGTTGTGTTTCCTGATAATGTCTCCTAGGGGTAACATGTATAACGAGAACAGGATAGGACCTAAAACTGATCCCTGCGGTACACCGTATTTAACCAGGGAGTGATATGACTCTTCCTCATTTACATAAACAAAGTGATAGCGATTGGTTAGATATGACCTAAACCAGGCTAGCGCCTGACCACTGATACCAACATAGTTTTCTAGTCTATTGAGTAGGATTCTGTGGTCTATTGTGTCAAATGCTGCACTAAGGTCTAGTAATATAAGAATTGAGATTTCACCACGATCGGATGTTAATAGGAGGTCATTTGTAACTCTAAGCAACGCTGTCTCTGTGCTATGGTGGGGCCTGAATCCTGATTGGAACTTTTCATATGTACTATTATTTGTCAAGAATGTGCGTAACTGGCTTGCCACTACCTTTTCTAATATTTTCGAAAGAAAAGGGAGATTTGAGATTGGTCTAAAGTTATTAAGTTCTCCTTGGTCAAGCTGTGGTTTTTTAATCAGCGGTTTAATAACTGCTAGTTTGAAAGCTGTTGGAACGTATCCTATTTCTAGCGATGAGTTAAAGATATTTAGAACCGGGGTTGACACTACAGGGAATACTTCTTTAAGTAGTTTTGTGGGAATGGGGTCTAATATACAGGACGATGATTTGGATGATGTGACTAGTTTAGAGAGCTCATCTATTGTAGTAGGTTTAAATGAATCAAGATGTTCGTATGGTAGTCTAGTGTTAAGTGAACTAATGGGTAGAGTGGTGGCTGCCTGGGTAGCTACGATGTTTTCCCTAATAGCCGAAATTTTGTTAGAAAAGAAGTTCATGAAGTCGTTACTATTGTGTTGAAGTTTACTATTGGTTTCTGTTTGTTCTTTGTTTCTAGTCAGTTTCGCAACTGTGCTAAAGAGGAAACGAGGGTTATTATGATTCTCATTTATAAGCTTGCTAAGATATGTAGATCTGGCGGTTTTAATAGCCTGTCTGTAGTGTTTAACACTCTGTTTCCATGCTGCGCGCCATACTTCTAACTTTGTGCTTCTATAATTTCTTTCCATTTTTCTAGCTGCCTTTTTAAGGGCTGCTGTGTGATGGTCATACCATGGAGCTGGCGGTTTTTCTTTGAATCTCTTTTTTCGAATGGGAGCAACGGCATCCAATGTGTTAGAACAGACATTGTTTAGGTTTTCTATTTCAATATCTAAATCGTCACAGTTATCTGCTACATGTTTCATTTGGGACAGGTCTGGAAGAGTGCTAATAAAGCTATCTTTAGTGGTGGAAATTATTGTTCTGGCTAGTCGGTAGCATGTTGTAGATTGAGTGATCCTATCTAGAAGTACAGTGTATGACACAAGGTAATGGTCAGAAACTGCATCACTCTGAGGTGATATTTCGACGTCATTAATATTGAGTCCGAGTGACAGAATTAAGTCTAATGTGTGATTACGAGTATGCGTTGGCCCTGTCACGTTTTGTCTAATATTGAGAGAATTTAGAACATCTATAAACGCACGTCCTAATGCGTCTTTTGGGTTGTCCACATGGACATTAAAATCACCAACAATAAGAGCTTTATCTACAGTGACTACAAGCTCAGATAGGAAATCTGCTATTTCATTAAGGAAATCTGCATGGTGGCCCGGTGGTCTATAGATTGTCGCTAAAGCAAAAGAAAGCTGTTTGTGGTTACGATCAGTTATTTCCATATTTAACAACATTACTTCAAATGATTTAAATTTTAGCTCAGATTTTTGGTTTACTTTAAACATTGTGTTGTATATTGTAGCTACACCACCCCCTCTCCCCTTTAATCGAGGTTCGTGTTTATAATAATAGTCTTGTGGGGTGGATTCATTTAAACTAATGTAGTCGTCTGCTTTAAGCCAGGTTTCTGTTAAACAGAGTACATCTAAGTTTTGGTCTGTAATTATTTCATTGACAATAGGTTCTTTATTGGTAAGCGATCTAATGTTAAGAAGGCCGAATTTTAAGAATCGAGATTCATCTGTTAATGTATTGTTTTCTAATTTTATTTGAATCAGATTTGTACCAGATGTAACAAGCGGTGCCCTGTATTTATTTGTTCGGGGAACAGATACAGTTGAAATGTGCTGATATTTCGGTAAGATTGACTCGAAGTGCTGGGATATAAGTGGTCTTGACATATCACGGCAGCTAACAGATGGACGGTTAAGCCGATCCGTCTGTTTCCTGACCTGGGCCCTGGATAGTCATACTATATCAGAAATAAGACTATTGATCAGATTTTTAGTGAGTATAGCACTTCCTTCCGATGACGGGTGAAGGCCATCTCGGGTTAGGAGAAATGGTCTTCCCCAGAAATGCTTCCAATTGTCTATAAACCCTACGTTATGCTGAGGGCACCACTTTGACATCCATCCATTGAGAGACACTAATCTACTATGTGTTTCATCTCCCCGGTAGGCGGGGAGGGGACCAGAGCATATTACATTGTCTGACATTGTTTTTGCAATTTCACACATCTCCTTAATATTATCTTTGGTGATTTCCGACTGGCGGAGCCTAGTGTCATTCGTGCCGGCGTGAATAACAATCTTAGAAAACTTCCGCTTAGCAGTAGCCAGCACTTTAAGTTTGGATCTAATGTCAGACGTTCTGGCTCCCGGTATACAGTCGACTATGGTGTTTGGTGCCTCAATGTTAGTGTTCCTGAGTATAGAATCTCCAATGACCAGGGCACTTTTAAAAGGTGTTTCAGCTGGTATACTCCTTAGGGGATCGAATCTGTTAGAAATTGTCGTTACGTTATGGGTCTTAGAAGGACGCCTTATATGACTATGCCGCCTAACAGTCACCCAGTTTGACCGCCGACTTGACTCTGATGACGGAACCGAGCCATGTGTATTTTGATAAACACTATGCGCGCTCGATACAGTATTTGTAATATTTATATTAGCATCTGATGTCGGAACCGAGCCATTAGTCTTTTCGCTCGATAGATTATTTGCGACAGTAACATTAGCGGTTTTGCTATCCTCAACTAGCGTTCGGATGCGCGATTCTAGTTCAGCAACCTTCTCAGTTAACCTTAATACTTCAATACACTTAGTGCATGTAAACCCCTCTATGCTAACAGCAGAAGCTAAACTATACATGTGGCAAGTAGTACATGTTACAATAACAAGCGGAGTCTTACCGCTTTCATGCTGGGCGATGGCGTCTTCGTTTACCCGAACGCGGTCCCCGGAGCTGCATCGCGTGGGGTGTTCGGTTGTGACACCCCTCGGTCGCCTGCGAACGTCTGGGGCCAGGGTGATGTTTGGCTTGCCGAATCTGCGAAGGCCGGTGTTGTGCCGAAAACGTACCCCCTGCCAGAATCTGACTCCCCCTCGCGAGCACGCGCTTGACGCCAATCGATGATTCTGGTGCGATTGGTTTAGTTTACGTCTGTCTGAAAATATGTTTAAAATCATTGTTTTCCTTAAATATTGGCAAAAATTGATCGAAGGATTAGACAGTGTGTGAAATACTATCTGTTTTAATGACGACTAAACTCAGTTTAGGTAAACATCGTGTTTAAGTTACTTATATTTTACATCTGAACTGTTGCTCTGCTTTAACATTTGTGACTAGCGTTGATTGCAGGCTGCTGTTCCGTGCATTTGTACGGTGTGTTTTGTACTGTGATTTATATAAGTGGGCTGCGTGTTCAGGGGGTAAATTATAAGTAAAGTCTCTAAACTTATTTGACGTTCGCTCTTAATAATTAATTTGCGATGTTGTTGTATTATATCAACTCGTCATTACACCTTAAATGTGAACACCACTGACCTGTGTTATTTTACATCTGAGATTTGTGTACACGTAACAAGTTACATTCGTATATACAATAGAGAGAAAGTTAGAGAGACACATTCTTAAAGATAATAAGGAAGCAGATAAATCTGACGATGGAATAAAATGAAATAAAATTCTAAATGAGTGCTGTCCAAATGTCTGTAAATAGCATACTTGCAAATTTTTTAAATGGTTAAAGATAATCCTGTTCCATGCAGAAAGATCTAATTTGACATTTACTTCTATTGTACTATATTATTATTTATTATTATTATATATTTATTATTATTACTACTATGATACAATAAGTGCAATATAAAGCAATTGTTTCAATTGAACATTTCCAATTGTTAAACTGTGTGTAACAATGTTTAATAAATATTTTTTCGTAAGTCACTGGAAGAAGTCCCTACCAAATGAATACATGTAAATGTCAATGCTTATATTCTTTTGTTGCCAGTATATTTCCCCCTGCCATAGCTAACACACTGTAATATCCCTTATGATGAACTATAACAGGATCTTTTTTAGGGGGGACCATACTGTACTTTCAGCAGTGTAAACAGGACACCTGCAGAAATTATACTGCCCTCAGCTTAACAAACAACACTTTGCTGTTGACAGTTTCGGGTGTGGAGCCTGTGCCTCTGGTTCCATAAAGGGCAGTTTAATAGAACACAGGTAATGCCAAAATCATACTTACCTACATGAAAGGCTTATTGTTATGAGTTTTATGGGTCTCAGACGTTGCAAACTACACTAACGACAAAGCGACTTCGGTTCAATAACGTACTCCTCTGATGTGTCACCAGAATGAGTTTAATGGGTCTCTGACCTTGCAAACCTCAGATTTAAAGGGGGGTATGATTTCGGCAGCTGTTGCCAAAATCATACCCCCCAAGGTTAAATGCTTATTACTTAAGATATATGCTTGTGCTTTTTTGTAGGTGTTCCAGTATAGGAGATTTGTCACCAGAATCAGTTTAATTAGTCTCTGACCTTGCAGACCTCAGATTTAAAGGGGGGTATGATTTCGGCAAGTGTTGCCAAAATCATACCCCCCCCTGCAATAAATGCTTATTACTTAAGATATATGCTTGTGCTTTTTTGTAGGTGTTCCAGTATAGGAGATTTGTCACCAGAATCAGTTTAATTAGTCTCTGACCTTGCAGACCTCAGATTTAAAGGGGGGTATGATTTCGGCAAGTGTTGCCAAAATCATACCCCCCCCTGCAATAAATGCTTATTACTTAAGATATATGCTTGTGCTTTTTTCCAGGTGTTCCAGTATAGGAGATGTGTCACCAGAATCAGTTTAATCAGTCTTTGACCTTGCAAACCTCAGATTTAAAGGGGGGTATGATTTCGGCAGCTGTTGCCAAAATCATACCCCCCAAGGTTAAATGCTTATTACTAAAGATATGTGCTTGTGCTTTTTTCCAGGTGTTCTAGTATAGGAGATGTGTCACCAGAATGAGTTTAATGGGTCTCTGACCTTGCAGACCTCAGATTTAAAGGAGGGTATGATTTCGGCAAGTGTTGCCAAAATCATACCCCCCCTGCAATAAATGCTTATTACTAAAGATATGTGCTTGTGCTTTTTTCCAGGTGTTCTAGTATAGGAGATGTGTCACCAGAATGAGTTTAATGGGTCTCTGACCTTGCAAACCTCAGATTTAAAGGGGGGTATGATTTCGGCAGCTGTTGCCAAAATCATACCCCCCCAAGGTTAAATGCTTATTACTTAAGATATATGCTTGTGCTTTTTTCCAGGTGTTCTAGTATAGGAGATGTGTCACCAGAATGAGTTTAATGGGTCTCTGACCTTGCAGACCTCAGATTTAAAGGGGGGTATGATTTCGGCAAGTGTTGCCAAAATCATACCCCCCCTGCAATAAATGCTTATTACTAAAGATATGTGCTTGTGCTTTTTTCCAGGTGTTCTAGTATAGGAGATGTGTCACCAGAATGAGTTTAATGGGTCTCTGACCTTGCAAACCTCAGATTTAAAGGGGGGTATGATTTCGGCAAGTGTTGCCAAAATCATACTCCCCTACTTTAAATGTTTATTACTTAAGATATATGCTTGTGCTTTTTTGTAGGTGTTCCAGTATAGGAGATGTGTCACCAGAATGAGTTTAATGGGTCTCTGACCTTGCAAACCTCAGATTTAAAGGGGGGTATGATTTCGGCAAGTGTTGCCAAAATCATACTCCCCTACTTTAAATGTTTATTACTTAAGATATATGCTTGTGCTTTTTTGTAGGTGTTCCAGTATAGGAGATGTGTCACCAGAATCAGTTTAATGGGTCTCTGACCTTGCAGACCTCAGATTTAAAGGGGGGTATGATTTCGGCAGCTTTGCCAAAATCATACCCCCCAAGGTTAAATACTTATTACTTAAGATATATGCTTGTGCTTTTTTCCAGGTGTTCTAGTATAGGAGATGTGTCACCAGAATGAGTTTAATGGGTCTCTGACCTTGCAAACCTCAGATTTAAAGGGGGGTATGATTTCGGCAAGTGTTGCCAAAATCATACCCCCCCTGCTATAAATGCTTATTACTTAAGATATATGCTTGTGCTTTTTTGTAGGTGTTCCAGTATAGGAGATTTGTCACCAGAATCAGTTTAATTAGTCTCTGACCTTGCAGACCTCAGATTTAAAGGGGGGTATGATTCCGGCAAGTGTTGCCAAAATCATACCCCCCCTGCAATAAATGCTTATTACTTAAGATATATGCTTGTGCTTTTTTCCAGGTGTTCTAGTATAGGAGATGTGTCACCAGAATGAGTTTAATGGGTCTCTGACCTTGCAGACCTCAGATTTAAAGGGGGGTATGATTTCGGCAAGTGTTGCCAAAATCATACCCCCCCTGCAATAAATGCTTATTACTTAAGATATATGCTTGTGCTTTTTTCCAGGTGTTCTAGTATAGGAGATGTGTCACCAGAATGAGTTTAATCAGTCTCTGACCTTGCAAACCTCAGATTTAAAGGGGGGTATGATTTCGGCAGCTTTGCCAAAATCATACCCCCCAAGGTTAAATACTTATTACTTAAGATATATGCTTGTGCTTTTTTCCAGGTGTTCTAGTATAGGAGATTTGTCACCAGAATGAGTTTAATGGGTCTCTGACCTTGCAGACCTCAGATTTAAAGGGGGGGTATGATTTCGGCAAGTGTTGCCAAAATCATACCCCCCCTGCTATAAATGCTTATTACTTAAGATATATGCTTGTGCTTTTTGTAGGTGTTCCAGTATAGGAGATTTGTCACCAGAATCAGTTTAATGGGTCTCTGACCTTGCAAACCTCAGATTTAAAGGGGGGTATGATTTCGGCAGCTGTTACCAAAATCATACTCCCCCCCCTTTAAATGCTTATTACTAAAGATATGTGCTTGTGCTTTTTTGTACGTGTTCCAGTATAGGAGATTTGTCACCAGAATCAGTTTAATTAGTCTCTGACCTTGCAGACCTCAGATTTAAAGGGGGGTATGATTTCGGCAAGTGTTGCCAAAATCATACCCCCCCCCTGCAATAAATGCTTATTACTTAAGATATATGCTTGTGCTTTTTTCCAGGTGTTCCAGTATAGGAGATGTGTCACCAGAATCAGTTTAATCAGTCTTTGACCTTGCAAACCTCAGATTTAAAGGGGGGTATGATTTCGGCAGCTGTTGCCAAAATCATACCCCCCAAGGTTAAATGCTTATTACTAAAGATATGTGCTTGTGCTTTTTTCCAGGTGTTCTAGTATGGGGGATGTGTCACCAGAATGAGTTTAATGGGTCTCTGACCTTGCAGACCTCAGATTTAAAGGAGTGTATGATTTCGGCAAGTGTTGCCAAAATCATACCCCCCCTGCAATAAATGCTTATTACTAAAGATATGTGCTTGTGCTTTTTTCCAGGTGTTCTAGTATAGGAGATGTGTCACCAGAATGAGTTTAATGGGTCTCTGACCTTGCAAACCTCAGATTTAAAGGGGGGTATGATTTCGGCAGCTGTTGCCAAAATCATACCCCCCCAAGGTTAAATGCTTATTACTTAAGATATATGCTTGTGCTTTTTTCCAGGTGTTCTAGTATAGGAGATGTGTCACCAGAATCAGTTTAATGGGTCTCTGACCTTGCAAACCTCAGATTTAAAGGGGGGTATGATTTCGGCAGCTGCTGCCAAAATCATACCCCCCCAAGGTTAAATGCTTATTACTTAAGATATATGCTTGTGCTTTTTTCCAGGTGTTCTAGTATAGGAGATGTGTCACCAGAATGAGTTTAATGGGTCTCTGACCTTGCAGACCTCAGATTTAAAGGGGGGTATGATTTCGGCAAGTGTTGCCAAAATCATACCCCCCCTGCAATAAATGCTTATTACTAAAGATATGTGCTTGTGCTTTTTTCCAGGTGTTCTAGTATAGGAGATGTGTCACCAGAATGAGTTTAATGGGTCTCTGACCTTGCAAACCTCAGATTTAAAGGGGGGTATGATTTCGGCAGCTGTTGCCAAAATCATACCCCCCCAAGGTTAAATGCTTATTACTTAAGATATATGCTTGTGCTTTTTTCCAGGTGTTCTAGTATAGGAGATGTGTCACCAGAATGAGTTTAATGGGTCTCTGACCTTGCAGACCTCAGATTTAAAGGGGGGTATGATTTCGGCAAGTGTTGCCAAAATCATACCCCCCCTGCAATAAATGCTTATTACTAAAGATATGTGCTTGTGCTTTTTTCCAGGTGTTCTAGTATAGGAGATGTGTCACCAGAATGAGTTTAATGGGTCTCTGACCTTGCAAACCTCAGATTTAAAGGGGGGTATGATTTCGGCAAGTGTTGCCAAAATCATACTCCCCTACTTTAAATGTTTATTACTTAAGATATATGCTTGTGCTTTTTTGTAGGTGTTCCAGTATAGGAGATGTGTCACCAGAATGAGTTTAATGGGTCTCTGACCTTGCAAACCTCAGATTTAAAGGGGGGTATGATTTCGGCAAGTGTTGCCAAAATCATACTCCCCTACTTTAAATGTTTATTACTTAAGATATATGCTTGTGCTTTTTTGTAGGTGTTCCAGTATAGGAGATGTGTCACCAGAATCAGTTTAATGGGTCTCTGACCTTGCAGACCTCAGATTTAAAGGGGGGTATGATTTCGGCAGCTTTGCCAAAATCATACCCCCCAAGGTTAAATACTTATTACTTAAGATATATGCTTGTGCTTTTTTCCAGGTGTTCTAGTATAGGAGATGTGTCACCAGAATGAGTTTAATGGGTCTCTGACCTTGCAAACCTCAGATTTAAAGGGGGGTATGATTTCGGCAAGTGTTGCCAAAATCATACCCCCCCTGCTATAAATGCTTATTACTTAAGATATATGCTTGTGCTTTTTTGTAGGTGTTCCAGTATAGGAGATTTGTCACCAGAATCAGTTTAATTAGTCTCTGACCTTGCAGACCTCAGATTTAAAGGGGGGTATGATTCCGGCAAGTGTTGCCAAAATCATACCCCCCCTGCAATAAATGCTTATTACTTAAGATATATGCTTGTGCTTTTTTCCAGGTGTTCTAGTATAGGAGATGTGTCACCAGAATGAGTTTAATGGGTCTCTGACCTTGCAGACCTCAGATTTAAAGGGGGGTATGATTTCGGCAAGTGTTGCCAAAATCATACCCCCCCTGCAATAAATGCTTATTACTTAAGATATATGCTTGTGCTTTTTTCCAGGTGTTCTAGTATAGGAGATGTGTCACCAGAATGAGTTTAATCAGTCTCTGACCTTGCAAACCTCAGATTTAAAGGGGGGTATGATTTCGGCAGCTTTGCCAAAATCATACCCCCCAAGGTTAAATACTTATTACTTAAGATATATGCTTGTGCTTTTTTCCAGGTGTTCTAGTATAGGAGATTTGTCACCAGAATGAGTTTAATGGGTCTCTGACCTTGCAGACCTCAGATTTAAAGGGGGGGTATGATTTCGGCAAGTGTTGCCAAAATCATACCCCCCCTGCTATAAATGCTTATTACTTAAGATATATGCTTGTGCTTTTTGTAGGTGTTCCAGTATAGGAGATTTGTCACCAGAATCAGTTTAATGGGTCTCTGACCTTGCAAACCTCAGATTTAAAGGGGGGTATGATTTCGGCAGCTGTTACCAAAATCATACTCCCCCCCCTTTAAATGCTTATTACTAAAGATATGTGCTTGTGCTTTTTTGTACGTGTTCCAGTATAGGAGATTTGTCACCAGAATGAGTTTTATTAGTCTCTGACCTTGCAAACCTCAGATTTAAAGGGGGGTATGATTTCGGCAGCTGTTGCCAAAATCATACTCCCCTACTTTAAATGCTTATTACTTAAGATATATGCTTGTGCTTTTTTGTAGGTGTTCCAGTATAGGAGATGTGTCACCAGAATCAGTTTAATCAGTCTCTGACCTTGCAAACCTCAGATTTAAAGGGGGGTATGATTTCGGCAGCTGTTGCCAAAATCATACCCCCCCAAGGTTAAATGCTTATTACTTAAGATATATGTTTGTGCTTTTTTTCCAGGTGGTCTAGTATAGGAGATGTGTCACCAGAATTAGTTTTTTTGGTCTCTGACCTTGTAAACCTCAGATCCAAATGGGGGGTATGATTTCGGCAGGTGTTGCCAAAATCAAACCCCCCCAAGGTTAAATGCTTATTAATTAAGATATATGCTTGTGCTTTTTTGTAGGTGTTCCAGTATAGGAGATTTGTCACCAGAATGAGTTTTATTAGTCTCTGACCTTGCAAACCTCAGATTTAAAGGGGGGTATGATTTCGGCAAGTGTTGCCAAAATCATACCCCCCCCTGCAATAAATGCTTATTACTTAAGATATATGCTTGTGCTTTTTTCCAGGTGTTCCAGTATAGGAGATGTGTCACCAGAATCAGTTTAATCAGTCTTTGACCTTGCAAACCTCAGATTTAAAGGGGGGTATGATTTCGGCAGCTGTTGCCAAAATCATACCCCCCAAGGTTAAATGCTTTAACTAAAGATATGTGCTTGTGCTTTTTTCCAGGTGTTCTAGTATAGGAGATGTGTCACCAGAATGAGTTTAATGGGTCTCTGACCTTGCAGACCTCAGATTTAAAGGAGGGTATGATTTCGGCAAGTGTTGCCAAAATCATACCCCCCCTGCAATAAATGCTTATTACTAAAGATATGTGCTTGTGCTTTTTTCCAGGTGTTCTAGTATAGGAGATGTGTCACCAGAATGAGTTTAATGGGTCTCTGACCTTGCAAACCTCAGATTTAAAGGGGGGTATGATTTCGGCAGCTGTTGCCAAAATCATACCCCCCCAAGGTTAAATGCTTATTACTTAAGATATATGCTTGTGCTTTTTTCCAGGTGTTCTAGTATAGGAGATGTGTCACCAGAACAGTTTAATGGGTCTCTGACCTTGCAAACCTCAGATTTAAAGGGGGGTATGATTTCGGCAGCTGCTGCCAAAATCATACCCCCCCAAGGTTAAATGCTTATTACTTAAGATATATGCTTGTGCTTTTTTCCAGGTGTTCTAGTATAGGAGATGTGTCACCAGAATGAGTTTAATGGGTCTCTGACCTTGCAGACCTCAGATTTAAAGGGGGGTATGATTTCGGCAAGTGTTGCCAAAATCATACCCCCCCTGCAATAAATGCTTATTACTAAAGATATGTGCTTGTGCTTTTTTCCAGGTGTTCTAGTATAGGAGATGTGTCACCAGAATGAGTTTAATGGGTCTCTGACCTTGCAAACCTCAGATTTAAAGGGGGGTATGATTTCGGCAGCTGTTGCCAAAATCATACCCCCCCAAGGTTAAATGCTTATTACTTAAGATATATGCTTGTGCTTTTTTCCAGGTGTTCTAGTATAGGAGATGTGTCACCAGAATGAGTTTAATGGGTCTCTGACCTTGCAGACCTCAGATTTAAAGGGGGGTATGATTTCGGCAAGTGTTGCCAAAATCATACCCCCCCTGCAATAAATGCTTATTACTAAAGATATGTGCTTGTGCTTTTTTCCAGGTGTTCTAGTATAGGAGATGTGTCACCAGAATGAGTTTAATGGGTCTCTGACCTTGCAAACCTCAGATTTAAAGGGGGGTATGATTTCGGCAAGTGTTGCCAAAATCATACTCCCCTACTTTAAATGTTTATTACTTAAGATATATGCTTGTGCTTTTTTGTAGGTGTTCCAGTATAGGAGATGTGTCACCAGAATCAGTTTAATGGGTCTCTGACCTTGCAAACCTCAGATTTAAAGGGGGGTATGATTTCGGCAAGTGTTGCCAAAATCATACTCCCCTACTTTAAATGTTTATTACTTAAGATATATGCTTGTGCTTTTTTGTAGGTGTTCCAGTATAGGAGATGTGTCACCAGAATGAGTTTAATGGGTCTCTGACCTTGCAAACCTCAGATTTAAAGGGGGGTATGATTTCGGCAAGTGTTGCCAAAATCATACTCCCCTACTTTAAATGTTTATTACTTAAGATATATGCTTGTGCTTTTTTGTAGGTGTTCCAGTATAGGAGATGTGTCACCAGAATCAGTTTAATGGGTCTCTGACCTTGCAGACCTCAGATTTAAAGGGGGGTATGATTTCGGCAAGTGTTGCCAAAATCATACCCCCCCTGCAATAAATGCTTATTACTTAAGATATATGCTTGTGCTTTTTTCCAGGTGTTCTAGTATAGGAGATGTGTCACCAGAATCAGTTTAATCAGTCTCTGACCTTGCAAACCTCAGATTTAAAGGGGGGTATGATTTCGGCAGCTTTGCCAAAATCATACCCCCCAAGGTTAAATACTTATTACTTAAGATATATGCTTGTGCTTTTTTCCAGGTGTTCTAGTATAGGAGATGTGTCACCAGAATGAGTTTAATGGGTCTCTGACCTTGCAAACCTCAGATTTAAAGGGGGGTATGATTTCGGCAAGTGTTGCCAAAATCATACCCCCCCTGCTATAAATGCTTATTACTTAAGATATATGCTTGTGCTTTTTGTAGGTGTTCCAGTATAGGAGATTTGTCACCAGAATCAGTTTAATTAGTCTCTGACCTTGCAGACCTCAGATTTAAAGGGGGGTATGATTCCGGCAAGTGTTGCCAAAATCATACCCCCCCTGCAATAAATGCTTATTACTTAAGATATATGCTTGTGCTTTTTTCCAGGTGTTCTAGTATAGGAGATGTGTCACCAGAATGAGTTTAATGGGTCTCTGACCTTGCAGACCTCAGATTTAAAGGGGGGTATGATTTCGGCAAGTGTTGCCAAAATCATACCCCCCCTGCAATAAATGCTTATTACTTAAGATATATGCTTGTGCTTTTTTCCAGGTGTTCTAGTATAGGAGATGTGTCACCAGAATGAGTTTAATCAGTCTCTGACCTTGCAAACCTCAGATTTAAAGGGGGGTATGATTTCGGCAGCTTTGCCAAAATCATACCCCCCAAGGTTAAATACTTATTACTTAAGATATATGCTTGTGCTTTTTTCCAGGTGTTCTAGTATAGGAGATTTGTCACCAGAATGAGTTTAATGGGTCTCTGACCTTGCAGACCTCAGATTTAAAGGGGGGGTATGATTTCGGCAAGTGTTGCCAAAATCATACCCCCCCTGCTATAAATGCTTATTACTTAAGATATATGCTTGTGCTTTTTGTAGGTGTTCCAGTATAGGAGATTTGTCACCAGAATCAGTTTAATGGGTCTCTGACCTTGCAAACCTCAGATTTAAAGGGGGGTATGATTTCGGCAGCTGTTACCAAAATCATACTCCCCCCCCTTTAAATGCTTATTACTAAAGATATGTGCTTGTGCTTTTTTGTACGTGTTCCAGTATAGGAGATTTGTCACCAGAATGAGTTTTATTAGTCTCTGACCTTGCAAACCTCAGATTTAAAGGGGGGTATGATTTCGGCAGCTGTTGCCAAAATCATACTCCCCTACTTTAAATGCTTATTACTTAAGATATATGCTTGTGCTTTTTTGTACGTGTTCCAGTATAGGAGATTTGTCACCAGAATGAGTTTTATTAGTCTCTGACCTTGCAAACCTCAGATTTAAAGGGGGGGTATGATTTCGGCAGCTGTTGCCAAAATCATACCCCCCCAAGGTTATATGCTTATTACTTAAGATATATGCTTGTGCTTTTTTGTAGGTGTTCCAGTATAGGAGATGTGTCACCAGAATCAGTTTAATCAGTCTCTGACCTTGCAAACCTCAGATTTAAAGGGGGGTATGATTTCGGCAGCTGTTGCCAAAATCATACCCCCCCAAGGTTAAATGCTTATTACTTAAGATATATGTTTGTGCTTTTTTTCCAGGTGGTCTAGTATAGGAGATGTGTCACCAGAATTAGTTTTTTTGGTCTCTGACCTTGTAAACCTCAGATCCAAAGGGGGGGTATGATTTCGGCAGGTGTTGCCAAAATCAAACCCCCCCAAGGTTAAATGCTTATTAATTAAGATATATGCTTGTGCTTTTTTGTAGGTGTTCCAGTATAGGAGATTTGTCACCAGAATGAGTTTTATTAGTCTCTGACCTTGCAAACCTCAGATTTAAAGGGGGGTATGATTTCGGCAGCTGTTGCCAAAATCATACCCCCCAAGGTTAAATGCTTATTACTTAAGATATATGTTTGTGCTTTTTTTCCAGGTGGTCTAGTATAGGAGATGTGTCACCAGAATGAGTTTTATTTGTCTCTGACCTTGCAAACCTCAGATTTAAAGGGGGGTATGATTTCTGCAGGTGTTGCCAAAATCATACTCCCCTATATTAAATGTTTCCTATCGAATCTAAACACTTGTGCTTTTTTGCAGGTGTTCTACAGTACGAGATTTGTCACCAGAATGAGTTTTAATTGATTCAATGAAAAGTACAATAAGTTAAATATTGTGATTTGAATAATAGTTGGATTTTCTTTATATCAATATTACACAGGAAAAATAATCTTTAACAGTAGTGAAGTGTTTCTCACAAACATGTGAAAAGAAAGTTCAGCGCAAGAAATAATGTTTGGAGTGCTAAGGAATACTTGTGTCAATTGTCGTTTTCCTGTCCATTCATCAGCCAGTGTTACTAAATCCCTTCCCATTCTCTGGATTTGTGTATAAATAACATGCAGTGTTAAAAGTCATGCATTTGTTACTATCAGCAAAACCATAGTTTTACCACACTAACCATGGTTTAAACTATGGCTTTTAAAAACCATGGTTATTTTGTGGTTACCATGTTCTTAGTACAGTAACCACCCAAGCGACAACGGTTTAAAAACAGGAAGATGAGAA
Source organism: Paramisgurnus dabryanus (assembly GCF_030506205.2). Lineage (NCBI taxonomy): Eukaryota > Metazoa > Chordata > Actinopteri > Cypriniformes > Cobitidae > Paramisgurnus > Paramisgurnus dabryanus. Next base: position 54,496,126 of record NC_133337.1, on the reverse strand, counting down.
ACCAATAAATAAAACGACACAAAAAGATGGCTGTATTTAGTGAATGGGAAGGATTAGAATTTGGCATATGTATTGCACGACTTTTCACACTGCGTGCTTTTTAAACGCAAATCATGAGACCCACAAAACTCATTCTGGTGGCACATCTCTTCTCGTAGAACACCTGCAAAAAGCACAAGTGTTTAGATTCACTAAGAAGCATGTAATGCAAGGGAGTATGATTTTGGCAGCACGTGCCGAAATCATAGGTACCCCCCTTTAAATCTGAGCTTTACAAGGTCAGAGACCAAAAAAAAACTCAGTCTGGTGACACATCTCCTATACTAGACCACCTGGAAAAAAGAACAAACATATAACAGACGGCATTTCTTACCATCTGTTTACTGTAAACCTGCCTTCGTTGGTGATCTAATGGCGGATTCATCTGATGTATGCTTTTCTGACCTGTCCACACCAGATCGAGAAGCTGTGAAGGAGGACTCTGGCCTTCGCAGAGTCAGCGTGCCTCACATCACCCTGACCACAGACGTTCCCAGGCGACCGAGGCGTGATGCGAGCGAGCACCCATCGCGATGCAGCTTCACGGACCGCGTTCGGGTGAACGGAGACGCCATCGCCCAGCATGAAAACGGTAAGACTCAGCTTGTTATTGTAACCTGCACTACTTGCCAGATGTACAGTTTAGCTTCATCCGTCAGCATAGAGGGTTTTACATGTGCTAAGTGTATTGAAGTAGTAAGGCTGACGGAGAAGGTTGCAGAATTAGAAGCGTGCATCCGAACGCTAGTTGAGCACAGTAAGACCGCTAATGTTAATCTTACAAACACTGTTTCGGGTGCGCCTAGTGTTAAGCGTAATACACATGGCTCGGTACCGACTTCAGAGTCAAGGCGGCTGACTAACTGGGTCACTGTCAGGCGGCATAGTCACATTTGGCACCCAAAATACGGTCCTGTTTTAATATCAAACTGATTTTCTCCACTCAGCAATACACCGGCTGAGACGTCTGTTAAAAGTGCCCTGGTTATTGGAGATTCTATGCTCAGGAATGTTAACATTGAGGCACCAGCCACCATAGTCGATTATATACCGGGAGCCAGAGCGTCTTACATTAGATCCAAACTTAATGTGCTGGCTAATGCTAAACGTAAGTTTTCTAAGATTGTTATTCACACCGGCACGAATGACACCAGACTCCGCCAGTCGGAGATCACCAAAGATACTATTAAAGAGGTGTGTGAAATTGCAAAAACAATGTCAGACAATGTAAATTGCTCTGGTCCCCTCCCCGCCTACCGGGGGGATGAAACTTACAGTAGATTAGTGTCTCTTCATGGCTTGATGTCAAAGTGGTGCCCTCAGAATAACGTAGGGTTTATAGACAATTGGAAGCATTTCTGGGGAAGACCTGACCTGCTAAAGAGAGATGGCCTCCATCCGTCTCCAGAAGGAAATTCTATTCTCTCTAGAAATCTGACCAATATCTTACTTTTGATATTGTCTGACTATCCAGGGCCCAGGTCAGGAAAGACAGATCGGCTTACCCATCAGTCTGTTAGCTGCCTTGACATGTCAAGATCACATATATCCCAGCACATAGAGCCTTTTTTACCAGAGTACCAACACATCTCGACTGTGTCTGTTCCTCGAAAAAATAAATACAGAGCACCGTTTACCTCGTCTCGTACAAATCTTATTAACATAAAATTAAAACACAATACATTAACAGATGAAACTCAAATGTTACAATTCGGCCTTCTTAACATTAGATCGCTTACCAATAAAGAACCTATTATCAATGAAATAATTAAAGACCAAAACTTAGATGCACTCTGTTTAACAGAGACCTGGCTTAAAGCAGACGATTACATCAGTTTAAACGAATCCACCCCAGAAGACTATTATTATAAACACGTTCCTCGTCTAAAAGGGAGAGGGGTTGGTGTAGCTAGCTACAATATACATCAAAATATTTAAAGTAAACCATAAATCTGAACTAAAATTTTATTCGTTTGAAATAATACTGTTAAATATGGAAATAACTGATCGTAACAACAAACAGCTTTCTTTTGCCTTAGCTACAATCTATAGACCTACGGGCCACCACGCAGATTTCCTTAAAGAAATAGCAGATTTCCTGTCTGAGCTTACAGTCACTGCAAGCTCTTATCGTTGGTGTTTTTAATATCCATGTGGATAACCCAAAAGATGCATTAGGACGTGCGTTTATGGATGTTCTAAATTCTCTTGGTAATAAATAAAACGTGTCAGGGCCCACGCATACTCGTAAGTAGGGGTGTGCCGGTTTCAGAATTGGTGATGACGGTTATGACGTGAGTCAAATGTGACGGTTCATAACATAACCGTCTGTGGGGGGCGTTTTGCTCGTTTAAATGCTTGTGGATTGACGCGAAAGTGTCATTTTACCATAAAATCATGAATGTGCTGCCAAGTGTGTTTTTAACAGTAATGACTTTAAGCAATTTAACAGAAAGCAATGAAATATTTAAAAACACAATGTTGACAGAAGACTGCGCTGTCACTCTCTGCTCAGAATAAATGAATCCTCTCTCATCTATTTTGATAATCTTCAGAGAAACAGATTTAATTGTGTCTATATCTGTCATTACATGGACCAGAATGTGGGTTAAAAAGCGTCTTGAAGAGGTTTTGCTCATAAATGCATGTAAAGTAAAGTAATATGAACTTGAGATTTTTATACTGTTACTAAACTGCACAGTATGCGCAGCAAACTCAGCCCACAATGGCCACGCGCGGCAAACGCTCTCCACATACAGTACGCGCTGTTCAGTGCTCACACTTGCGAAGTAAACCGGCGTTTGAATAAACAAGACACTGATTAGCTACTTACTCTACGTTTATTTAAAATTAACAGCAAGACAAGCAGTGAATGTGCTTTCAGGAGAGTTAGTAGATTAGCATGGGAGAATTTGAACTTGAAAAGCGGAGTGTACTGACGTCTTTCCGCGGTTAAAACAACATTCCTTCTTATGGTCATTCATGTTTATTTGATGCTATAAATTAACTAGAAGGAAGAGATGATTTGAAAGGTGAGACTTTGTTTAATATGTTTAATCTCAAAAGTAACCGAAAAGTAAACCTGGTCTGTCCTGTATGTCAGCACGTTGTCAGTGTCTGCTCCGCTCTGTATTTTTCACTGCGTGAGAACATGGTGGGGCGTATAACACAGACTGTTAACAATTGTTTTAAATAGTATTTAAAAATTCTGTATGATACATTTTTTTAAAATATATTTTAATAACACGGTTTTGCCGGTTATAGAGTTCTAATGACGGTGTTCAACTATAACCGTCGGTCTCACGGTTATATAATGACCGTCACAGCCCTACTCGTAAGCACACATTAGACTTAATTCTGTCACTCGGACTCAATATTAATGACATTGAATTATCACCCCAGAGCGATGCAGTTTCAGACCATTGAATTGTGTCATACACTGTACTTCTAGATAGGATCACTCACATGTCTACAACATGCTACAGATTAGCCAGAACAATAATTTCCACCACTAAAGATAGCTTTATTACCACTCTTCCAGACCTGTCTCAAATGAAACATGTAGCAGATAACCGTGAAGATCTGGATATTATAATAGAAAACCTGAACAATGTTTGTTCTAGCATGCTGGATGCCGTTGCTCCCATTCAAAAAAAGAGAATCAAAGAAAAAACGCCAGCTCCATGGTATGACCATCATACTGCAGACCTTAAAAAAGTAGCTAGAAAAATGGAAAGAAACTACGGAAGCACAAAGTTAGAGGTATGCCGTTCAGCATGGAAAGAGAGTGTTCAACAGTACAAACAGGCTATAAAAACCGGCAGATCTACCTATCTCAGTACGCTTATTAAAGAAAATCATAACAACCATCGTTACCTCTTTAGCACAGTTGCGAAACTGACTAGAAACAAAGAACAAACAGAAACCAATAGTAAACTCCAACACAATAGTAATGACTTCATGAACTTCTTTACTAACAAAATTACGGTTATTAGGGAAAACATAGAAACTACGCAAGCAGCCACCACTCTACTCAATAGTAATGTTAACACTAGATTACCATACGAACATCTTGAGTCATTTAAACCTACTACAATAGAAGAGCTATCTAAATTAGTAACGTCATCCAAATCATCGTCCTGTATATTAGACCCTGTTCCCACAAAATTACTTAAAGAGGTATTTCATGTAGTGTCAGACACAGTACTAAATATCTTTAACTCATCTCTAGAATTAGGATACGTTCCAACAGCTTTCAAACTAGCAGTTATTAGACCGCTCATTAAAAAACCAAACCTTGACCAGGGAGATCTTAATAACTTTAGACCAATCTCAAATCGACCTTTTCTTTCTAAAATATTAGAAAAAGTAGTGGCAAGCCAGCTACGCACATTCATAGCGAATAATAATACATATGAAAAGTTCCAATCAGGATTCAGGCCCCACCATAGCACAGAGACAGCGCTGCTTAGAGTTACAAATGACCTCCTTTTAACATCCGATCGTGGTAAAATCTCAATCCTTATATTACTAGACCTTAGTGCAGCCTTTGACACAATAGATCACAGAATCTTACTCAATAGACTAGAAAACTATGTTGGCATCAGTGGTCAGGCGTTAGCCTGGTTTAGATTGTATCTAACCAATCGATATCATTTTGTTTATGTAAATGAGGAAGAGTCATCACTCCCTGGTTAAATACGGAGTACCTCAGGGATCAGTTCTAGGCCCTATCATATTCTCGTTATATATGTTACCACTAGGAGACATTATCAGGAAACATAACATAAGTTTTCACTGCTATGCGGATGATACCCAGCTTTACATCTCGTCACATCCTAGCGAAACCCACCAGTTTGCTAAGCTAACAGCCTGCATTAGTGATATTAGGGAATGGATGGCACATAACTTTCTTAAGACTGAGATACTTATTATTGAACCAAATCGCTCCAAACATAATATGTCAGATTACAAGTTGCCCATAGATGGCTGCACGGTGGTGCCATCTTCCACGGTTAAGAATTTAGGCGTAATGTTCGACAGCAACTTATCCTCCGATAGTCATTATCTCCAACTTCTGACGCACAGCATTCTTCCATCTTAGAAATATCTCAAAAATACGCCATATGCTGTCTGCATCAGATGTGATCACAAAATTCTGGCCACTTAATTATCCCTAGAATATCAAAAGTGTCTAAAGGTGGTAGATCCTTTTCCTACTTAGCCCCTTAACTCTGGAATGATTTACCAAATAATGTTCGAGTATCAGACACAGTCGAGCAATTTAAAGCTAAACTTAAGACATTCTTCTTTAACATAGCATTCACATAAAATGTCCAGTAAATGTACTTGTCCCGTGCTAGTTAGTTTCTCTAGAACAAAGCACTCACATACCTCATATAGGTAATATACTATTGCTGCAATAGGTAGCCTGTCTGGAACCGAGCGGATTTTAAACCACAATACTTTATGACACTTGCATTACATGCGAACGGCCCCTACACTTATACAACTCTGCTTTTCTCTCCCTGTCTCGTCCTCGACCCCGAGGACAATGAGACAAACAGACCCAGTTCCTGATGCTGTGAAGGTCATCACACCACTGATCTACTGGCTGTCCTTCACTGTGATGCCCAGCCGATGCGCGACCAACGACCACTGGCTGAAACAGTTTAATCCGCTTACCCGCTTCCTATCCCTACTGTGTTTATATATATATATATATATATATATATATATATATATATATATATATATATATATATATATATTAATTTCTCCCAAGGGTTTTGTCCTTCTAGGAGGTTTCCCACTGGGTTTTCTCCTAGGGTTTTTTTCGTCCCTGGGAGATTCAGCCAACTTTGGCTTAACTTATCACTTTACTGTATACGTTACATTATTACTACGCTTGCTTGTACGGTTTATCCTTAGCTGCTATATTCTACCTCTTATATTATCTATTGATTTTCTGTGTTTTCCCCTACATCTACTCATGTTAAGCTGCTTTGAAACAATAAACAATTGTGAAAAGCGCTATATAAATATAAAATTGAATTTTGGCAATACCTGCCGAAATCATACCCCCCCTTGAAATCTGAAGTTTGCAAGGTCAGAGACCAATAAAACTCATTCTGGTGACACATCTCTTCTCGTAGAACACCTGCAAGAAGCACAAGTGTTTAGATTAAATAAGAAACATTTAATGCAAGGGGGTATGATTTTGGCAACACCTGCCCAAATCATACCCCCCCCCCCCTTAGATCTGAAGTTTGCAAGGTCAGAGACCAATAAAACTCATTCTGGTGACACATATCCTATACTAGACCACCTGGAAAAAAGCACAAGCATATATCTTAAGTAATAAGCATTTATTGCAGGGGGGGTATGATTTTGGCAACACTTGCCGAAATCATACCCCCCTTTAAATCTGAGGTCTGCAAGGTCAGAGACTAATTAAACTGATTCTGGTGACAAATCTCCTATACTGGAACACCTACAAAAAGCACAAGCATATATCTTAAGTAATAAGCATTTATAGCAGGGGGGGTATGATTTTGGCAACACTTGCCGAAATCATACCCCCCCTTTAAATCTGAGGTCTGCAAGGTCAGAGACCCATTAAACTCATTCTGGTGACACATCTCCTATACTAGAACACCTGGAAAAAAGCACAAGCACATATCTTTAGTAATAAGTATTTAACCTTGGGGGGTATGATTTTGGCAAAGCTGCCGAAATCATACCCCCCTTTAAATCTGAGGTTTGCAAGGTCAGAGACTGATTAAACTCATTCTGGTGACACATCTCCTATACTAGAACACCTGGAAAAAAGCACAAGCATATATCTTAAGTAATAAGCATTTATTGCAGGGGGGGGGTATGATTTTGGCAACACTTGCCGAAATCATACCCCCCTTTAAATCTGAGGTCTGCAAGGTCAGAGACCCATTAAACTCATTCTGGTGACACATCTCCTATACTAGAACACCTGGAAAAAAGCACAAGCATATATCTTAAGTAATAAGCATTTATTGCAGGGGGGGTATGATTTTGGCAACACTTGCCGAAATCATACCCCCCTTTAAATCTGAGGTCTGCAAGGTCAGAGACTAATTAAACTGATTCTGGTGACAAATCTCCTATACTGGAACACCTACAAAAAAGCACAAGCATATATCTTAAGTAATAAGCATTTATAGCAGGGGGGGTATGATTTTGGCTACACTTGCCGAAATCATACCCCCCTTTAAATCTGAGGTTTGCAAGGTCAGAGACCCATTAAACTCATTCTGGTGACACATCTCCTATACTAGAACACCTGGAAAAAAGCACAAGCATATATCTTAAGTAATAAGTATTTAACCTTGGGGGGTATGATTTTGGCAAAGCTGCCGAAATCATACCCCCCTTTAAATCTGAGGTTTGCAAGGTCAGAGACTGATTAAACTCATTCTGGTGACACATCTCCTATACTAGAACACCTGGAAAAAAGCACAAGCATATATCTTAAGTAATAAGCATTTATTGCAGGGGGGGGTATGATTTTGGCAACACTTGCCGAAATCATACCCCCCTTTAAATCTGAGGTCTGCAAGGTCAGAGACTAATTAAACTGATTCTGGTGACAAATCTCCTATACTGGAACACCTACAAAAAAGCACAAGCATATATCTTAAGTAATAAGCATTTATAGCAGGGGGGGTATGATTTTGGCTACACTTGCCGAAATCATACCCCCCTTTAAATCTGAGGTTTGCAAGGTCAGAGACCCATTAAACTCATTCTGGTGACACATCTCCTATACTAGAACACCTGGAAAAAAGCACAAGCATATATCTTAAGTAATAAGTATTTAACCTTGGGGGGTATGATTTTGGCAAAGCTGCCGAAATCATACCCCCCTTTAAATCTGAGGTTTGCAAGGTCAGAGACTGATTAAACTCATTCTGGTGACACATCTCCTATACTAGAACACCTGGAAAAAAGCACAAGCATATATCTTAAGTAATAAGCATTTATTGCAGGGGGGGGGTATGATTTTGGCAACACTTGCCGAAATCATACCCCCCTTTAAATCTGAGGTCTGCAAGGTCAGAGACCCATTAAACTCATTCTGGTGACACATCTCCTATACTGGAACACCTACAAAAAAGCACAAGCATATCTCTTAAGTAATAAACATTTAAAGTAGGGGAGTATGATTTTGGCAACACTTGCCGAAATCATACCCCCCTTTAAATCTGAGGTTTGCAAGGTCAGAGACCCATTAAACTCATTCTGGTGACACATCTCCTATACTGGAACACCTACAAAAAAGCACAAGCATATATCTTAAGTAATAAACATTTAAAGTAGGGGAGTATGATTTTGGCAACACTTGCCGAAATCATACCCCCCTTTAAATCTGAGGTTTGCAAGGTCAGAGACCCATTAAACTGATTCTGGTGACACATCTCCTATACTGGAACACCTACAAAAAAGCACAAGCATATATCTTAAGTAATAAACATTTAAAGTAGGGGAGTATGATTTTGGCAACACTTGCCGAAATCATACCCCCCTTTAAATCTGAGGTTTGCAAGGTCAGAGACCCATTAAACTCATTCTGGTGACACATCTCCTATACTAGAACACCTGGAAAAAAGCACAAGCACATATCTTTAGTAATAAGCATTTATTGCAGGGGGGGGGTATGATTTTGGCAACACTTGCCGAAATCATACCCCCCTTTAAATCTGAGGTCTGCAAGGTCAGAGACCCATTAAACTCATTCTGGTGACACATCTCCTATACTAGAACACCTGGAAAAAAGCACAAGCATATATCTTAAGTAATAAGCATTTAACCTTGGGGGGGTATGATTTTGGCAACAGCTGCCGAAATCATACCCCCCTTTAAATCTGAGGTTTGCAAGGTCAGAGACCCATTAAACTCATTCTGGTGACACATCTCCTATACTAGAACACCTGGAAAAAAGCACAAGCATATATCTTAATTAATAAGCATTTAACCTTGGGGGGGTATGATTTTGGCAACAGCTGCCGAAATCATACCCCCCTTTAAATCTGAGGTTTGCAAGGTCAGAGACCCATTAAACTCATTCTGGTGACACATCTCCTATACTAGAACACCTGGAAAAAAGCACAAGCACATATCTTTAGTAATAAGCATTTAACCTTGGGGGGGTATGATTTTGGCAACAGCTGCCGAAATCATACCCCCCTTTAAATCTGAGGTTTGCAAGGTCAGAGACCCATTAAACTGATTCTGGTGACACATCTCCTATACTAGAACACCTGGAAAAAAGCACAAGCATATATCTTAAGTAATAAGCATTTAACCTTGGGGGGGTATGATTTTGGCAACAGCTGCCGAAATCATACCCCCCTTTAAATCTGAGGTTTGCAAGGTCAGAGACCCATTAAACTCATTCTGGTGACACATCTCCTATACTAGAACACCTGGAAAAAAGCACAAGCACATATCTTTAGTAATAAGCATTTATTGCAGGGGGGGTATGATTTTGGCAACACTTGCCGAAATCATACCCTTCTTTTAAATCTGAGGTCTGCAAGGTCAGAGACCCATTAAACTCATTCTGGTGACACATCTCCTATACTAGAACACCTGGAAAAAAGCACAAGCACATATCTTTAGTAATAAGCATTTAACCTTGGGGGGTATGATTTTGGCAACAGCTGCCGAAATCATACCCCCCTTTAAATCTGAGGTTTGCAAGGTCAAAGACTGATTAAACTGATTCTGGTGACAAATCTCCTATACTGGAACACCTACAAAAAAGCACAAGCATATATCTTAAGTAATAAGCATTTATAGCAGGGGGGGTATGATTTTGGCAACACTTGCCGAAATCATACCCCCCTTTAAATCTGAGGTTTGCAAGGTCAGAGACCCATTAAACTCATTCTGGTGACACATCTCCTATACTAGAACACCTGGAAAAAAGCACAAGCACATATCTTTAGTAATAAGCATTTAACCTTGGGGGGTATGATTTTGGCAACAGCTGCCGAAATCATACCCCCCTTTAAATCTGAGGTTTGCAAGGTCAAAGACTGATTAAACTGATTCTGGTGACAAATCTCCTATACTGGAACACCTACAAAAAAGCACAAGCATATATCTTAAGTAATAAGCATTTATAGCAGGGGGGGTATGATTTTGGCAACACTTGCCGAAATCATACCCCCCTTTAAATCTGAGGTTTGCAAGGTCAGAGACCCATTAAACTCATTCTGGTGACACATCTCCTATACTAGAACACCTGGAAAAAAGCACAAGCACATATCTTTAGTAATAAGCATTTATTGCAGGGGGGGTATGATTTTGGCAACACTTGCCGAAATCATACCCTCCTTTAAATCTGAGGTCTGCAAGGTCAGAGACCCATTAAACTCATTCTGGTGACACATCTCCTATACTAGAACACCTGGAAAAAAGCACAAGCACATATCTTTAGTAATAAGCATTTATTGCAGGGGGGGTATGATTTTGGCAACACTTGCCGAAATCATACCCTCCTTTAAATCTGAGGTCTGCAAGGTCAGAGACCCATTAAACTCATTCTGGTGACACATCTCCTATACTAGAACACCTGGAAAAAAGCACAAGCACATATCTTTAGTAATAAGCATTTATTGCAGGGGGGGTATGATTTTGGCAACACTTGCCGAAATCATACCCTCCTTTAAATCTGAGGTCTGCAAGGTCAGAGACCCATTAAACTCATTCTGGTGACACATCTCCTATACTAGAACACCTGGAAAAAAGCACAAGCACATATCTTTAGTAATAAGCATTTAACCTTGGGGGGTATGATTTTGGCAACAGCTGCCGAAATCATACCCCCCTTTAAATCTGAGGTTTGCAAGGTCAAAGACTGATTAAACTGATTCTGGTGACACATCTCCTATACTGGAACACCTGGAAAAAAGCACAAGCATATATCTTAAGTAATAAGCATTTATTGCAGGGGGGGGTATGATTTTGGCAACACTTGCCGAAATCATACCCCCCTTTAAATCTGAGGTCTGCAAGGTCAGAGACTAATTAAACTGATTCTGGTGACAAATCTCCTATACTGGAACACCTACAAAAAAGCACAAGCATATATCTTAAGTAATAAGCATTTAACCTTGGGGGGTATGATTTTGGCAACAGCTGCCGAAATCATACCCCCCTTTAAATCTGAGGTTTGCAAGGTCAGAGACCCATTAAACTCATTCTGGTGACACATCAGAGGAGTACGTTATTGAACCGAAGTCGCTTTGTCGTTAGTGTAGTTTGCAACGTCTGAGACCCATAAAACTCATAACAATAAGCCTTTCATGTAGGTAAGTATGATTTTGGCATTACCTGTGTTCTATTAAACTGCCCTTTATGGAACCAGAGGCACAGGCTCCACACCCGAAACTGTCAACAGCAAAGTGTTGTTTGTTAAGCTGAGGGCAGTATAATTTCTGCAGGTGTCCTGTTTACACTGCTGAAAGTACAGTATGGTCCCCCCTAAAAAAGATCCTGTTATAGTTCATCATAAGGGATATTACAGTGTGTTAGCTATGGCAGGGGGAAATATACTGGCAACAAAAGAATATAAGCATTGACATTTACATGTATTCATTTGGTAGGGACTTCTTCCAGTGACTTACGAAAAAATATTTATTAAACATTGTTACACACAGTTTAACAATTGGAAATGTTCAATTGAAACAATTGCTTTATATTGCACTTATTGTATCATAGTAGTAATAATAATAAATATATAATAATAATAAATAATAATATAGTACAATAGAAGTAAATGTCAAATTAGATCTTTCTGCATGGAACAGGCTTATCTTTAACCATTTAAAAAATTTGCAAGTATGCTATTTACAGACATTTGGACAGCACTCATTTAGAATTTTATTTCATTTTATTCCATCGTCAGATTTATCTGCTTCCTTATTATCTTTAAGAATGTGTCTCTCTAACTTTCTCTCTATTGTATATACGAATGTAACTTGTTACGTGTACACAAATCTCAGATGTAAAATAACACAGGTCAGTGGTGTTCACATTTAAGGTGTAATGACGAGTTGATATAATACAACAACATCGCAAATTAATTATTAAGAGCGAACGTCAAATAAGTTTAGAGACTTTACTTATAATTTACCCCCTGAACACGCAGCCCACTTATATAAATCACAGTACAAAACACACCGTACAAATGCACGGAACAGCAGCCTGCAATCAACGCTAGTCACAAATGTTAAAGCAGAGCAACAGTTCAGATGTAAAATATAAGTAACTTAAACAAGATGTTTACCTACACTGAGTTTAGTCGTCATTAAAACAGATAGTATTTCACACACTGTCTAATCCTTCGATCAATTTTTGCCAAGATTTAAGGAAAACAATGATTTTAAACATATTTTCAGACAGACGTAAATAAACCAATCGCACCAGAATCATCGATTGGCGTCAAGCGCGTGCTCGCGAGGGGGAGTCAGATTCTGGCAGGGGGTACGTTTTCGGCACAACACCTGTCAGCGGTTCCTCCACAGCTTCCCGATCGCTTTCATGTCGTTCACGGTCCGTGAAGCTGCATCGCGTGGAATGCATGTTTGTTGCTCGCTTGTGGACGTCGGAAGGCAGGGTGAAGTGGGCGCTGTACCTCGCCTTGGATCTGCTAAAACCGGGAAACAACTCCTCCACAGCTTCCCGCTCAGGTGAGGATAGGTCAGAAAAGCATATATCAGATGAATCCGCCATTAGATCGGAAAATGCTAGCTTCAGCCTCCACCGTGTGGATGCTAGCGGGCTATATGCTAACAACACTGGGTGTTTATTAGTGATAAATAGTTTCACGTGGTAGTACTGCTCAATAATCGTCACGGTAAAGTATTCCTATGTAAAACTAATAAGTTATATTATATAAATAGGAATAAGATGGTAAAAAAAAAAGCTTTTAGATGATGAACTCGACGGAGCTACGATGCACGATCTGTTCAGCGTGACGTCACAAACCGGAAACCGTTCACTGATATGCTCACACAAAAATCGCTGCCAGAGAAGGTTAACTGCACATTACCGTACTGGGGTTTGGAAATGTTGTGAGCGTTTCTAACACGTTTTAATTCCTCAGATAGCCAAATGCAGCAGCAAGCCAGCAACAGCAGAGAGCTCGTGAGCGCGCCCAGACACTGATGACGTCTGCGGCTGCGCTCTGACTGCAGCGCCAGCTGCCGCCAGAATAAAAGTAATGTAACATGATCAGAACACTATCAAAACGGCGAAAATCTCCGAAAAGTGACAAGGATGCAGCACAGAATGTATAATATTGTGCATATTAACAGATTAAAAGTCAAATAACAGATTAATGGACGCTTATTTGATTTAGAGGTTGGATGCAAAATCCATTGGCTCAAAAAAACCAAGGGGGCAGGTGCCCCCTCAGTTTGAATGGGCATGACGCCTCTGGGTTCAGTATCATCAAAATTAAACGTTATTAATAACTTTAATAAAATACAAACACGATGCCGGGTGTAAACCTGGCAAAATTTACAGACAAATAAAGGTCTTAATGAAACCGTTTTGAGGGCTTTTGTCTAAACTTTTTTGTTTTTGTAAGGATTCTATACTTAAGATCCTTACAAAAAAAATGTTTGGTTTAGAACCCTATTTTTTTTTTAATACGTAACAAAGAAGTTTATCAAAAAATATAAATATTAGACTTGTTCGACTTCATGCGGCGCCGCAAGAACCGACAGCCGGATGACGTCAAAGTTCCACGAGAGCGATTTCCTCCGTATTATTTCGAATCGCTCTCGCGGTACTTTGACGTCATCCGCATGTTGATTCTTGTTGCGCCGCATAAAGTGCCTGCAAAACCCCTGTATGAACCGCTAGAGGGCAGAACTGCAGTATGTTCACTTGTTTATCACGAGCAAGAGTTTTCACAGAAGAAGAGCGAAACGTCTACACCTCGATACTTTCCAGTCTATGTTTGTTTACATTTTTAATTTCCAGTCAATATTTGCACATAGTGACATCACTACGTAAAGATGAATGAGGATACTCTTACCACTTTGAAAATATTGATCATCGGAGAAAGTGGAGTGGGGAAATCAAGGTATGATGACACTAAAGTTTTTAAATGCCATCTTATGAAACGACAACAACATACGCTGAGACAGCTTTTTAAAAAAGCATACTCTAGTTATAAGCCACTAAATGTGTTTTATTCATTGTTTGTTTTGATGTCTTTATTAATAATCATTATTATATTCAAAATATATCACACAGTAAGTAGTAATGCTATCAGCTCACGTGGCAACATAAGAAATGTTAAAATAAAAAAAAGTACATTCCCCTTGTAGAAAGGGCAGTTTTTCATTGTTTTGTAATCCTCTCTCTCAGTCTTCTGTTAAGATTTACAGATGATACATTTGATCCAGAAATTGGTGCAACTATTGGTAAGTCTGGATAACCAAGTGTGGTATTAATGTGTTTTGTCTATCATAGACACCTCAACAGCTACCTAAAATCTACAGACTGCTTTCGCAAACAATTCTGTGTTTTATGGTTCCGTAATTTGGCAAAATTGTGCCTAATGTATGAAAAAAAATAAGCATCTCTTAAGACTGTACAATATGATCATACACACTTGCTGCTATAGTGCTGGTCTTATTTAAAAAGAGTTTGGCTGCCATTCTAGACACTGAAAGAATAAACAATAAATATTCTGTTTATATATCAAATCATGTTTAACTAATGTCTTTGCAGTTGAAATCAATGATTTATTTGCTTATTTTTATGAGCTAATGATTTTTTTATAGTGATAAACCATCAGCTGCCAAAGTAGTTGCCATCATATGGAGATCACAGGCAAAATTTCTCCTTATACACTTAAAGTGGACATGTACACTCAGAGTTTATGTACCGGCCATATTTATTTCTCAGCCCCCAATTCCAAATCAAACAAGGCCAGATCTCCTTCATTGGCCTCCACTTGTAAATCTGTCAGTGCTGTACTGAAACTGAGGAATGGTCTGTGCCTCCAGATCGTGCTGAGAGATTTATTGCCCACGTCTTCCTCTGTCATCTTTACAAATGCTATTTGTACATCATTTTTTATTAACGTAAATCATTTATGTTTGTAAGTGATGTGGCTTTGTGGAGTGATGAGACAGGTGGTTGAGTCATCCTATTTTTGAATTTATCTGCATGTTATAAACCCACAATTCCCAGTTTAGTTGTAAACTCAGGCATTTCTAACTTTAGGCACTCTGGGCTTGTTGCCTGACAAATCCCTTAAAAATGTAATTTGTCTCATATGTATGGTTTTACCATATTAATCATAAAAAACATCTAGAATGTATTTCCAAATATCACTTTTAAACCCTGTTTATAAAATAATAAAAAATAAAAAACTAATTAAGCATAATTAAGGTTTGTATTGTTTTATTATATGTACTAAACGCATTATTTATTTCCCATTAAGGTGTAGATTTTAAAGTGAAGACCCTCACTGTGGATGGAAACAAAGCAAAGCTAGCAATTTGGGTGAGAAGTCTGATGTTTCTCCCACTTCCTTGCAAGTTTGGTTTAGAGCAGGATTGTTTTGTGTTTTGGTTTTATGGCATTTTTTGAGATTTTAGTTAGTTAGTTTAACTTATAAGTCTCAAAGGGTTTTGTGTAATAGTTTAGACATTACATTGCATGAGAAATATGTCACCTTTGCAACATGCATGCAAGCCAATGTCTCTATGAAAAGACACCAGAAGATGGCAGTGTTGATCCTTTTAACTATTTTCCTCCAAAACAAGGTCATTCTGTTTGAGTGCATGCATTGGTAAATCATAATATCCATTATTCAGTGATAGAAAGGTATACAGAGTATTCTTTATTAGATGGCATAGGGTATTCCCACTTCTAAATATAAAATATTCATTTCATAATGATATTTATGCTGAGAAGTCAAGCAGCGGTGACAATACTAGCCCATTTTGGTATCACAGGGTGTTCAACCTTAGTCGAGCCGTGAACAAAATTGGGGCGGGGAATTAACAAACACGCCCTACCCTAATAGAATCTGGACCGCCCCACACATATGCAACCTAGGCAACGATGTTGGTTAGTAGACACGCCCCTTACTGCTGATTGGCTACAAGTGTGTTTTGGTACTCAGCCCAACTCCCTTTTCTAAAGCGTTTTTTTTTTTTCAAAAATCGTGCACCCCGCCTTTAAAGAGTATACCCACTTCTCCAGGCATCACTACACCACTATCATTATTATTTATTTTTAACAACATTTTAAGTAAAGTGTGTAACATCCACATGTAAAGACCGACTTTATTTTGTGTCTACAGGACACAGCAGGACAGGAACGTTTTCGAACTTTGACACCCAGTTACTACAGAGGAGCTCAGGGTGTTATACTAGGTGAGTAAGTAAAGTACAAACAAAACTGGTTTTCACATCTGTGTTACCACATTGCCATAAAAACACTTCAGGGTCTTGTTAAACCAAGCTGTTTATGTAAATACTATAGTGTAGCACAATGTCTTACACAATGTTATAGTAACCTGGAACATTTTCTAATGTGATGAAATGGTACAAATGATTTGATTTCAGCTTTTGCCTTCCTGAAAAATCCATCACGTTATGTTGACTTCATAGTCAGTAGTGGCAAAAAGTGAACTCCAGAAATTTGTGCAATATTTAATGACCTCTCAGGTTCGATTAAACCACTAAAATATGAGGAGTATGGTACAAAGTGGAAAAAAACAAAGTTGAAGGTATTTATGTGACAAAATAATGTGGCAAAAAAGCAAACCAGAGCTTATTGGGAAATATATTTTTTAATATATAAAAAAGCATAATAAAACAAAATGCTCACAGGAAATAATCAACCATAAAAATTTTTGTTAATCCTCTCTTGTTTTTGATGATGAGTCATTCTCATGGGCCTTGAATCGATAAGCTTTGTGTATGTGTTGTGTGTCAAGGACAGTTACGCACATGCAAAACTATTTTTAATAAAATGTTTAAGTAAAAAGCAAATACTTATATATTTTTAAAAGTTAAACATCTCTTTTTGTGTCTTTCCAGTATATGACGTCACAAGGCGAGAGACTTTTGCCAAGCTGGACAACTGGTTGACTGAACTGGATACATACTGTACAAGAAATGACCTTGTAAAGATGCTGGTGGGAAACAAAAAAGATAAGGTAAGATCGGTGTTCACTTTGCTATTTCAGTTTCTCAACACTGTCCTGTCTGCACAATAACAGTACTGAATGGTTTAATACAGTGTTTATGTGGGAATGGAAAATGTGTATGAACAAATGAATACATTTTCAAGCTAAGTATCGATAGAGCACCACGCTACATTGCAGATTTTCCCATTGAGATGGATTATTTATAGAAGTCGAACATTTATTTATTTAGATTTTTATGTCACATTTTATTGTGAGTTCAGCCTGAGCAAAAACAATAATGAAATGCCCAATCTCTGCTTCAATGACTGCCCTTTCTCTGTCTCATATGAAACATTGGAAAATTTTATTCATTCTTGTAAATTGGTTCTTTCAGATGTTTCATAAAACCATAAATCTGATTGACAAAACAGTTACTGTTTTGAGTCATGCTTGTAAGGTTTTTTGCTTATATATTTCTTACGATGTTAATCCACAATAGTGTATTATAGTTTAATGTATTTGTTTAACTTTATTGTAAAACTCTTCACCCTTCATGGTAGAATTACCAAGTTTAATTATGGTGTCATGTGAGTATTTAAAGCAGACATATTATGAAAATCTGACTTTTTCCATGTTTAAGTGCTATGATTGGGTCCCAAGTGCTTGTATCAACATAGAAAATGTGAAAAAGAGCAACTTAGTTTTGGTAAACTATTCTCTGCAAGCATGTGAAAAAATAGGTCATTGAAGTTTTGGTTCCCTTGTGATGTCAGAAAGGGATAATACCACCTCTTAACCTGCACTATCCAACCACGCCACATTTAGTGCAGAGATCAGCTCATTTGCAATTAACTCTTTCACCGCCAGCATTTTAAAAAAAAGTTGCCAGCCAGCGCCAGCATTTTTCATGATTTTCACAAAAGTTTAAGAAGAAGAAATTTTTCTTCTTTAAATATATAAACAAACAATATATCAAAAAAAGAACAGACCCTCTGCTTTCAAAAAAATAAAAATGTTTCATCCTGCCATTAGTCCTTTTTATCACCTCTCAAATATGGGTAGGTTTTTTCAAAAACACCACATTTTGAGCAATAATAATTTCATTTTTGTGAAGGACTTTTGATAGAGATCAGATGCAGAGCGATCTTTAAAACATACACGGAGTTCTCTCTCTTTCACGTGAGGTGCTACTTCCGGGTTGTATAAGTTGCGGAAGTCCACCTGGTGAATAATAGCGTTTTGCGGAAAGCCGAAATTTCTCGTCATTGGCAGGGAAGCGTTTTTCTTGTAATTGCCGAGTTATCTTGTCAATGGCGGGGAAAGAGTTAAAAGAAAATACCCAAAAAAACGGCACATTATTGCTCACACCTACAAAGTGGCAATTTTAACATGCTGTAAAAAATTATCTATATGGTATTTTGAGCTTAAACTTCACATACATACTTTGGTAGCACTAAAGATTTATTTGACATGTAAAAAAGGTCTTGCGAAATGTCTCCTTTAAAGGTTCACTATGGGACTTTTAGCGGCATCTAGTGGCGAGACTGTGAATTGCAACCAACGGCTCAGTCCAAAGCTCACCCATCCTTTTAGTGAAGCTACAATAGTCGCCACAGGAAAAACACGTCATCATCTGAGATGACGTTGTGACAAAATGCGATTTACAGAAGTTTGTCCATTAAGTGGCGACTTCCATGTAAGGAGGCACACGGCATAGATAAAAATAGCTCATTCTAAGTTAATAAAAACAGTACCATTCATTTTGTAAGGTCTTTATACGGCACTGATAATATAGTTATTCATATTATATTGCATTTCTGTCAAGAGATCCTTTTAAACGTCCCACATTGCACCTTTAAATCATTTCTCCTCTTAAGTAGCTTCAAGTAGTTTGATTACTACTTTTGTAAGTAGTTTACAATGTAATTATACTGTAATGTAACCATTCACTTATGATGAGCTTGTAAAGGGTTTGATCCTCTGACGCAGTGTCTGATTGTCTTATAACTGTTTCTTGGGACACTCACTTGAAGACATTTTCTCTCTTTTTGTGCAGGAAGATCGTCAGCTCGAGCGAGATGAGGGCTTGAAATTTGCTAGGAAACATTCAATGCTGTTTATAGGTAAATTAGCATTTGCTTGTTCTCTATATAGAATAACATAATCCCTCATTATTCTGCTTGATAACACATGACAAAGAAATACTGTACTGTAAGAATACATTTTAATTTGACTTTAGTTTAAATTATATTTTAAGACTCATCACCTTCAACGCATGGAAAAAAATCTGACTTTTGACGTAAGCTAGTTTATTCTGCTGCCATGATACGCACAAGCTACTATTTTTAAACACTCGGGCCCATTTGCTAAAACAATGATTATGTTATTTAATTGAGATGGATTATTTATACAAGTCGAACATTTATTTATTTTGACAAGAGTCAGTCTTTACAATGGTTCTAATTTATTTCTCATTTGTGGTTGAGTAAAAGTAACAGTCCTGTATATGTATTTGCGGGTGACATCCTGCGTTCTTCTGCGCTGTGGGTTTGGTTTGTAAGTCATGTGACATGCCTCATGAGTGGATATGTAAGCAGCCATCTGTCTGAATTAGCCACAAAGTCCTCACACCAAATGAAATCAGCAGATGGACGTCATGGCTACAGCCTGCACTGCACAGGCCAACGCTGCTCTTTTACTTTCTTCAGATTTTATATTTCCTATTTCTTTTTCCTTCGCTACGTACCGCTTAATATTCAAGGCCAAGTGTTTCGTGCACCATATGGATACTTTCAGTGAACAAAGGGTCTTCGTCTTTACGGCGTACTGTGCTGACATATTTTCTTCTGTATGGTGCAATAAGACTTCCCGATTGCATTTAGATTTGAGATTTAAAGCTGGGAATATAGTTAATTTTTATATAATATTACACACATGCCAGCATACACACCCAGTCGAATGCACGGCGTACATAGGCATCGAAGCACGCTATACCTCTCCTGGCCTACAGGGGCCGTATGCAGCTGTTAAATAGGTCTGAAGGGTTGATGACGTGAGTTAAAACTTTTGTAAACATCGTTGTACACTTTCATGGTACAGTTGTATAAATGAGGGTACTTCCTGACCTCTTTGCACAACCTCTCATATTGGCCTACAATGTCGATGTAGCTTGCACGCGTTTGCAACCTCACCGCAAAAAATGAAATGTGCGACCTGTGCATACAATGTATGTGCTTACAAAAATATGGCAGTGCATGTAAATACTATTCTGGTAATAGTACTGTATGCTGACCCTGGCATGTGCGTAAAACTATACTTAGGCCTGGGCTGGGGATACTGCACTGTACATGTACTTTTGGGCTAGAAACGTACTTAACATGCACATTCTTGGTTGATTTTGATTTACAACCATGTTTTTCTCACACACATTAAAGTTTATGTTGCTATGTGTGGTTTACTTTAACCAACATCGGTTGTGTTTATACAACCATAACATTGTCAAAACAATCCCTGTTTGTACGTTTTGAAAAATAACTAAAAACGCTGTATTATGTTTTATGTTACTTTGTAATAAAAAGTAACAACAGAGGGGTTAATACAAACAGTCAAACCATCAACAGTTTGACAATGAGGTTGATTTGTTATTACCTCGACTATATAGCTGCAGAATTTTGTAAGCTTTGTTTGAGAAGCATTAAAGTCGCAATGAAATTGAATTGAAAAACTGTCATTTGTTTTGGGAATATTGTGGTATTTATTTATTTATTTTTATTTATCTGTGAGCTTCATTATTCATTATTATAAATTAACGTGCCTTCATAATCTTTAATAAAAAATGCAAATCTCCACCCCTCCTCGAAACAATCTCTCATTACTTCCGGTCATATATTGTATGGCAGGTGGGCGGGGCCCAGGAGAAGATCGCAGCGATTAGCAAATAGAAAAATCGATCCAATCCGTCGGTGGCTGAATTCCAGCCCTTCTTTTTTTTTAAATTTCAGAAGCAGTTTCACTCATACATCACCACGAGAAAAATAAGACAATCGCTACTTCCGTTTAATGGCGACTAATTAATAAACTCCGTATCTTGAGCAGCACAAACACAAACCCATGGCTGTCATTGTTGTTATGGTTTTCAATTACTCACACATTCCTGTAGACTGAACATTTTTGAAGACTACACATTTTTGAAAATATGCTCCTTTACCAGCTCATCTAGAGTTTAACATTTGATTTTTATAATTTTGGAATCCATTCAGCTGATCTCCAGGTCTGGCGGTATCACTTTTAGCATAGCTTAGCATAATCCATTGAATCTGATTAGACCATTAGCATCGCGCATAAAATAACAAAAGCGTTTTGATATTTTTTCTATTTAAAACTTGACTCTGTAGTTACATCGTGTACTAAGACCGACAGAATATTAAAAGTTGTGATTTTCCAGGCCGATATGGTTAGGAACTATCCGGTTGTTAAGTGATGATGTAAGGAATACTGTTTCCGGGTCCAAACCTCCACTCGTTTCAAAAGAGGATATTATTAAAACAGCCGATTATGAGCACTATTTATTCATATCACACATTTAAGTGAAAATCGTATAAACTTACTGTACACTGCAGTCTCCAGGCTCACATTATCCGTTTGTTAAGTCATGACGCAAGGAATACCGTTTCCAGCTCTAAGCCACCACATTTAAACAGCCATTTATGACCACTATTTATTCGTAGCACACATTTAAGCGAAAATGTTATAAACCCATGTGTAAACTGCAGTCTCAGGCTCCCAGAATCAAAGACAGCAATATATTAATAATTCATAAAAAAATCCACATCCATAAATCCATGTGTGGTCATCTCGGATTTTGTTATGGAGATAAAAATTAGGATCGGGTGTTTTTGGTTGTTTTTCATTATGATACGAGTGTATTATATCTGTGATTTTTATGTTATTTCTCTATGACATCTGTGAGCCGGTGTACCCGAAAGTTGTGCATGACGTCAGACTTAACAACCGGATACTGTCATTCCGGCTAATAATCAAGGACTTTGCTGCCGTACCATGGGTGCAGCAGGCGCAATGATATTACGCAGCGCCCAAAAATAGTCCTACAGTACCAAAATTGTAAAAGGAGAGCTGGAAAATGAGATGAAACAATAATGGTGTCGTTTTCAAAAACTTGCACTTTCAGGACAGGACCTTAAAACGCCATTGTTGTGGTAACGAACAGCCAAAACTCTCGAAAAGTTGCCTGTTTTTCATTTAAAATGTTGTATAAACATAACGTAGTCTCTATCTTTCTCTCTTACTCTTTACTCAGAGGCCAGTGCTAAGACGAGGGATGGAGTTCAGTGTGCCTTTGAGGAGCTGGTGGAGAAGATCCTGCAGAGTCCAGGCTTATGGGAGAGTACACACAAGACCAGAGGAGTCCAACTATCTGAACTCTCTCAAACTGATGGAGGCTGTGGAGCATACTGCTCACTTCTCTAGCATTCAAACAATGCAAGTTAGCTTCCAAACAAAGGATACATAAACCTCTTTAGTTTATGTACCTATGCAAGCGCCCATACAAGTGACCATAAGGAAAAAGTTATATTACCTGGACAGTTGTGATCGTTTATCAGTATTCATTTTAATGTGATCTCTGGGACAGCAGATAAACTTCAAGAGGAGCCCTTTCCAATTCAGGACATGCTTAATATTTACAAAAAAGTTGAAACTTAATTACATCCCAGTTCGGTTGGTTCAGTTTATAGTGTTTTACTTTGTTACGTCCCAGTGCCTGTGTTTCTTATTTGTGGAGAGGTAAACAGTCATCGGCCCAACTCAACCTTTCAAACTCCTGGAATGAGATCTCAGTACAACACAGATTTCCATCAACATGCCCTCGCTTGATGTCTGCGGTGTGTGTTCGTTCACTATCAGCCCATCTCTGGATTCCACTTACTCTTCTTGTCAGTCACTGACGTTAATTCACTTTTCTATCCCGCTACAGGAATCTGTGTTCAATTCACTTCTATCTCTGTGTTTTCACCCCGTGCTCCACATCGGTCCTCTCTCACTTTACGGAATAATAGAGTTACCATGGTTTTGGATCTGAGCTTTACTGCTTTTATTGACTTGGACCGCCCACTTAAAAACATGTTTTTAAAGGGTTTACAAATCAAACAGATTGGCACCATGACTCTCTATTGTATCTATAAAAAGGGGGAAAATAAGAAGAGAATAGAAAAAAAGACGGCTTTTTTCCTTTATAACTACTTGAAGTTGGATGAAATGTTTCACCTAAAGCATCATCAACAGTGTTAAACTCACTGTAGTGTCAGTTTGTCTTACAGAAAGAAAAGACGATGTAAGTTTTGTCCATGTTTAAATGAAAGTCTTTGAGTGAGTCATTAGGGTGTGACTATAGACGGCTGATTTTCACACCGAGAGAAATGGAACAAAAGGACCAATTTAGAAAACCTTAAGACATCTAATAGTAATGCAGAGTAAAAAGTTACATTCCCCAGGTTCCAATCTGGACCATTCTGGAGTATTTAAGCAACTTAGTCTTTGCTTTACAGAGTAATCCAGGGTGTCCCAAATGTTTAATCTTCTATTCACGGCTTAAAATCTAGATGGCAACATTTTCAGAAAGTGTGCAAGAAAAGCTGAGTTTATGCATTCCTTGTCATTTTAAGATCAATTAATATTGACAATTGAACGTTTATGTAATTACAAGTTGCATGCAATTTTATCTTTAATCTGTTGAACACAAAATAAGATATATTAAAGGAACACGCCCACATTTTGGGGATTTAGCTTATTCACCGTATCCCCCAGAGTTAGATAAGTCCATACATACCTTTCTCATCTCTTTGCGTGCTGTAACTCTGTCTGACACAGCCTTCGCTAGCTTAGCTTAGCACAGAGACTGGAAGTGAATGGCTCCAGCTAGCATACTGCTCCCAATAAATGACAAAATAATGCCAAAATTTTCCTATTTATGTGTTGTGGTTTGTATAGTCACACCGTGAACCAATAACACGGTGATATGAGACACAGACATCTTTTAAAAGTATACATACTGGGAACTATATTCTCAGAAGGCGAAGCACTGCTACTGTACTTGGGCGGAGTGATTAGCACAACTCTGACCGAACTCTCTGCTCCTCACCAGGGGGCTTCTCGGGTGCTGCGAGCAAATCACTCCGCCCAAGTAGCAGTGCTTCGCCTTCTGAGAATATAGTTTCCAGTATGTATACGGTTAAAAGATGTCTGTGTCTCATATGACTTTGTTATTTGTACACGGTGTGACTATACAAATCACAACACATAAATAGGAAAATGTTCGCATTATTTTGTCACTTATTTGGAGCAGTATGCTAGCTGGAACCATTCACTTCCAGTCTCTGTGCTAAGCTAAGCTAGCGGGGGCTGCGTCAGACAAAGTTACAGCACGGACGGAGATGAGAAAAGTATGTATGGACTGGGGGATACGGTGAATAAGCTAAATTCCCAAAATGTGGGCTTGTTCCTTTAATAAATGATAGTGAGTACACACTGACGGTACCCATTGATTTCCATAGTATTTTTCATATACTGTGAAAGTCAATGGGTACAGTCAACTGTGTGCTTACCATCATTCATCAATATATCTTCTTTTGTGTTCAGCTGAATAAAAAAAGTAAATGATCACATATTTGGTGTATTTCTGGACTATTCACACCCATATGATACAGTTTATTACAGTTGATCTGAGGACTAGTGTTGTTATTTGGGTAATTTGGGGTTTTATTTTTTTGATCATATGTCTCTGTTTTATACATATTAGCATATATAGATTATTACTATTCACCACTACAGGTGTACTAGGTGTTTAGGTGTACTGAATAGTGACTGTAATTCACAATAATGTATTAAACGATATTGCATGCTTTTATTGCACATTAATGGCTGTATGCAAATATGTGCTGAATATAGAGGTTATCATAAATGCATTATAATATTATTTCTGTTTATGCTCCACTGGCTGTCTGCACAGGTTGCTCCTGAAATCCTCTTTCTCGTTTTACTCTCTCTCGTACTTTTTCCAGCAGTGAGTTCTTGTTAAATACAACCCACCACAGGAATGTATCTCCACCAGGCCTCTGCGATTTCGCCGTTTCCCGTTACATTTCTGTGTGAATACTTTGGTGAGCGAAGTGTTTGCTTATTCACGTGTTCAAACGGCATCGTTGTATGGTTTCCGCACCTGTCCGTTGTGATGAATCCAAATTATTGCCTTTGGACAGATATCCGGGTCCAGTAACCATAGCGATCGCCCAAGTTTTTCCATTATGTATATGTCTTCATAGCCGTTTGACCAGGAAGTGCGTCATTCTCGTTGACAAATGACTTTTTAGATGAAAGCTCTTTTTGGATACGATTCAGAATTGTTAGAAGAAAGTATGTCTCCATCAAACACCACCAGCACTTTGCTGTGTCCATACTGTTATCCTTATATGACTGGCTATGCACACTAGTCATGTAATTTTGTAAGTTATATTTCCCCAAGAGTCTTTCCTAAACGCTCCTACCTGCCAAATAGAGTTGTGTTTTTCTCCCGTACTGGCTCAGGAGCAGATATTCCAGATGCAATATTATAATAACATAATATAAAAACTGGGAGATAATTACCTGCTGAAATCCAGCTTGAGCTTTTATGTTCAGGTTAGTTTGATGCCGGTCTTAGCTGATGGACCACCACAGCCATGCTGCGCACCAACAACTTTGCTTTAGTGTTTGCTGGTTAGTATGGCTAGTCAGCCTGATCTCATGAGAAATCTTACATATTTACGAGTTGGCTTATTCGTATCGATTCATACGAAGTTAATACGTACGATTCTCATAAAAAACAACAACAACGAAACCGAACCAATAACCTCAACATCATAGGTGTCAAGGCAAATCGTACCAAAACTTACGAATGTGGTCATATGAATTAAAGGGACCATGGCATTTGACATCAAATTTTTAAGATGTTAAATAATTCTTTGGTGTCCCCAGAGCACATATGTAAAGTTTTAATTCAAAATACCATATAAATAATTTATTATAGCATGTTAAAATTGCCACTTTGTAGGTGTGTGCAAAAATTTGCCGTTTTGGGTGTGTCCTTTAAAATGCAAATGAGTTGATGAAATTCAAACACTGATCACAATGATGGTGGTTTGTTGCAATTGAAACTCGGGGGCTGTTTACACTTGGTATTAAGATGTGTTTTCATCGATCGGATCACAAGTGGACGAGAGAGACACATTACATTTACACCTGGTATTTAAATCTGTCTCTTTTGTCCACTTTCGACCGCATCTGTCCTGAATACTGTGAGGGGGTGGTCCGTGAGACGGTGGGCGAGTCTCTCTGCTGTCAATCAAACCCGAGCGGGAGTAATTATGAGTTTATATGGACGCAAACTAAAATTATGTCGGAGTCCGCTGCTTGTTTATCAAGTATACATGCTGCACAGTGTTTTGTACGTGTATATGTTGGAGCTTTCTCTGAATTTTCAGCGCAATTGATGAAATAGGATCGCGCAACTTTCACGCTTTCAAAACGAAACTACGGAGAACACTCGCAGTAGTTTTATCAATGAAAGGCTAAAAATAGCGCTGTTCACCGTATGTTCACGCCAGAAGTCAAAAAAAGCCGTAAAACTTGTGTTTAATACCTCAGATTAGATAAATGGGCGGAGAGAAGGCGGTCGCGTGTGGCTGTTCGAACACATTCAACCACATTTGCGTTACGCAACTCCAAAGCGATCCGATCGAAAGTGGTTTCGACTACCTCTGGATGTGGTTGAAAGTGGTCGAAAGTAAACGAGCTCAAAAAGTTTTGAACACCGTTTACACCTGGCATTAACGTCGTCCACTTGTGATCCGATCGACGAAAATGCATGTTAATGCCAAGTGTAAACAGCCTCTCAATTAAACCAGCTTCTACCACTTATGCTGGTCTTAGCTGGATTTTTCAGTAGGGAATAGATAAACATTAGTCTTCTTTGTTGTGTTCATTTGGTAACATTTCACTGTTTGAGGTTTCAACACATTTTTACTTATAATGTCAAGCTTTAGGTATAGTTGAACTTTTTTTGTTTACCTGCATTTGATTTAAAAGGTTTTAATAGTTTTATCCTATTTTTACTATGATAAAACTGCATCACATGACCATGTGTCATTGAAAGTTTGCTCAGTGTTTTTTAATTGTACATTTTTACATCGTTTTGTCCCTAAAAACACCATTTGATTAAATATTTGTACCTCAGCAGCTTTTAAAATAGTGCAAGCTCCGCCTGCGGACGTTGCCGGTTTTCTTGTTCGAGACCAGGCAGGTTTCGGGCCCGATTTGCATCTGGCAGTCGCGCAGAGTTTTCTGAATGGAAAACTGCAGCCCAGGTCCAACATGGGCATCGGCTATGGCATAAGCCCTGGTGGAAAAGTGGTAATGCGCTGATCTATTCAACAGGTTAGATGTACAAATCTGTTTGAATTTCTGTGGCCCTGAATTCACACATTAGGGGCAACATTTATAAAGCATGCTTACGCACACATTTAAATGTTGAGTGTTCGTACGCAAAAATAAACAGCAACGGTTATTTGTAAAAATTGTCTTTTACGTCATCATGGTCTGAACAATATGCAGTTTTACTTGTCCA
The DNA here is from genome assembly GCF_030506205.2 of Paramisgurnus dabryanus. Taxonomy (NCBI): domain Eukaryota; kingdom Metazoa; phylum Chordata; class Actinopteri; order Cypriniformes; family Cobitidae; genus Paramisgurnus; species Paramisgurnus dabryanus. The sequence goes on along the minus strand of NC_133337.1, from coordinate 54,468,206 downwards.
AGTTCTGAAGGGTTTTGGAAAATAAGTCATTTTTGCCGCTCGTAAAGGATTTGGTTGTTGACTGTTGTTCTTTTATGTCAATTAGATTAATTAGGCATTGTTTGAAGCCGAGATATGAAACTGTTCAGCTGCGTACAATTTTAAGATCATTTGCAATTTATAAATAAAAGCGAGCATGTTCCTGCTTTTGAAATTAAGTGAAATAGATCTGAATATGAAGAAATGTGTTAAAGAGCCGAGAATACATAATCACATTTTTATTTATGTGTGAAACGTTTGAATCTTTAGGTATCTGCAGCGCTTTCAGTTTAGTTGCGGGTGGAGATTTCATGTGGGTCTGCTAATGACGGATTGATGAAGACTTGTGGATTATGGTTTCCGGACTCTATTCACTTCTATCATCCGCTCTCTCTGATGCATCAAACAGAGGGCTTATATCTTTATATTTCTGCATAAGACATCAACCCATGTCCCATTAACCATGCCCCCCCCAATTACCTCTGTGGGCTCATCACACTGTCCTGCATGAGATCATTTTGAGACGGTGGTGGTTGTTTCATAAGGTGTCAAGTTCTTAAGACGTCACTGCTGTTGGTCCTGCTCTCTCATTATCAGTCTGATTGATTTGCCGTGCCGGCCGGGGGATCGCAGCTAAAGAAGTTGTGGGTGGGCGCATGGCCTGCGAAAAGTGGCTTTGTATTTTACACTAGATAAACACTTTAATGCATCTTGCTGTATATTAATCCAAATGAACACTTTCGTTAATATTATACGATAACTGCGGCTCAAATGTTATGGTTTCGTTGTACTTCACACCATGTTTCAATGCTGCATTTGGCCAGTTTTAAAGCTTCGGTGTACTGTAGTTTTGGTCTGAATAGCAATTTGCTTGGCTGCAATCCATTTCCAAATCCTTAAGTCTGAAGGATTGGTATTTATGTTGATTAGCTACATGTCTGTGGTAATATGGACAATCAGTTGCAATAAATTTGTTGCAATAAATCAATCGTTGCCAAGGTTTGGAAGTACAGTACATAGACGGCAAACATAACTGCTTCTTACCAGATGATTAGCTTTTCTGAAGGTTGGATGTGTACCTTTGACATCTGAGGTTATGTTGATCACTGTACAGCTTTATGCGGCTTTTTTAAGTCTCGCTTTTCCTTCATATTATTATTTAATAGGTTTTTGTCAGAAGCTTGTCAGGTGTAATAAGTTTCAGGATCATTAATAACAAATCACTATACTGTGACTCTACCCTGAGTGCTGCTGAACTCTTTAGTTTTAAACTTTAATCCTTGTGGTTAAATGTGTAAGCTTATAGTAGGATAAATGTAATTTACATACAGTTGAGAAAGGGGATATATCAGAATGTTAGACGTTTTTATTTCATGTTGAGCAGTATCTGATGTGTGGCTTTCTTTATTAATTTTTAATCCCATATCAGCAACAAAGACAGTATGGGGACAGTCATGGCCTAATGGTTTAAGCTTGGGTCTCCAACCCTATTCCTGGAGTGCACCTGTTCGGCATATTTTGTCCATGCCAGTATATCACCTTGTATCCCAAGACTGGTTGCCCACTGAAGCTAAGTAGGGTTAAGCCTGGTCATTACCTGGATGGGAGTCCTCCTAGGAAAACTAGGTTGCTGCTGGTAAAAATGTTAGTGAGACTGGCAGGGGGTGCTCACCCTGTGATCTGTGTGGGTCTTAACACCCCAATATAGTGATGGGGAAACTATACTGTCAAAAAAGCGCTCTCTCTCTGACTCCCAAATTTCCCCATTGGCCTATTAATCAACCTCAAATAAACTAATTGTGATATTGTCTCATCTCCAATAATAAGCTGGTGTGTGTGATTTTTTTTTTTGTGATTCATTTTGGCGCAATATGGCTGCCATCCCATCATCCAGGTGGATGCTGCAGATTGGCGGTGGTTAAGAAGAATCCTCTTTTCATATGTAAAGCACTTTGAATGCTGCAAAAAAGCGCAATATAAGTTTCAACCCTACTTCAAAACACCTTCCTCTAATTTTAAGGTATCCCTGAACAACTTTATTAGCAGGTTCAGGTGTATTTGATTGAGGTTGGAGCTGAAATCTGCAGGACAGTGCCTTCCAGGAACAGGGTTGAGAGTGGAGCTTGTAACCCGAAGGACACCGGGTTGAGTCTTATGGCTGGCAGGTTCCGACTTAGGTGCCCTTGAGCAAGGCATGTTTCCTCCAGTTGCTTCCCGGACGCTGCTTGATAACTGCAATTCAAATTAAGTGTTCGTAGTGTCATGTGTGTTGCTTATGATTTCAAAATATGTGTTTATTGCGTCATGTGAACCATGTGCATGATGTGTTTGGTCAAAATAAGTGCCTGCTGCACACGTGTCAAAACCATTTATGATAAAAGAGACATTCACAAAATACTCGCAAGACAGTAAACTCTGATTACAAGTGAGATTATGCGAGTATCTAACAAACGCGAGCGTCTCTTTTATCATAAACCTTTTAGACGCGTCTGCAGCAGGCACTTATTTTGACAAGACACGTGATGCACATATGTTCACTTGACACGCCGAACACATATTTTGAAATGACGAGCCACACACATGACAGGCTACATACATGTTGTGACGAACTTCGCATCATGCGCCCTCAAAGAAGAAGTCACCGGCTGCCACTGTTGCTCTGGGTGTGCATGTGTTCACTACCCACTCATTTTGAGCATGGGCATACATACTTTTCACTTTAATAGTAATTATAACAATAAAAAAACTAAAATATATCTGATTTTTATGATAATCTCAAAAAGCCCTTTGATATATACCACAGGCATCCTTGCTTTAAATGGAAGTACATCAATGGAGGAAATAAAAAATACTTTATATCTCTTAAATGCAATTTAAAGTAAGTCTGTGTGGTTGTGGTCCGATCTTTGCCTCAACTAAGTTACACATCAGCCATTCTCTGACTTCAATCTTGAAGCATACTTTAAAAGTTCATTTTTCTGCCCTGGACAAATGACAATCCTGGCTGTGAAATCACTCTCTCAAGATTTCATTCCTATATTTGACAGAGTTTTGACATCTTGTCCCACATCTCCATTCGCTTCACTCTCTCCGTCTTTGTTGATGATGGGCAGTCGTGCTTTCCTCATCAATAAAAAGGAACTAGAAACGAATAACCCTGTCTAAATTCCAGATTGCAATGTCTACCACATGGATTTTGACGTGACCGTGACCATCCGTCTTCTATTCCACTCGTATTGATTTAGTGATGAAAAAATAATAAAAGACCCTACAAGGAACGGAAAAAAGGTCCTTCCCTCTTGAATCCGGCTTTAAGCTGAAAGCAAAGTGGTCACATGGACTGCTAGACTATGAATTAGTGGCTTCATTCATCTCTTGCAAGTCTGCGGGCTTCACGCAGATCCCATCTGAAATACTTTTGGCCCGGGTCCTCTCACTGGAATTCCTGTAGCGCTCTGTCATTCACTCCACATGTACAGACACACGTAAAGACTATCAGATTGACTACTACAGTATAAGAGCGCTGTAGCCACAGGCTTCTATAATAAACTAATCACATTGTATCAACACGCAGAGGGTGTAAGCTTTCCTCGAGCAGTGCCGTGGAAAAACCGCATGTTTTACATTTGTGTTCGTAAGGAATGAAAGGAAAGAAGATAAAAGCAGTTCGGTGGTCTTATGAATCAGATGATTGGCACACACGGTAACAGACTCCTCATCCAGTGCAAATAATCTTGCCTTGCAAAATAATTTTTGTATTTATTTGTCTTCGAATTTCTGATCTTAACCGGATTTATACGTGGCAGTGAACTGAACACACACAGGGAAGTGTAGGACATTTCACAGGTGGATGTTTCGATAGTCAGTATTACGAAGGTCGGATGAATCTCTTTGCCGTGTTTTTATTTGCTTCTGTTGGATTATATACTGTAAAACCCATCGTATTGTGTAATTCCCGTGCTACTTTTGTTGATCTTGAATGAAGCCGTAATTCACTATGTTTTGTTAATCTTTGTCTGCCCTTGGTTGTGGATTACCTGTCTGTTTTCACTTACTGGCCATAACAGATTAAACCACATCAGAATTCAACACCATTCACCGGAGTGAAGTCATTAATGTACATACTGTAATTCGTTGGCTCATTTTCATCTCTTTGTGGCACAAAAATACAAGAAAGTCACTCTGTGATTAATGCATTCTGGAGTGTATTGTGATTGCAAGCCATTTATCCGTATACCTCTGGCTTTAGAAGTATAAAGACTTACCTACGTTGCTGGAGGTCTCAAGTCTGATTTCACTCTTGGCAAACCCTTGGCGCTAAAATGTTTACATTCGGCCAATCAAGTTCCAGACAGTAGCGCCGACATAAGTGAGGTCATAAGGGCTCCCGGCCACCAACTGCATTAATGAAGCTTCACCTGCACTCTTTACCTGCACTTCCCTCACTTCATTTACATCTTTACTTGAGTAAGTTTCACTTGTGTTGGGAAAGTCATTTAAATGCGCCGTTTATACAGCTTGTGGGCGGCATTTAAGTACATTTCATTTCATGCACTGCAGAGTTTAGCTCCAACCCTGATCAAACACGCCTTTTATATTGTCCAGACTCTGATTCATGCTAAAAAAGACTAGAAAAAAAGTGCAAACGGACGCCCTTGACCTTCAACGGGTCGCAAGATAAAAGCCACTGCTTAACGTTTTAATTGTGACCTTTCTAAACCTTACTCAGGCATTGAGAAAGGTCACCTGTGACCAAAAGGCTTGCCAGTATTGATGACTATGCTGCGTTCCAGGCAGGGTTTTGAGCCCGTAAATCACAACTTACAACTCACGACTTTGTAGCGTTCCAGGTCATATATACATATATATATATATATATAGTATGTTCATTCACAACATACTTACTAGCGTTTCAGACATAACATTATAATACATAATCATGTGTGTATTATTTATTATTATATTGTTATTAATTTGGCTGCAACATTATATTGTCCTAAAGTGTATCGTGTACCACTTGCAGAAACACTGCATCCGTAGGGGCTGCCACTGTTGTTTTGTATGGTTCCAGTACACTTTCATGTGTAGAAGGTTGGAAAAACACAGGTTACAGGTTGCCTGGAACGCAGCATAATTCACAAAATGTTGAGTACCCCATGTACAGACTAATTTCTTCATCTTACACTGAATCAGTTACAAAATGTACTTATAGCAGTATAAAAAAATGTAACAGTTAGGGGCATGCACACCAAAGCTTTTACGCCGGCGGCCGGCGTTTTTTTTTTTTTGCGTTGAAAGCTGTCGCTCTGCGGATTTTCCTCCCTTAGTGTTGAACGCCAAGAGTTGAAAAACATTTAACTTTGGGTTGAAAAGCTCAGCTCGTCAATGTCAGTTCTCACACGGCCGTCCAATCACAGTGGAGGAGAGGTGGGATTAACATCACAACAATCAACCAGCATATTGTACAATGACTGATAATCAAAGCAATAGTACCAAAGCACTTAGATGAAGAAGCTGGCAGTCGGCTAAAAGAAAGCTGACAGCGTCCGCCTGGTGCTTTCAGCGGTGTTAAAAACTATGGTGTGCCAGCCCACTTAGTACTGCATATAAAAAAAATACTTGATTGTTAGCGGCGGCAGTGGCATCAGTAGACCCTTTTTAGGTGGGCTTAAGCCTCTCCGAAATTTCTGCCCAGCCTCCCTAAATAATTAGACTTATTTCACAATCTGTACACGATTTTGTGATCACATTATTCACATGTCTAGGTATGTTAATTAAAAAACCTTTTTAATGGAGCACACAAAGTAAATGCATGTTTTTACCTTTTTGTCCAGACAGAATGGTAAACAGCTTTAACTAGGTATGATGACAAAATTTTCAAAAACCACAAAGCTTAAAATTTATCACATGACTAGACAGAGCAGACATTCCCATTTACAAAAATACCTGGATTGTAAAAATCTGTTGAAGATTGAGAAAGTAATGATATCCCTCTGATTTCTAATATTAAAAAATAAGTTATATATGGATATCAATGGAAGGTGTGTAACCGAAAATGCTTCTTATTCACTTTCTCATTTCATCTGATATTTTCTTGAAATTTTAACAGATGGTAGAATTTTGTTAGTTCTTTCAAATGAAATCATTAACATTTACTGTTTTAGTTTTAATTAGTTTGTCATATTCAGACTCAGACCCATGGTTTTTAGAACAATGTCTGCAGTTTTAATGTTCTGACAGGACGTTCGCTAATCTACCAAAACAAATGTGACTACCAAATTTCCGCGATTCATTTAAATACGTTCTCCTCCATAGGTTTCGATGAAATTTCATCAATACCAAGATAAAAGATATATATTTTGTCAACCCTACCTTTCAGTAGTGCGCCGAGTCTAGTGGAAGTACACAGACTGGTTGAAAGTGACACAAATTTTCAAACATTTGCTGTTAAATAAAAACACCTCAGGACTGAAAGCTCAAAATATCAAACGCTTCCAGTGGTTCCTCTTCACGTATTTATTGTAGTATTTAGTAAAAAAAAATTACAACCATGCGGTGAGAAGCTGATATTGCATGACACGCATTTTAAAATAACACGCGGGTTGAAAAAATTTTTTTGACCCAAAAATTTGACTCGCTTGCCAGCAATGTCAGCATTGCTACTTTTAATACTACTGTATTGTGTGTGTATTATTGGAATATTAAAATGCTTAGCCTAGTCCCAGAATAAAATGTTTTAGCTATCTTAATTTAAAAACACCTTGTAATAACTTATCTTAACATATACAGTGCCATTGTTTTGTCTCAAGATGCACACCATCAGTGTTGTTTTTGTAAGGTTTGTTTGTAAAAACTACTTAAATGTCCGCTCAGTCCTGGATTAATCTGGGAAACTGTCTCTTTTAAGTGATGAATAATTTTACTATGAAGCTATTCATAAAGTATGACTCTGTTGCGTCTTGTTTTTAAGTTAGATCAGTGCTCCTGTTATAATCAATAAAGCTATCTAAACCTTAAGGATTAGGATCTGTCTGTTAAGTTGTCAGGTCTAGATTAGGATGTCTGTTGTGGAACCTGTGCTCTTTAGTACTGTTTGAAGTGGAGTGTTTTTGTGAACTGCAGCGGACACCAGAGGATCTTTAGAGACATATATTACCATCATACAGAGATTCCCAGGCACATCTCACTTTTTTATTGACTTTTTATTGCTTCGGATAGAGGACAGAGCGGGAGCCCTATTTGTAACGCTATAGGCATGTGCAAAAAGATTCAATGTTGATTCAATTACATTGGCCGATCAATCATTTTCCAGGAGCAAAACAAAGAAAGCGGAAAAGTTGCAGTCTGGCCCGACTTTTCTATTTCTCCAGAGACCTAAACTCTTTTGTTTGATGGGTGTAATTGAAAAAAAAACTGTCCTCACTGTCAAAAAGTCTACTTCAGAGATAAGGCCTGTACTAAACTCTAGTACTTTTCTTGGACCCGCCATGCTGATGAAATATATCCCTCCCTGTCGAAATTCAAGTATTCAGCTCTCGTAATGTGTTGTAAAGTGACTCCTGCTCGCCACAAGTCTCCCGCCGCCGAGTGTAAATCCAGACATCAGGCTTATATCAAAAATACAAACACACCAAGACATGTTTAGAAATGAATGACTTAGAGAGCAAACCAGCGTATGAAGGGCCCGGGGCTGCCTGTGGAAAGTGTCCATCAGCGTTTGGATTTATGAAGGCGTCGTAGGATTGGCTTGTGCGATCGCTGCCCCAAAATACCAAAATACATTGGCTACCACTGGATAGCGATAGGCCACACGGCCTGCCAAGTTTACTGCATTTGTGTATTCCCCTGGAGAAAATATGTCACATTATGACCTGTGTGTGTATAATAATTGATAAAACATAGCAAAAGTTACACAATGAGATGAGAAGAGGGCAGAATTTGCTACTGATGGATTACAGATACAGAAATGCCTGAACTAATGGCAGGTCGGGAAAGGAAAAAAGGAGATGCTGGGAGCAAAGCGAACTGACGTTATGTATTACAGATGGCAATTTGTAAATCATAAGCCCATTTAGGAGGTCAGTTTTGAAACGCTGCGAGTCCTAGGCCGATGGAAAGTTTTGTCTGTAATTTTTCATTGCGATATGATACCCTAATATGCGTTACTGTCGGCCTAGCTGTAAATATGGTCTGCCTGAAAACATTTGGCAAATGGACATAGGCATCTAATATGATTTCAGCGTATTTATCATTGTATAGTCTGGAATACATCAGAAAACGTACCCAGAGACCAATACTTTGAGCTGGCGTCTAGACGCTTTGTTTATTGACAACAGTAGGTTTATCCAAAGTGGAGACTTTACATTTTAACACTTTTAAGTGTTTTTACTCCAACACAATTGCACAAATACATACACAAAATACAAAATTCTTATTAGGAGAATATTAACACGTATGTCCGTACGTGTAAGGATGTCGCTTTCCGACTTTGGCTGTCCCTTCCAATCACATTCCAGTTTTACAGTTTTCCTCTCGTCCATCTGCTCTTCTGAAGCGCTTCCACTTCGGCATACTGAGAAATTTCTTGATCTTTTGGTTTAGAAATATAAGACCACTATAGTTTTGCACCTGCCCCTTCATGTCATTTCAAGTGTGTTTGTATTTTTCATCTGGAGATCCAGCAGTGCATACGGGAGAGAGCAGGGAGTGAGACGTGTGTGTTGTGTCTCAGACTTGATTTAATATTCAAATATCTATCTGCTACAAATGGAAGTAGTTTAGGAGTCGTCTCTTTAGCCAAACATTGTTTCAATTAGTGCAAAATACCAAAAATGCTGTTGTTACAATCTAGAGTCTGTTACACAAGTTTTTAACACTAATAGAAAACATAAATGTTGTAAATGTCTGGGCATTTATTTATCGTGGTAATAACATTTTATGTGTTTAAAGAATTATGCGTGTGTGTGATAAAATGTAGTCCATATTTTGTCCTATTTGAGCTGTGGTGTTATAGAAGTACTTTTGTTGCATTTAGCTAAATTAGACCAAATTATGATTTATTTATCTACATTTTTACAAATAATTAACATACCAATAAGATACTTTATGTTCTATAAAATTGCATTATAAAAAAGACTAACATAATGAGAAGCAGTATTAACAATAAACAGTCTTATACTTTCACTGCCCATATAATTTTGAAACTATGTTATTAAATGTATATGATGTCTGCTCTCATGGCATAAGCTCAGTTTTATAGTCATATACTCTCCCCTCTCCCCTCCTTAGGGAACAACAGCATCTTACATTCAGTGTGACTGGAAATTTCAGCAATGTCTCTGATTAAAGTGCCTCCTTTTCCCTCAAACATCTCTGCTAAATGTCTTGACGGAGCTCCACACAAAGCAGTGTATTGTGCATATGTGTTTTAATAACATGCCCTTGAAACCACTGATTTTTTTTCTGTTGGTGGTTTCTTGAAGGTTCGCCATAAAAAAACGAAAGACAGGAAATGTTTTGAGCACCTTAGGTTAGCTCACTGAAGTAGCGCTTCAGAAACACAGTCGCCGCCCCGGTGCGCTGGACTTGAAGAGGGCCGTCTTGGTCAGAATACAGCAATTCTGAACATCTGGGACTTTGGAATAAAAACTACAGAAAGACAATGGCAACTACCACTTTCTGCTTCGCAACAAAAAAGATCTAAAGAAAATAATCCATTAGGAAACGTGCTGCGATAGATCAAATTTATGATCTGTGACTCAGACTGTCGTAGTACAGTATTTGCATCATTAATACACATGAAAGATACTAAATCGTATCTTGGAGAATAATAAAGAGTCTAGTGTCCATCACCTTCTGGTTAAGGAAAATTTCTCTTATGATTTAGAAAAATTACGTTGTCTTTGGAAATCCTATTCATTTCTAGATATTAGTGGTTTCTTATAAAGAGTGATAGGAAATCCAAACTCTTTGAGTCGTGTATCCTGATAAAATCCTTCTTAATTTAGATTTTAACTAGTTGCACATTCGATAAATTATAAGCAGTAAGCTTAATAAATAAAATTCCTGATGTCCGCAGAATGACAGGCTTTTTGCAGTGTTTGCAATAAAGGCAATGAAAAAAATCTGTAATATTGCATGAAAATGATCCATTTATAATCATTATGGGGCCCAAATACCGATTCCAGTGTCTAATCAGTGCTCATATTCTGGATTATATATCCAGCAGACTACATACGGTCCATTGCTAATTAATGAACCAACAGACCATCTAGGCAAGGTAACCAATTATTCCAGTATGGAACATGGGTCGGATTTCTTCTACTGACTGGATAAGTTTTTCCCTGTTTGGATGATTTTGGAAATTCTTTGTGCTATGGTTTTGTGTGTGTGTAGATATTTTGACAGTAACTTGGACCCTGTGCCTGATGAGAGGGGTGGAGAAACATCTGGAGTGTGTCACTCGACTGGCCAGCCTAGCATCCCAACCTGTTCAAATCCTGTAGCTAGATAATGGGTTAAGTACACAAAACCTGCTCAAATCTTTCAGCGAATGATGAGCTGCAGAACCAAAATGGCAAAGAAAGCAAGTTTTGGTCTTATTGGAAATTTTTGCTCGGATTGCAGAGCTTTGCCAGTCTGCAAAGAGAAATGGGGATGAGAGGAGAGAAAATTAGTGCGGGTAGATTTATACTGATGGAGGTCGCTTTGCAGAGGATTATATTAAAACACGATGCTCAAGTTGCATAAGGGGACTAAACAGCTTCTTAGGGCCCCGTGGACACCTGGGGACCCCAAGAGCACACAAAATGAAAACTTAATGTTTCATATAGAGATTTTTTGTGATATATATTTAGGGCTGCTAAATCTCACATATTCGCTGCAAGAATCACGCAACCAACTCTGTCTAAAAACCTAAATGTTTTGGTGCTGCAAACACAAGACAACATCAAAGCGCTCCACAGTGTCAAGAAAAGTGAGGCGGCCAAAAACACCTGTTAGTCCCAGATAGGTGCGTAGGATAGAGAGACAATGAAGTCCAACCATATATAAAAATAAAGGGTATCCCGCACACTATTAACTTGCAAAATATGAAAATATAATTGCTTCATGTGATTGGTCAATGCACTTTTTAAAAACTTTGTGGAACTGTAATCATGTATGTTTGCATGAGGAAAATCTTGTGATCGAAACGTCGCAATCATATTTTCATCTTTTGCAAGTTAATAGTGTGCGGGATACCCTTTATTTTTATAAATAATACAAATTACAAAACGCCATTTTAGATGGAAAATAAGTCATTTTCGTGATTCATGTAATGTCATTAACAGTAAAACAGTAAAAGAGAAATTTTCAATGGGATTAGGATTATAAATGTGTGCAGGTGAATAAATTTAACGGTTATCAAGTAAATACACTTGCCAAAGATAAAAAATCATCTTCAGACCTTTAGGCTACTAAAACAGTACTGTGTGGCTTTGAAAGTGTTTGTTTTATTTTTTGAAAACAGTTAAATGCATTTAACAATAATATTTATCCATTTCTTCAGGCTTATTTCTAAGGGTCATATGATGTTGGTAAAAAGGTTATTTTGTGAATTTGGTGTAATGCAATGTGTTTATGCAGTTTAAGGTTCAAGGGCCTCATTTATAAAATGCTGCGTTAAAACCATCCTACATTTGATCTTACGATCATTTATAAAAAATGCGTACGTGTGATTCATAAACCGAACGTAAGCGCAGAAAATGCGCGTACCCCTATCAAATCTATAAATCGCAAATAATCTTGAACTTGTGCGCTGCCTATCAGTTTCAGATCTTCGCCTTTAAACGATGCCTAATTAATGTCATAGACATATAAAAGAGCGCTTATCAATGTTTAAACCCAATTTCGAGCAGCAAGAATGGCTAATATTTCCAAAAACCTGCTGCAATCAGACAAGCAAAAGTGCTTACGTCTGCTCAGACCCTGATGTGGTGCTTAGCACTTTTCCACGTCAAAGATACTTTTTATAAATATGGACTTTGCCGTGGATTTTTGCGTACGCACACCTTACAATCAAATCTGTGCGTATGCACGCTTTATAAATGAGGCCCCAGATTTTTTTCCACATATAAAAAAAAAATTACTTACATACCCTTGGCTATGTATATTGTGTTGGACTTGATGAGACTATTTCCAGTGCACTTATGTATTGCTGTTCTTATGTTGCCATAATTGTTTCTATTGTTTACCTCACTTGTAAGTCGCTTTGGACAAAAGCGTCTGCTAAATGACTAAATGTAAATGTAAATGTAAAATATACCGTACATTGTTGCTCCTCTATGCCTCGCCATTCTGAAAAGCGTTGATTTTCTCAAAGCTCATCATTCTGAAAAGCGTGATGTGCTCTGATGGGCCACCTATTTAGTGCATTGTGATTGGCCGAATACCTCAAGTGTGTGTTGAAAAGTTTCACCCTTTACCAAATTTGGAATATACAGCCTGATCTCACGAGAATTTGTACATATTTTACCAGTTGGCTAATTCATATTAATTCATACGACCGACCACATTCGTGAGTTTTGGTACGATTTGCCTTGACCCTGTGACGTTGGGGGTTTGTGTTTCGTTGTTGTTTTTTTCATGAGAATAGTACAATTTTGCATGATTAACTTCGTATGAATTGATACGAATTAGCCAACTCGTAAAATATGTACGAATCTTTTTGGATCTTTTATATGCACAAACAGCTTTTTGTATAAGTCGTCCCTGATCTGGTCTATGTTTAAAATATAAAGGGACAGTTGATTGATAAATTTATTGTGATTTAATTATAATAAAGCACAGCTATGAACTCTTTACTGAGCTACTGTCAGTATGACTGTACAGAACCCAGAGCTGATTATTAGTTTTGTTGCATAGTCACATTTTGTTACTGTTATAATGTCAGGGACTGTACCTTCTAGCAGAAGTATATTTAACTTAATAAATGTGGTAACCTTTTATAAAAGCAGCTTATTTGAATGCTATGTTGTAAATATAGTCATGGTTAAAAAGGTTAAATGCAGTAAAAACAGCACAGTGTACCCTATTTCTTAAATAACAATAGCCTACTTCAGTAGTGATTTTTTGTGTGTGTATTAATAAAGCTTTAATCTTTGGGGTATCTTCTTTCTCTTTCATTATTTCTCACTTTCTATGTTGTCTCACTTGTATTTTGCCTGACTGGCATGTTTAACCACAGATTCCACATTATTTTGAAGCAGTCCAAGCAGCATGCTAGAACCATTAATGTGAAAGAGAGAAGCTGGAGGGCGGCAAGAAAGATGAGGAGAAGATGAAGATTAGATAAATCAGTGAAAACATTTTAAACCTAAACAGTCAAAGTTTTGGATTCTTTGTGTTGTTGGTTTTTATCAGTGTGCCATTGATTGTTTGATATTCTTTTCCAAGTCTTTCAAACAGTTTTTTTATGTGTGTGTGTGTGTGCGCGTGTGTGGGCACTGGGCATTGTGTTCAAGCTTAAACACACATGCATTGTGTATACTTACACATGTGTACAGATGTGTGTTTGCACCTATACTGTCAGTCCTGGAATTTGGGTAGACACTTTGCTGTTGCGAAGACCAATTTAGCGTCTCTTCAAATCTCTGCTTTCTGAATTTCCGATCTGCCCTTCTGGTTCAACCCCAAAAATCACAGAAAACGGGCATAGAACGTCTGCCATCTCGTTCACATCTCTAACCTGACTTCATCACAAGGAAATGAAACGGTCTTAATGCATGAGTTTTTGTGGTGAGTAGAATGTCTGAGAATGATGTTACTGAGTTTGACTGACTGGTTTGTTTAGCCGAAGGAATAGCGTAGCTCCTCGCCTCTCGATGCTGTACACAGTGAATACCTTAGTGCCACAGCAAGCATCATGTGTCCATTCCCAGCATTTGTTCAGAATTAAGCCCCTTAAGGAAAGACAAGATCACACAGACCTCCGTTCTCATCATCCATTGCAAACTCTGTTTACGCTATGCGGCGTCTTTGAATGTACAGCGGAAAGGCAAACAAGGCATCTGGAGAAGCTAACAGGACCCTATTCCAAGTTGCAGAGGCTAAAATCAGAAAGAAACATGTTAGCTGAACTCGGGTCAAACCACAAAGACGAATTAGTCAAATTTAATTTGCCCGACTGAACGCTGTGTGAATTATTCATCTCACTGTATGTTGGCCTGAAAACAATTCTCATTGGAATTTTGTTTTGTAAATTCACCACAAACGGTTGGATTTATTCATAAATAGAGAAATCTGTGCTGAAGTTAAACACAGTTCATGTTTTATCTGAGAAGATAAAACATGAAGTGGAGATTTTAATGAAAAGCCAAGCCACATCATCTTCAATTTTTTTTATTTAATGTTTTGTGAAGGTAAACAAGGTTCCTGGCAAAAACTGAACATTAAAAGACAATCAGATAATAAATGAGATATTATGCATTCCTTCATTGGATAAACATCCAGTCTCTAAAAGAAAAAAAAAAATGAAGATAACTTAACAATAAAATAGTTTTTTTTACAGTCTTTATTCATTTAAAGATGTTCTGAAGTGTGCATGAAATGTTTTGTCTTTTTATAAGACAACTTTTTACCAGGATTCTTTTAAACAGATTGTGCAAGGGAATAAAAAATCATACTGTATAAAAAACAGGAGCATTATTTAAACTCAAGTCGATATCCTTGCATTTATTAATAGCAAAGGCCAAATGAGTTTAAAAGTATCAAAGCAAGAAAATGAAAGGGAAAATTTAAAAGCGTATCCAATGCATTTTTCCACGTTAAGCTGGGAAACAGACTTGAAAAAATTCATTACACTGCTCTGTTGTTCAGGGAAACAGAGACGTGTATGTATTTGTCCCAATCAATGTTTTTGAATACTAATTTTAAATTGTTTTCAGGCATTCGGTGGAAAGTATGGTGCAGATCTGCACGCTGGGCAGTCGGGTACGAGCAGCTTGTTTGAATAAATCTCTTTGGCCTTTCTAACTACGAACGGGTGAAGATTTTTAAACACAAGACAAAACATCATAGAGAATAAAGTGTTTGTTCTGGCACAAAACAGTACGATAATCAATCTGTAAATTCAGTACGTGGCTTCTATAACACTGATGTAACATTTGCATTGAAAATCTTTCCATTCAGTCGATACAAGACTGAGTAACACAACTTGGTTAAACCAAAAACGTTAACTAAAACGGTTAAAACCGCATGACAAACAAATGTAGATTGAAAAATAAAGTTCACCGAATCAGTGATGTGGTAATACTGCAATGGTTATTTTCTTTAAACATGGAAACGTCTCTAGGACGTCTCGTAAACAACAATTTGCGAGTAATTCTAACCAGCTGAGGAAGAATGAGGGTTAAACAAAGCTCGCCAAGTCATTTACTTTTTCCACTAATGTACCTTGTTCTGTGCAGGATTGTGAGAAGGCAACACGTTTAATTTAGTGCTGATAGTGGAGTTCATAAATATCCCTTTGGGTCACAGTCCTCTTTGTCTCAAATAGATACAGACGAAACCTTGAAGTCTCTATCTTTTGCGCATGCTCTCTTAGTCTCTCTCTTTGATTGATTGTTTGCTATCTTTTTGTGTGTCTGAGAAATGTGTGTACATGAAAAGGAAACGGGGCGCACTGACAGATCCAGGCTGTGATGAAGAGGTCAGTGCAGTTTGGGCTATTACTCTACTCTATACTTATCTATCTATCCGCTCATGGCTGTTGTTGGCAGGTGGCAGTTGAAATGTACAATTTTAGAGACATAACATTGTCATAGTCACGGCCACATGAGATACTGAGACAAAACATGCAGAGCCGACCTCATGTTTGTATGCATGTCTTTGTGAATTATGAGGGCGTTGGTTTTTTGTAAGGTCATATGCAGCCTTGCCTTGTTTCACTTGTTTTATTTAAGACAGAGAGGACCTTCTGTGTACATATCAGTCTCTCTATTGAGAATACATGAAGGCACTTTGGTGCTATACAATACAAATTTCTGATTTATATCAAAATAAGTTAACATTGCAAAAAAAGTGTCTCGTTCAGAAATACAGTCGTTACAGACAATTCATCAACACTTATAAAAAATGTTTGTGCTACGCAAAAGGAATGCACAAACTGTGGAACTAAAAACAAGTGCTGCATTTTAGGGCACTTGATCGTACTCGTAATAATAATAATAATAATAATAATAACAAACAAACAGAAAAAATCATTCTTGATCAGTACCACAAATTAATAAACAATATTAAAAAACAAATTTCAAAAGTAGAAAAGAGAAATCTTCTGTTTGTGTGGTAGGGAGGCGTGTGTTAGTATTTGTGCATAATAGGCACTTTAACAGTCTTGATTTCAGCTATGTGCGAAGATTTCTGGATGATGCAGCTGGTGGTCGCCGCGGTGATCGCATCCTTGGGATGCGCCAGGTTAGTGAGGGCCATAGCTGCGTTAATCTCCCTCCAATACGTCTCATCTTTCCTCGGTCCTCTCTCCTTCTGCATACTGCTGTTAACATACAACAAGGCTGTTAGTGTTGGCTGATCAAATAGCAAACACAATATTAATGATGATATAATCGTCTGACAAGCGACGAACTACACTGTAAAATTTTACGTTTAAATAACTTGAATTAATAAGTCATTTAAACTTTCTAGACTAATGAGGAGATGGTAAAAAAATACTTTATTTTTATAATTTATAGCAACTACACTAAAAAAAAATTATTCATTCAATTTACTAAATTTTTTTAAGGTAAGTGGTTGCAATCAATTTATTTAAGCTACATTTAAACAAAAGTTTTTCATTTTATTTTACTAGTTTTTTTGTTTAAACGTAGCTTAAACAAATTGATTGCAACCACTTACCTTAAAAAAATTGAGTAAATTGAATAAATCATTTTTTTCAGTGTAGTCAAAAAAGTTGAAATGACTTGTTAACTCAAGTTGTTTAAATTTAAACATGCAACAAGGATTTTTAAACCAATTACTCAGAAAAACAAATCTGATTACTTAAAGGGACACTCCACTTTAAAAAATCTCCAGCTCCCCTAGAGTTAAACTTTTCATTTTTACCGTTTTGGAATCCATTCAGACAATCTTCGGGTCTGGCGGTATTACTTTTAGCATAGTTTAGCACAATCCATCGATCTGATTAGGCCATTTAGCATCGCGCTCAAAAGTAACCAAAGAATTTTCATATTTTTCCTATTTAAAACTTGACTCTTCTGTAGTTACATCAAGTACTTAGACTAAGACTAAGTACGAAGATATTTCGCCGCGCCTGAAAATAGTCCCCTGCTGCTGAAAGTTACCAATGGGACTATTTTCGGGGCTGCGTAATATCATTGTGCCTCCTGCAGGCATGAAACGGCTCCTTGATTATTACGCCAGAATGAGAGTATAGTTCCTAGCCATATCTGCCTAGAAAATTGCAACTTTTAATTTTCTGTCGGTCTTAGTACACGATGTAACTACAGAAAAGTCAAGTTTTAAATAAGAAAGATATTGAAACTCTTCGGTTTATGCTAAGCTATGCTAAAAGTGCTACCGCCAGACCCTGAGATCAGCTGAATGAATTCCAAAACGGTAAAAATCAAATGTTTAACTCTTAGGGAGCTGGAAAATGAGCCTATTTTTTTTTTTAAAAAGTGGACTGTCCCTTTAACATTCACTGCTTGTAACTTGTTATCCCCATTCTGAATTATTGCGAATGGAGGTGTATCAGAAAATGATTTTGCGGTTTAAACAAACATGAGCCCTGTGTGTGCTTGCCAGTTGCTGTCATACGCACCTGTCACATTTATTTGATCCATGATCCACAGCCTCTGTAAATACAACCAAAGAACAAAGCCAGTGTCAATAACAAAACACTTTCACCATCTTAAAACTGACAGATGTTACAAGCAGGGAAAGAATGAGAGGGTGAGAAAGACAGTATGTAAACATCCAAAAGAATTGTTTGTGTACACGGTGGATCTGTGCTACCTAGAGCTTTGTGTGTACAGGGAGAAATGGAAACTAACATACAGCAAGAGAGAAACTGCTTGTTTCCATTTACACTGTAAATCCAGACGTTTGGCACGATGACTACATGTTAGTTATCGAATGCAGAGGTCAACTACAGAAATTTAAGGCTAAGTACTTAATGATAATTATTTCCTCTATCACACATGCATATCCACACACACTCACATCTTACAGTATAAAGAAAAAGCTAAAGGACTGTTGCATTAGACTGTCACATTTTATCTGGAATGACTTTTACAATTGACGAATCATTCTCAATGTCACTTGACCACCGAGTAAAACCCCTTTTACGTTTTCAGTCCGGATGTCTTGATTTCCCCCCATACGTTTACCTCATCCCAACCAAAACCTTGTTTCTCCCAAGCACTAAGGATCCGGAAAGGACATTGGAGCGCCGCCCAGACACCTGCGGGGCCAAACAACACCTAATCATCCCCAATGGCTTGTCTGAGACAGTCTTAAACTTGTTTTTCCTTAAAAACCGTTCACATGTGCGGTAAATGGCAACTGGGTTTTGAGACGGTACTATGGCGGGCCAGTATGGCCCCAGGCTGCCGTGAGTCTGATTAGGTAATATCCTGCTGTTGTGCTCAGTGTGTTCAGTAATAGTTTTACACCGTTGAAAATGAGCACTTATCCTGAATAACAGTGACCCTTATCTTTACTCAGTACTCACTGATCTGTTTTGGGTTCAATGAGAACTGGACTGTGTGATTGGGAGGAAATATCTAGTCCAAGTGAAGAATGAATGAACAAAGATAGAAAGCAGGCTTTTTGTGGCCACTTTAAGATAAAATGTGGTGCCCTGGACAGTGCTTAAGCCTAGTCCCAGATTAAAATGCATGTTTGGGCTCCCTACATTTCAAAACACTATGTATTGACATCTCTTAAAATATATATTAGTGGCATTGTTTTGTCTCAAGGTGCACACCAGTATTGTTTTTTTGAAAAGATTTGTAAGGCCTAGTCCTGGATTAAACCAGGAAACCGGCCCTTAAAGTTAACATACATTTTACTTATATTATTGATGGACTCCCTGTGCTACCCCTGCTGAAAACCATGAGGATATCTCACCCTTTACTGTATGTCCAGTATCTGTCTCTTCCCAAATGACCTTGTAATGCTACAATATTTTATTTTCATTCCAACTTCTGCTATTTTGTGTATTTTCCTTTGCCACAATATTTACCCATTTGGCACATAACCGGTCATATCGGTTATCATATACACAGTGTATGGTTTTGTGGTTGTCTGTTTCCTAATAGATAAGTTAATATAAGTGTCTGTGATTTGCTGATCTCGCTTGATTCAGATAACACATCTAGATCTGTTTTTTGTCAAAAGCAGACAGTCTTTAGGCTCACATGTCATTAAACCTTAAAATTATTACGCTGTTGTTTTTCCAATATTCCACATTTCCAAGTTTGCGCTTTGTACTTTCTCATAACTGTCTGTTTTGTCTTAGACATGTTAATTTATCAGTGGTATAATAATAAATACAAACATAAAAGAAAATGCTACTGTAAAGAATTCAGGTTACGAGTCCAAAAAATACCATCTCTGTTTCCAGATATGAATTTGATTTGGACACTATTCAGATGGTGTGATTGAGCTACATTACTGTAATAAATGTTTTTCTTTGACATTATTACTGTAGTGATAGTACCTCAGTGTTTAGGTTCTTGGCAGCTTCTATGGACGACCCCCCAACCTTAACAAATAAAGACAACAAAATCTCCTCCGCCCCTCATTCCTAAATCATGATCGATAATCTTTCTAATTATCTAAATAACGTATGGATCCCCTGATGGTTAAAACACAAAAATGTAAGAGAGGGAGGAAAAAAGGTGAGAAGAGACACAGATGGATTTTTTAGAAACGGAAATATGGGGATGAAGAGAAATGAAAAGAATTCTTGCAGCTCTCCGATGTCTTTCTGATTACTGTCACTCTTCAATACGGTCTTGTTCAAACATTAGCTTATGGTTTTCTGGTACCAAAAAACATTTTTGCTGCCTACAAAATCGCATACTGTGACAGTAGGTACTGAATTAGATGAAGTAGACTGTTAAAACAGTAGATACTATATGGTTTAAATATAGATAGTATGAATGAATTCAGACGTACTACATCCACCATGTTTATACATCATGTGACTTACATGGTCATAACAACAAGTTAGTCGTTAACTGGAATAAGATTAAACAAGCACAATTTAATAACAACAGACATCTGTTTCTTATATAAAGAGTTTGGTTCCAAAACAATTTTTTTTTCAAAATCTTGTTCATGATTGAGCATTGCAATTAATTTCAATCAAACTGCAGTTAGTTTTTTTATTTAAGCCTTTATAACAAAAAAATACACTAAGCAGCACAATGAAACACAATAAGAACATAATTACATAATAATAAACATGTTTTGACCAAAAAAACGGATTTATCTTGTTTTAAAACCAAACTCTTCATATGTATTTGCACAGCTGTGTTACCGCTTTCAGAATTTTTTAATAAAACAACACAATACTTTTTCTTTTTCAGGTTAGTAATGTGTCCACCGATTGAACACTTTGAGATCTTCCCGGAAGTAGTAGGTCATCCGGGTCTTTTACACCTATTTTCAAATACTGTAAATTGGGACATACTACTCACTTTGCCTACTGCTTTTTGCCTGCTACTGTATATAGCATGGAAGTAGGCAGTTTTGGAAGCAGTTTATTTTTAGGCAAATTAACCCTTGTCAGTGGTGGCCCGTGACTTTTTTTTCGAGGGTGCACGATGCGAAGCTCGTCAAAACATGTGCAGTATGTAGTCTGTCTTGTGTGTGGTTCGTCATTTCAAAATATGTGCATCAAGTGAGCCTATGTGCATCACGTGTCTTGTCAAAATAAGTGCCTGTTGCAGACGCGTCTAAAGGATTTTGGATACGACGCTCGTGTTTGCATAATCTCACTCGTAATCAGAGTTTACTGTTAAGGGAGTGTCGTCTCTTTTATCATAAACACATTTATTATCACAAACAAATTTGACAAAACACGTGATGCACATGGTTCACATGATGCAACAAACACATATTTTGTAAACATGAGCAACACACACGACACTCCGAACACATATTTTGAATTTGCGCCCATCAGAAGAGAAGTCACCAGCCGCCACTGACCATTGTGTCCCGTTACTCTTGGAAGTTGAATAATATCAGCCAATGAGATTCGAGATTTAACTTTAAAAAAGTACTAAATTCAGAGATGTTTGGGGTCACAGATAGCTTATAGATATCTGTACACATCATCATTCGTTACAGCCATTCAATGCAGACTGTGACTCCGCTTTCCCATTCCCTAAGGATAACTCACAGCTATAAATTGGATGCAGATCCACTGCAATTTCCAAATGTGGCTGCCTAAAACATCTAAAACTCAGATTTTGGAAAACAATAACTGTGCCAAAGATATTATAAATCCTCTATAAATCATCATGTGCTAGCGCTAACTATTTTTCTAGAGGATTTTTCTATACTTTTGTGGAGCCGTGTGTGCTTTGCTACCGAAAGGACGCTACGGCTGTTAGCTGTGGGACTCCATAAAACTGCCGCACTGCAGAGCCTAATGGATTGAAAAGTCCCAGCACACTTAGCAACACCACAGAAAATGTAAAGACAAAGAAGAAATTGCAATATTTGTGTCACCGCCAGGTACCAAGAGATGTTGAACAGCGAGCACCTGCCGCGTTCAATAGCCACAGCTGCGTGGTTAGTGACACGCTGTACGCTCTCTTCACATGCTGCACAAACCAACAACTGCTTTCAATTTGCCAGACAAATAAACACGCACAGTGTTACAAACAGACATTACATTACACATAAGCGCAGCAAGCCACAGCAGATAAATGATCTGATGCACAAGGAATAAATAAATGCTCAGAGATACACATCCACACGCACAAATATTGCATGATTCAGATCCAGCGAGACAAAAACGTCTAATGAGCTCAGCATCTGCTCTTCCTTTAAACAGAAATAACACTGCAAGAAACCCATTTAAAGCGTTATCTGGCCTGGACTGGGGTCAGTACCATAATCAAGTGTATCGGGTGCAGAGATTACTCAGAGAAAGAAAATGGACTTCTCATTGTCTAACATGAGGAACACATTGATCTTGTCTTCGGCTTGCTAGATGAACAAAACAGGAATTTACTTGAGAAATGCCTGGGTGCAAGGACAGCTGGATATCAGACATTTAAACTAAATTAAAATAGTGTTCAATTGCTGTTTTACACGCTCAGATATAGGAAAGGTCAAATCAACCCTACAGGGTGTAGCAGAAATGAAGAAGCACACAACTTTTTCTTCAGTCCAATGTCTATTTCTTATTATTAAAGGTCCCGTTCTTTCTGTGTGCAATATAACTCGTTCATGTTTCACGTGTAAGAAAATGCGGTATTTTTCACACAGTATACCGTTGTTTTCACTGTCCTAAAAACACTGTCTTCCTTGTTCTATGAGGTCCCTCCTTCAGAAATACGTGTTGAGTTCAGATTGTGTAGTTTGCTTAGTGTGTTGTGATTCGATAGCAGCTAAGCTTGCCATTAGCTTGGCGACTGACGTATTCCTGTGGGCGGAGTTTAGTAAAAAAACTGTACTACTGACGTCATTAAAGCAGGAAATAGAGGGCTGTAGTCCAAACTGTTCGCTGTAGGCTTTAAAAGACAAATTTTGTTAAAGAAAATATATTGCATGGCAGTGAACTTTGAGCTTTATCATTTTACAGGTATTATTTATGCTATTATAGCAACATTACACTAGCCTGGGTTTCCCCATGCTGCCTTGAGCGCAAATTTATTTACGCTGCAAGTCTAGCATGGAAACTATGGACCTTTTTTGCAGCAAGACAATGACAACGTCTATGCAACACACCGAAGCGGTTTTATTTATCCAACGCAGAAGCAGACGCAAAGTTACTTTTCAATGCAGCCATAGATAGTGTTCTAAGTAATTTTGAACGCAAGTTTATTTAAAAAAAGAGCAACTTTTGGCGTTAAACAATTTCATATCTAATAAGGATGTTTGGATATGGCAAGACATGAGTTTTATAGGACCAACCTGCTAGGCATCGTCGTCGACGAAGTAAATTTAACTTATAAATGGTCAGTGTTATTTATTAATATCATATTGTCATTATGCCTGTACTGTGGTAGTCACAGTGCCACTAAATTGTGTTGCTTTTCAATATCAATATACAGCTACCTTTTAAGTTGCATAGCTTGCAGCCGTGTGCATACGTACCTATAAAAGTTGTTTATGTTTGAATTCATGTCGTTCTACATACGTCATCTGGTATAATTGAAACTATTGGCTATGAGCTACGTACAGACGCATTTAATAGACATTCGTAGCAGCCAATAAACAGCTCTGGGCATTCGTAAACCACTCCTCAAATATGAGAAAATGAGCATATGGATCCCAGACCAGGTCTCATTCTCTATGAGACTCGTCTGGTGTTAGCCAAAACACATCTGTTTAGCTATGCATTTACTGAATGAGCACTATGCTGCGTCCGAACTGATTGCACTATATTTTATTTCTCTTGTTTTTATTCTTATTTTTAACTGTTTAATACTTTTATTCCTGTTTTATTCTTTTTCACACATTTAAACAATTTTTATTAAAATCACATTTATTTTAATTGATATTTTAAATTCATGTATCTTTGATTTTTTGTTTTCTCATTTCTATGTAAAGCACTTTGAATGACCTCTGTGTATGAAATGTGCTATACAAATAAACTTGACTTGCCTTGCCTTGCCTAGCCAGGCTAACATTACACACTAACTAGGGTTTAAAAAATGGGATCAGAAAGAATGTTACATTTAAACGGAACTGTGGAATGCTTGATTACGACATTACCAAATCTGTTATTCCCAAATAACAACCGCTAATACTGATGACATATCTGAGACATTTGGACAGGTGCAATTTAATACGTTCAAATAAATGCAATAAAAAATGCATAAATAAAAACACATGATTAAAATTTGTCTCATTTTATACTTCAGTGAGTTTTAGCCTAAAACCAACGAAATGGTTTTTACTTGCAGTAGGTTTGC
This sequence comes from Paramisgurnus dabryanus, assembly GCF_030506205.2. Taxonomy (NCBI): domain Eukaryota; kingdom Metazoa; phylum Chordata; class Actinopteri; order Cypriniformes; family Cobitidae; genus Paramisgurnus; species Paramisgurnus dabryanus. Next base: position 54,444,033 of record NC_133337.1, on the reverse strand, counting down.
ATTTCTTACAAATAAGCTAGTTACATATCAGATCAACATGTGTACATATGTTTACTCATGTGACAAGAAACCGTGGAATAAGCGGGATAATGTACAGCCCAGCCAGTTGTTATAAACATTTTACTTTTGCAATGACAACTGGCTGGCTGTATGTTATTCCTTTCATAATAGTTATTTATACTGTTATAGAGGCAATTTCCCGGACAGGTCTTATCCTAGTCCCAGACTAAAATGCATGTTTGAGATGCCTTCATTTTAAAACCTTGTACTGACATATCTTAACATATATCAGCGGCATTGTTTTGTCTCAAGATGCACACCGTATTGTTTATTGTAAGGTTTGTTTGTAAAAACTACTGAAAGGTCCTAATGTAACTAAGGCTAAGTCCTGGATTGATCTAAGCCCTGTCCGGGAAACTGTCCCATATTGTGTGCACGAAAAAAGTATGGTGCTATACAGGGCAAAAGCTTTAAAGACATTAACTGTCACGCTTTAGAACCACAGTGAGGATAAAAGAGGCAAATGAAAGAAACATGTCCCAAAAATACAATGTTTGATTTCGCATTATGTAATGTTTCGTTTGTTTGATAGATTATTTTCTCATCCAACTATTGTAAAGCTCTGCTTCTCCATGTCTCCTCTATGAAACACCTGCTGATGGATATGTTTCCGTGCAAACTCTCAATCACAACTGAGTCAAAATGGCATCATGGTTGGAATCCACTGCAAATGCATGTCTGAACTGGAAATATACCATTCATTCATTCTTTCATTTGATCATCCATCTATCAGATGCATGAAGAGAACTGACAAATGGAATCTGGGAAACATGCTTTTTGTCTTTGGAGCTGCCAACCAGACGAGAATGGAAAAGATGTCAACCTCCATCCGCCGTAACACGTTTGTGACGGAATGTGACGCGCTGCCTCCGAGCTATTAAGATACATCCAACAATGTAAAACAAAGAGAAGCTGCCACGTCCAGAGGTGTAATTGTTGTTGCTTCAGATTAGTACAATTGGTAATGAGCAAACCATGGGAGTCAGCAACATTTATAATACAAAAAGTCTACTAATCTACCCTAGAAAGAATCATTGTATCTGCTCTGTCTGTTTCACAAAGCCCTGATTGTATTCACAGTCTGTTATTGCTGTTTGATTCAATAGTTTAATCCCATCTTTCATAGCTTTTTAAATAAAGGGAAGGAAACTTGGTTCTGCCCAACCAGACAGACAGACATCATCAGTTCTCAGTCCCTTACCCAATACGTGCTTTAGAAAAATAATCGTTGTTCTTTTAATAATGTCACTGAATGTCTGTGAATGATGTTAAGATGTCTTTGGCATGTCTCAGTGCTACCCTCACTAGCTCCTCCCTAGTTCAACATCCTCTACTTCCATTTAACATCTTCTCACTTTTCAAAGTGTCCGTCTCTCCTGGTCACATAAATCCATCTCGAAGCTGACTTTGTATTTTGATTTGGTTCCAGTTTTTTTGACTGCTTCTCCGTGATCATTATTTCTGTTCTGTTACTCTCTTCAACTCTCTTCTCTGACGTTCACAGTTTCTTTTAAAAATAATATCATGGTTCTTGTTTTCTCATTGCCTTCCCAGATCGTAATTTCGGTTGAGGCTTCATTCATTTTCATGTCTTTCAAGCCACTCAGCCACATGACTGACATCATCCCTCCATCCTCTCCGTTCAATTCCGCTTTATCAGTAACCGCTGCGCTAAAAATATCCATGATATCTTCTGTTTCTGGGTCAGTGTTGTTGGAGGAGGCACGAGACCCATCAAATGAGTAATGGATGAACAGATCTCGATTCTCGAACATCACAAACTCCAGCCGTCTGGACAGCAGTGTACCGCCACTCCTCAGAGCCTTTGAATCCCAGCACATTAATCTATGATGGATCAAACTGTGTTCAGGATGTTGACAAGTTCTGGGCTGTGGATTTGACTGGTGGGCAAAATGAGCTAGCAAACAGTGGTAATATTGTACGGCCTAGACAGGGAGTAAAGTGAGAAACGATGAATATGAGAAACTGCCAATATCTAGCCTAGTGAATGGCCAATGGGTTTATTATCAAATACACAAATACCCCAAATGTGACCCCAGAATATTTCAGCATAAGAGACAAATGGCCACAGAGCATAAATGTGAACTCATATTCACACTTATAAACAAGAAAGTTAATCTTCAAGCAGATTTTAGCTCATATCTTCAAGACTTATGTGGGTCTGTACAGCAGATGATATTTAATGACATTCTGAGCGCAGGCGAGATAAAGCAGCTGCTGTCATTGACACTCAGAGCCCAGCTGAAAGTTTGGAGGCATTAAATCTTTTCTTTAGCACCACAATACACACTCAGCTACTGTAGATAACAGTACTTAACTGTCTAAAAAGTCAAAAATTTATTAGGGTTTTGGATAAAAATGCCTCCAAAAGTGACAAACAAGCCTTATATCAACACACTAAACAGTGGTGCTACTGTAAATAGCACTAAAAGTGGTTACTGGTTCGTAATCATAGGGGAACCACTGTAAAAAGTGAAACTTCAATATATTTAAAAAGTTACTTCAATTGGAAAAACAATTTAGCGTTTTCTTACTTTAAGAGCGAAATTTAAGGTGAATAAACAAAAAATAAGTTAAATTAGTAATTTCTTTTTCTTTTTCTAACTTAAATATTTCACTTAAAGGAACACTATGCTCATTTTCCAGCTCATTTGTGAAACATTTGATTTTTACAGTTTTGGAATCCATTTACCGGATCTCCGGATCTGGCGGTACCACTTTTAGCATAGCTTAGCATAATCCATTGAATCTGATTAGACCATTAGCATTGGCATGATATTACGCAGCACCCGAAAATAGTCCCCTGCTATTGAAAGCAACCAAGCGGACTATTTTCAGGCGCTTCGTAATATCATTGCGCCTGCTGCAGCCATGTTACAGCAGTAAAGTCCTTGATTATTACGCCGGAATGAGATTACAGTTCCTAGCCATATCGGCCTAAAAAAGCGTAACTTCTAATTTTCTGTTGATCTTAGTACACGATGTAACTACAGAAGAGTCAAGTTTTTGATTTCAAAATGGTAAAAATCAAATGTTTAATTGAAGTAATATTTTAAGTTAATCCAACTTTCACTTTTTAAGGTATAGAACTGTAAGTGATATATAGCTATATAGCATGATTACGATATAGCATTGTTCTACATAGCACCATAAGGTTCTACATACTGTAGGTGCTATATAGAAGAGGTCTTCTCGGGTCCAAAGAAATGTACTCGACTCGAAATTACCCAAATCACTTTTTACCTGAATCTGAGGTGCATAAATAATTTTTTAAAGAAAGACCCGACCCGAGACAAACCGAGAAAATTAAACCTGAGTCCGACCCGAGGCACACGTAAAACTTTTAGACCCGAACTCGCTCGTGTCTTGGGTTGGACCTCTGCTTTTCGGATCTAAGTGGACCCCTGAAGACCTCTACCATGTAGCACTTACAGTGTTCCCCTATGATTGTGAGCCAGTGAACTTTTGAATCATTCAGAAAAACAAACACAACACTCGTAAATGTAAAAATGCCTTTGAAAATCTGTTCCAAAATATTGCCCCTTAATAACAAGCTAATTTCTCGGTCTGTACATGATCAAGGGTTCACAGCAATACTTTCTTTGTGAGTGGATGTAGGTTCTTTGTTGTAATGCCAGCAGTGTCACAGTGAGGAATCTGACCGTAGAATAACAAGACATAGACAACATTCAATGACTTCATGTTTTGGGCATGGAGATGCTTATTTGCTAAGTGGATCTGCCATTTGCTAATGGCTAGACAAGTGATTTGAATCTCTAATCATATCAGTACCCACAGTACACTCCCATGAAAAGACTTCAAACACGCTAGCTACATGCCACAGCTCACCACTGAGGTATTACAGACCGGTATCTACATCCTGACGTATATTAGGACGAGAGGCATAGAGAGAGACTCATATTGAAAGCATTTCGCTTGTGTTATCAGACTTAGATACGACTCCATCTAGAACGCATCACAAACCTTTTTCAACTCCAATAAAATTCAGTTTTGGCTGAGCTTTAGTGTCATTCCAAATGGAAAATGTCTGAAGTGATTAAAAGCAAACAACTTTGTAATCATTTTGCAGTCTCTAAAAGCAGAATGGAAAATCTTGTTTTGATCTCACATTACGAGCGAGTGCGCGTTTGTATGTTTTTTGCGAGTTAATTCTGCCCAGAGATAAATACAGAATGCTTTCGACCGCAACCTTAGGGAAAGAACAGTGAGTGAAAGGTAAACAGTGTTTGTCAGGAGTTTGTAATTGTTTTCTGGACTAAATAATACATTTAGACTTTGATCCAAACTGACATATTTAAATTCATTTTAATGACGTTTAAACAGAGTTTGCTGACCTGCATGCATGGACTCTTTATCTTCTGATTCACTGATTTGTACTTTCATCTTTATGAAAACCTCGTTTTTGTACGGTCCCATCACAGACAACTTTTCCAAGTGTGACAAATACATGCTGTAGTAGACATACACGCACAGACCCTGATTACTCTCTGATGGTCTGATTGAATTGTAGGAATCCTTCAATTAGCCATTAAAGGGGACATTTCACAAGACTTTTTTAAGATGTCAAATAAATCTTTGGTGTCCCCAGAGTATGTATGTGAAGCTCTAGCTCAAAATATCACATAGATAATTTATTACAGCATGTTAAAACAGCATGTTTTTTTGGGTGTGTCCTTTAAAATGCAAATTAGCTGATCTCTGCACTAAATGGTGGTGCCGTGGTTGGATAGTGCAGATTAAGGGGAAGTATTATCCCATTCTGACATCACAAGGGGAGCCAAATTTCAATTACCTATTTTTTCACATGCTTGCAGAGAATGTTTTACCAAAACTAAGTTACTGGGTTGATAATTTACATATTTTCTAGGTTGATACAAGCACTGGGGACCCAATTATATCACTTTAACATGGAAAAAAGTCACATTTTCATGATATGTCCCCTTTAAAGTAGGGATGCACCGAATCCAGGATTCGGATTCGGATTCGGCCGAATACTGGGCTTTTTGACGGGGTTCGGATTCGGCCGAATCCTGGATTTTTTTTCCACCGAACCGAACCCAGGTCGACTTCACGCGGCCGTAGATTACACACATCGGGTGCTGACGTGGAGATGAGCTTTTTCTTTCGGTGAGCCTTAGGGGCTGGACACACCAAAACTTTTAAACACGGCTGAAAACGCCTTGAGGACGCCAAATTCCAGCTGTTTTTCAGCCGAGCGCTTGGTAGCTGTGATGCTTCAGCTGTGAGCCGGTTGGTTGCGGTGGTAATCTCCCGCCCCTCCTCCACTGTAATTGGACGGCCGTGTGAAACCTGACATTGACGAGCGGAGCTTCTCACTCAAAGTTAAATATAGTTTTCAGCGCGGAGCTGCTTGCTTATTGTAAAAATGAGCGTGTCGCAACGCATCGCTTTCATTATGCAAAGGCTTATAGTATTTGTCAAAATAGTTTTTCCAACTTGTCATCCTGGCATAATGTACAGTTAAAATTAAATAAAATGAAAAATACACTATTGTGGACGTTGTTTAATTCATTAATGTGTTTTACTGTGTTAATGGAATAAGGATGCGAGTAGGATTCGGTATTCGGTTTCGGATTCGGCCGAATCTTAAACGGTGGATTCGGGATTCGGCCGAACCTAAAAAATCTGGATTCGGTGCATCCCTACTTTAAAGGCCATAAGGTTCTCCAGACTCTCATACATGTAGTTTTTTAGCGATACACTTCTACATACATTGGCCCTTATTTATCATTCTTGCGTAGAAACGGGCGTATATGTTGGCGTAAGATTATGCTTACACTCGTCTCACCGCCTGATTTATGAAGCTGTGCGTACCTCTGAAATTCAGGTGTACGCAATATCTGCCCTTCATAAATGCGGCGGCTGAAAACGATCGTCATTAGAATAAGACGCCCATATAAATTCAAGTCTCCACCTCCCCCACGCCCTCATTTTACGACATTGACACATGGAAGACGGCAAAGACGAGAAACTAGGGAAGTGGAAAGAAATAAAATTGTTTTATTTGGGAGTTTAAAGAGCGGGATTAAAAACACATTAATAATTGCATGACGTTTTGTAATATTTGTATTATTATTTTTATTATTAATGACGCTTAATTGATATTTAGAAGAATAATTATTTATTATTATTATTATAATGTTGCCTACATCTAAATTATATGTCTGCTTAATGGTGTGGTTAAGTTTTTTAAAAATAATATTTTAAAATGATGTAGTAACTTTTGTAGTGTGTTTTTCTGTATTTACATACAGTTGTTTGTTAGCTAAGATCCAGTTTGATACGGAGCTCCGGATATAATTCAAATTAACAATTTGTTTCCACGACATCCACATGTTTTACTAGACTAATTCATAATTTGAAGTAATAATAATTGTAATAGTAATGACGAAATATTATAATAATTAATTCCAAGGAACAAACTGTTGAATATTGGGAACGAATTTTATATTTATGGCCATACTTTAAACCAAATAAGAAAAAGAAGTGTTCATAATGTAGCATAAAAGATAATTCGTGGCCATGATTTTGTCCGCATGTCATCATGATCGGATTTATGGCTCCATTCAACACAAGCATTTTACCTTACCTATTCATGTGTAGCTATTTATTTATCATCGAATAGTATGTAACTAGCTTACCTTTTGATGCATTATTACCATGTTTTCGTAGCACATCCTTGTGCTTTCTATCAATGTGCAGCTTCAGATTCCAGGATGAATATTTGCTGACTTTTACAGTCTCTCCGCACTTCTTTTCAATGTTTTCTTCCTGCTCAATCTCAACTTTGATTTTTACTTTACATTTATGTAGAAGGCTTGAATTCCATAACTTATTGCTAGACGTTTTTACAGATTCTCGAACTAGCAAATTATTAAAGGGCGTTCTGGGTTCAACGAGCGGTGCTGAGCGAGCGGTGTTTTTAGAGAGGCGCTTTGATGGAATATTACCGCACCGCTCAAGGCTCCGCTCCGATCCGCTCACATGCTTTGCCCTGAAACGTCAGGAAAAGCGCCCATGCTCTCAACTGAAGGAATACATATGCCTACAAATCAAATGCTTCGGTAAAGTCTCACAAATTAAACATTGAAGTACATGTTGCATAAAAATAAACACTGAAGTTTATAATTACTATGTTTTTGTTTTTTTACAGTGGGTCATAATATATCATATATTTTCATTTGTCAGTGCGTTTTGTGGTGTTAGGAATTGTTTGGGCATTTCTGCACTAACTCAGAATGTGCGTACACCACCTCCTGAGCTGGCGTAGGATTTGAGCGTGCCGTACGCCAACGTCCATATTGATAAATCTCAAAGTCACCGTGGTTTTGGGTGTACGCCAGGTGTACGCTGGAAATTTGGTGTACGTACTTTTGATAAATGAGGGCCAATGTGTCTGTTTATACTTCCAACTATATTTATACACAGAAGTATGACAAAAATTACATGTAGTTCTGAACTTGAAAAATAATGTTGGTTCAGTATTGTTTACAAATCTGTATTTATCATAGACTGTAAAAAAAGATGGACAACGCCTGTTCGCTGTCTTCCATTGGTGAAAAGTGAAGCCGCCAGTGTCCCGATACGGCGCTGACATCTTGGGTCTTGAGTCTGCGCAGTAGCATTTTTGGGACCAGTCCTGCGCAGTAGTGAGCAGGAAGTAAAGCCGCGAAATCAAGGCCCTGCCCTCACTCTCGCAGAATGCGCATATCACAGCTGTCAATCATGACATGACACCACCGTTTTTATAGCATTAAATAACTAACTAAAAACAAACTTTAAAAAAAAACAAGCACTAGTATTTACATCAGCGAAATAAAAACTACAGTAAATGACAGAAACCAGCTCTGGAAAAAGATTATTGAAGTGTAACTAAATTTTTTGTTGGTCTCAAGTCCCATTGAATAAGATGGGGGAGGCGGGGTTTATGACCTATATTAGTCACTGGGGGGCGATCGAGATGTTTTAGCTTCACGTTTCAGGGCTTGTGCTACACGCTTGGTATTTATACACACAGACTTTAACAAAATGAGTTTATGTATTAAAGGGATAGTTCACCCAAAAATGAAAATTCTGTTATCATTTACTTACCCTCACCCTGTTATAATTTTTTTTGTTCTGATGAATACAAAGAAAGATATGAGGAATGTTTGTAACGAAACCGATCAGATGCCCTATTGACTTCCATAGTATAATTTTTCCTACTATGGATACCAACAGGGCTTCAGATCGGTTTGGTTACAAACGTTGCTCAAAATATCTTCCTTTGTGTTTATAGGAGCAAAGACATTTAAACAGGTTTGTAACAACATGGGGGTGAGTAAATGATGGATGAACTATCCCTTTAAAACTATAAAGATGTTTGCTTGTTATCCAAAAATTTTAAAGCTTTTAAAAAGGCATAAAGTTGTCGTTCTCATAATACTGTAAGTATCATCACATCAGAGTAGTTATCTGAATCTCTCATTAGGTTACTGCACAAGTCATGTATTTTCTCATCCCAGGTTTCTTTGGCTTTAACTCTGCATTATTCACCTTTTTCCCCCTTTCACAATAGTTCAGCTTTCATCCATTCATTTCCAGCTCATCCCTCATCTCTCTTTCCTCCCCTTGTCCTCATCTCTCTGTTTTCCACCTTTCTCCTCTCAGCATTCTATCTTCTCTCCCTCTGGTGATGGATGATGAGACCTCAACTTGACAACTGCAGCTCAAATCTTGGCCTGAGTCGCTTCTTTCTTTTGGATTGTTCGGTTGTTCCTCCCTGCTCACTAAGGGATGAGAGGGGGAATAGAGGCTGTTTGGTAAAGCCAGTCCTCAGAGGAAAATCTTGCTGTTTTTCTGCACGTTTGTGTCTGTTGAATGTTCCCTCATTTATAAGCTGCTTTGGCTTAATGTGTCCATTAAAACACTGTAGCTCAAGTGGTAGAGCTTTGCATTAACAATGCAAAAGATTGTGGGTTTGACTCCCAAAGGACACACATTCTGATGTAAAGTCTAGATTGAATGTGTTGTGCGTCGCTTTGGATAAAAACATCTGCCAAATGTGTGGCATACATACTAAGGCCATTAATTCATGTCTCTATGTGATCACTAATTGTTGTAGATTGACGTTTTGAAGCAACTACACTGGTTATCTACCCATGTAAACAGTTTTTATTTTATTTAAAACGTCATATCTACAGTAGTTTAGTATGATGCCTGTTATTTAGATTTATGCATTTGGCAAACACTTTTATCTTAAAGGCGGAGTGCACGATTTCTGAAAAACGCTTTGGAAAAGGGAGTCAGGCCGAGTACCAAAACACACTTATAGCCAATCAACAGCAAGGTGCGTGTCTACTAATCGACATCGTTGCCTGGGTTTGCTTATGTGTGGGGCGGGTTTTAAAAAAAAGGTCCAGATTCTATTGGGGTAGGGACGTGTTTGTTTAGGTGATTTCAAATGACAATATTGGCTTTCAGAGATCATGGACCCTGCCTTTAAGCGACTTACAGTGCTTTACAAGGTATACTTTTTTTCGTTTGTGTGTTCCCTAGGTATACAGCTATACAGGCACATATTTAATTTATCATATTTATTGATTAAATGTTTGGTATTGGGAGAAAAGGAATATACTAATATAAAAATATTTTATTAGATTTTAATAAATATTACCATTTTCTACTCTATATACTTTATATATAATAATTTTCAGTTTTCTGCGGTTTCTTTACTTTATCCTTTAATGTAAAGCTGCTTTAAAACAATGTAAAAATGGGATATATATACAGTAAATAAATTTGACTTGACTTGACTATTTTCTGAACCATTTCTTTAGTGAAAAATCGACGTATTTAACAGAAAACCCCACATTGTCAGCCAACAAATTCTTATGGCAATTCAGAACTATTTTATGAATTGGCTAATTCATGGGTCTTTAACAGGGAGTCTGGGGGCCCTTGGGGGTCCGTGGTGGTATTTGTGGGGGTCTCCAAATATTGTGTGAATTCAAAATATTTTTTGGAAAAATGAAATTAAGCATCAAACAAAATGCATTAACAGGCTAATAATAAAAATGATAAAAAACGTAAGGTTCCCCGTTTAAATCTATTCAGTAAATTTAAAATGTTAGGTAGTATGTTAACAGTATGTACTACTGTTTATACATAAAATTCAAATTTTTATATCTTTGTAACGTTCTTGCTCCTCCTCCTCTCTAGCCATTAAAGGGTCATTGGCCTGGAAAAGGTTGAAGACCTCTGGGCTAATTAATATAAATATGCTTTCCCCCACTGGGTTTAGGGAGAGATTCATTATTGTTTTTTTCTAATAACTGTTTTGATATCATGTGAATTTATATGAATACTGGCATAAATAAATATATCAGTATATCCATCATATATCCGTACACACATAAAGCATGGATAGTAAAAACATTTTTCTGTCATAAATGTTTGCTGTGCGAGATTTTCACAGTAGAGCTGGATGCGATATTGTCTTGCCGCTATGTGTGGTCAGCGAGCATTCAGCTAGTGTAAATCAGGCGGTTCAGCATGTACTCTTTAAATGACACATTCCTGTCCGGCATCTCCTCTCAATTACACATCTCTCCTCCTGTACTGTACTTCACTGTCAAACAACACTAAAATTACATGTTAGCCAAAGCCTGTAGTGCTTTTAGAGAGTGACTTTTTAAAACTTTTAATGGCATGGACTCTAAATGTTTTTATTTACTGTATGTGTGCTTGGAGTATGTGCAATAAAATATACTTTATGTTTCCAGCTGTAAACACTCTGGGATGATCAATCATCAGACAAACAGTGTGCGGCCTACACATTAATAGAACCAAATTTATGCGCACCCATTTTGGCTTGTTAAACAACATACTGTTTTTAGGCCTAAACGAAACGCAAAGTTTTACGACAAGGCTGGCTTGAAATCCTCCCTGATGAGTTTTAGTTGGAGATATTGTACAGTATGTTCTTGCAGAATGCATTTTTAGTTCGATGGCTTAAGTCCAGTGATTCTGCAGGACTAAAGTGACTGGCACCTACGATCCCTCGCGGGCTTGTCAACCTTCTCTGTTTTCATTTAACATATTTCTGCCTCCTGCTTCTGTTTAATGTCCAATGACCTTGAATGAGAAGGTCTTTTCATGTCGTAAAACACAGGTGACGCTCTTGGTTCTGTGTCCCACAGCGCACGGCTGACACGCTTAACCTCAGCCAGAAGTTTGCTCGGAAAAAGAAAACCATACCTTCATTTTTTGTCTTTGGCAAAAATATTTTGGCTGTTATTTTAATACTCATTACAGATCACAAACATATAAAAATTTCAGCTTTTTCATATTTCTGGGCAATGAAAGAAAATTCTTAACATTGGAAAAGTAACGTTCGAGCTATAAAAGAGCAAGACTGCAAGAAGACAGCCACCACTGTGGCCCTAAACATCTCATTTAAAAGAAATCATTACAAAACAATATGCAGTAGATGATAAAATTCAACTTCAGCAGGAGGCCGTTCCCATATTTAGAAAATGTGAAAGAAACGTGTGCTGCACATAATTTTCATCTAATTTATTCAAATTGATTAAAATATGTTAGTGTGAAGTAGTTTCAGAGAATTGTTTTTAAACACACTATAAATGTTAGACATTATGGTGGTCCTTATTTTTCAACTTTTAAAAGTTCATGCTCTCACTCCACCAATATGTTTGAATAAATAAATAAAAAAAGTGTGCAAAATATTTCAGTATTAATTAATATTTAGAGGTTGCTCAAGACCTTTGAAGTTTAACACCTTTGCGTATTACATGATACTTTGTGCTAGCATGTATAATTAATAATATATACTTATGGCAGCAATGGATTTATTTGACCATGCTCCATGCAATTAAAACTCCTGTTTTAGTTGGGATATGTCTTTTAAAGCAAGAAAGCTTTAATGTGAATGAAGCACAATAGACAATCTGAGAAAATGGCTGAAGCAACACAAAGCAAGTCCGCTTTATGGTTACTCAGATCAGAAGAGACTGAAATAACGGGAACAAAGTTACCCTCAAAGAAGCAAGTTTTATGTGTGTTGTGCATTTTTAAATGGTACAGTATTTGCAAAAATATATGATTTCAGAAATATTCAAAGGCTTTGAGCAACCTTTAGATATTGTAGGAACAATTAAAAATTTTGCACACAAAATTTTGTTTTTATTGATATCCTAACACGTTTAGGGGGTGAGAGTTGAACATAAAAAAGACCCATTATAAGGTCCACCCTATTAGACATGTATTACAAACAACACTTTACAAAGAACTACAGCTATAGTACTGAATTGTGAAATTACACCGCAACACAGTTTTCCACATTTCTGTGTTCAGGATTATGTGGTTGGGGTTAAAATGGTAGCTCGATGATGCATTCGAAATACCGAGCATAACTAACCTAACACAATCGCGAGCATCCATTCAGGCTGTTGAGAGTTAAGGGAGACGGCAGCTTTCACGGAAGTGGGCATGGTTTCAGCACCTCCAGCCTTTGAAAGCAAAGAATGCTGCTTATTTTTTCCAGATTTTGATAACTTATTTTATTAACTTTTGGTTTTTCTATAATTCAAATTTGACTGGGTGGTTAATAACACATTTTTCTGTGACAAAGACACAATATCACTTTACACCGACTTTAATGAAAATGAATGATATCCTGATTAATTTATTATTTTAATTATAATTAATAAATTACAACTGATTTACAAAAAAAGAAATAGATTGTGAGATTAAACAACTCAATTGACAAGACAACCTAAAAAAAGGATGTCAACCTGTCAGGTTTGGTGGCTGTTTTATTGAATTTTTTATTGTTGGACTACGTAAACAAATTATAGCATCAATTATAATTAAATTCATATTAGTTAGGGATCATGATTAATTGAAAAAGATTTTTATTAACATTATTTATTTTCAGTATCAATCACACCTAAGTAGAGTTAAAATAACAGCTCTACAGGCCTGTATTGATAAATACCTTTCGAATGACATACGATCCTGTATAATGCATCACAAAGAACTTGAAAGCAATATAAGGACAAATAACACTAGAGTAAACTGTCCTGAATGACACATTTCTTCGTGACTCATAAGATTCATCCAGCTCTACCGTCTGATGCAGCCCGTAAAAAAAGTCATACAGCAACAACGATCTGAGAAATATTTTCCGTCACGGTCTCAGTCTACTGTGAGCCCTCATCCGATCTGACAGTGCTGCATAGTGATCTATATCATACAGGACAGACCTAAATGCATCAAAGGAAAATGCGAGATTCCTGCCTTAAAATATCCCATTAAAGAGCAATTTGACATAAAATCCCTGGCATGTGGCTTGGAATTCTTGCTTCTTGTTTTCAATGAAACTCCTATCAGGGTTACTATTGCATTTTCTTTCACTCTACACAGTAACTTCTTATGTTTTCCATGAGATGAGCTGAGGCTTCGCTAGCCCGACGTTTGCCACGTCTTGTAGCAGAGAGCCCTCTTTTAGTTTCAATTTGTTCCATTAAGTTACATATAACCGGTGAAGTTCCCAATACACTAAGATGGCACTTTGTCTGAGATACAAAATCCTCATGGCTAATACAAAGCAGAAATAGACAGACAGTGATTAAAAAAAAAAAAATCTGAGAAAACAACCATACATCTAAAATTTCAACCTCATGCCCTAATAAGCTGAAACTTGATTGTAAATATTTTGGAACGCTGTAACAAAGCAATCGGAAGAAAAGAGAATAGTGGACAAAAAGACAGATTGAAACTGTAGAAGGAAATGATGTCATCGCCTTGAAGATACGGCATTTCTTTTTTTTGCCAACGACTGAGTGACAAATCTAATATCAATTTAATGTAATGTTTATTGTTGTATTTTGTTCTGATTGATCCCTTATTCTGTCGGGCAAATGTTGATCGCTGTGTGCGATCTTAACTGTGGAAAACCTTTCGTGTAGCAAAATAATAAACAGACACTTCAACTACCTGACACGACCATCAGAATCCTCATCCAAGAAATGATATTTACCATTGAAGTCGAGCAAAGCGAAGATAGTGTCTATACAAACATAACAAACACCACATAAATAATCATTAAGAGGAAAATGGTTTAAGAACAACGGAGTCACAAACAAACATTCAAACGAAACGCACCAAAGTCTTTCATTTACAGATAATGCAAGCCATGTTTGTCAATAAGAAATGGTCAAAATAAAAAGCGAGATCCCTGAGGCTCTGATGTGAACAACAATATTTAGGCAAAGAAGTGAGGAGCAAACATTGTTATCAGTTATGACAAAGACACAATGTTCTGACCCGAAGAAACCTCTCTTTCCTAAATAGAAGAGAGGGAGAGCATTGATCTACTAAACAACATCTAACATAAATGCTTACAAATGATCAATACGGGCTGACCTTCTTGCGCATGAGGATAAACAGGGCTCAAATTATTACCAGGACTCTCCCAAAACATATCCATCTTTTTTATACGTCCAAAAGATTCGTGATAACATCACAAACACCTTGAATTACAAACACCTGGACAACAGCAGCAGACCCTCTATGTCGAAAGACTCCCAAGCAAATGTTGTGACCTGATTAAGGATATGTGAAAATATGCATCTCTTTTTTTCAATTGTCCTTTCTGCAAAATTCACGGTGATTTTCTGTCCATCTATTAATAAGATGGTGATGCTTCCAGTACCGTTTAGCACATTTCCACATTTTCCCACCAAAATCAATATAAAAAATGCAAAACAAGTCTGCAGATTCCGCTTGTGTGTCACATCAGGCCACACTGAAGTTTATCTGCATCTCTAACAGATGAAACATGCCTGTGTTTGAGATGAGCAATGATCATCTAGTGTCTCTGTGGGACCTCAGGAGGAAATTCCTTGAGTCAAAACTGGACACCGCAGAGAGCAATGCAACATGCACAAAAAAATGTGCATTCACCACTATACACAAGCCTCTGTTATAGCCACATAGTGCTGTTACAATCGTATAAAAAATGATGTATGATTGTTAGAGAAAGCAATAATATAGCAACCCTACAGCTAACATCACAGGATCAAGAGGAGATCGTATAACAAGGTACAAATACGATCGTATGAAAACCTTGTAAAATAGTTACGATTTGTCATATATTATGTAGGTTACACACCATACACCATGCAAAAACACACCAAGAAGGACACACAAACTAATGGTACACATGACAAAAGTGTATAATAAAGAAAAAGGGAGATTTAAGATGGGGGAGTATGAATAATCATCCTAATAACTATTCTGTCTGATTAATAGGCTGAAGACTAAACCATGACTATGTTTACTGAATTCATTGCTAAAGCAAATGTGAACTCGCATAACCTTAAACGTTTTATCAAAACTACAAACAATTTATAGAGAAGTGCACATTCTTTGCACTATTGAACTACAATATTTTTTAACTTACCACTATTATTATACTATTATTATCATATTTCATTGTAATATCAACAAATTCCAAGTTAGAAATTCAGTGACTTGGAGAATTTTATGTGTTTAACTGAGTGCATGTGTGTGTGTGTAAGGAGAAAAAAAAACATATGATCCCAATGTCACAACTTCTCTAGTTGCAGAGCAAAGAGCCAAAATCCCAACATGGCCATAAACACAGCTGATATTGGGCTCATGAAACAGCTTCAAGATGCCCATCGTCCACACACATACAAAAAAAGAAACAAACACACACACAGAAATATTGCCAGCAGCTCACCAGTCCTGTAGATGAAATTGGCTTCTGCCTCTGAAGATGAAGGTGACAGCAGATCTTCATCATACTCATTAGAGCTAAAGGAGCCTGAGTGATTCCTCCGCCGCGCGTCCATTACGCCATTAGCCACCATCACGTGACGGAGTGAGTCATTAAGGTAACGATGCAACAGGCTGCTCTTATACTTGGGCGGAGACACGTAATCGTCAGTCAACGAGGCTTCCGCCGCCGCTCGAAGACCCGCCCCCACAGCTCCGCCCTCCTTCTTGATGACGCTCTGGTACATCGGCTTATTGAATTCCCCACCGGAGGCGCGTGCTGTTGGGTCACCATCTGGACATGATACAGAGCAGATACATAGAAATGTGTCAATGCACATTTGAGGACATGTTATAGATACAGATCAAATGAAAAATAGAACTGAACTGTTTAAGTCAATATTTTGGTCTCCTGGCCTTCACACCCTCTCAGCAGGGAAAGACACGGTCATATTTTTCTGGAGGAGACTTACTCTTGATTGGATTACAGAGATTGAAAACACAGGCCTCCCACCTGCAGCAAGTGAGTGTGTCGGATAAAATTTGGCACTGACAGACTGATCACTGCTGCTCTCTGAGCCTTGAGGGCCTTCATTTGACTTTTCTGAATCTAATTCAACTTAAAAATAAAAAAGTTTGTAACAATTTTAAATAAAATAAAATCAAGAATAAAGGAGGAATTTCCATACTTAGGTGAAAGAATAAAAAAGTCCAAGATCCATAATTTGATGGTGCATTAGACTGAAGAGTTTTATAAAAGCAACCGATTTTTACCAAGTCTCCAAAAAAAAAATATTGACAAATAAAAAACTTGTCCATGCATGTGACATTTCTGGCTCCCACTTGATGATATGCCTTACAACTGTGTACTTACATAAGGAAAAAGCATTTTATACATAACACTTTTTGTGTACCAAGCTGTACTTTATGTAGAATTTAATAACACACATGTACACAATAGTATAAGACACTTGTTGTTTTAACTCATGGTTGGGAAAATATGGCAACCCAGTATCACGAAATTACGTACCTATAGTCATGTAAATTTGTGAGTTTTTTACGTGACACTGATATGTTTTTCCCCCTTTTTGCTTCGGTTGCGGGTTAGATTACATCAAGTTACATCCTTATCCAACTGTATCCCTAATGCCAGGCGACAATGGTTTAAAAATCATAAAATATAAAAAATCATTAAAATAAAGATATAAACCAATACTTAAAGTGACTTTCTAACGCAAACACCAAATCTAACCTTAAACCAAAGTGTAAATGGCTTGAAAATAGGACAAAGCAGTTGAGTGACAAATACGTTACAGTGACACGTAAACAGAAATGCCTGACATGTTCACACAAATAGGCAGAAAAACGTGTCAGTGTCATGGAAAAGATTGACAAATTTACGTGACTATAGGTACATAATTTCATGATACTTGGTTGAATATGGACGAACCCGAAAGTTGGATACATTAACCTAAATGTCCATGACCCAAACCTCAGTTGAAATAACCCAGCTTTTTTGAGTGTAGTTAATTTAATCCAGATGTCCTTGATTATTAGCCAGTATGTTTATTTGTTGTTTGTAAGTTGCTAGTTGCTTTATTTGAAAATAGTTAAGAACACATTTCCTTTAGTGCACTTTGTACATCACTTGGTCAATCACGTTTAATAAATATATGTCAAATGTCATTGAATATATCTGATTATAGACCTTGCATCCAATGTCTCATAACACTGTCCACTTCATAAGCAAAAAGTAAACTCATTTTAAAGTTTTTTTTAAGCGCACTCTCTTTGTATATTACCCTGACGACCATCCCATAATGTAGGAAACATGGGCAAACACAGTGCTGTTCACACAAACACAACATTTCCTAGGATACGAGGTCAGGATTGTCCGAGTGAATGCCTCTTAAGTGAGCTGGGATTTCACAGTAATGCTCTATCTTGACTGAAACCTGTGAAGAGTGTGTCTGAAGCTCAGATCTTCTGTGTAGCACATAATTACTGAGGCCAGACACATGAATGACAGACCTGATGAAACGTCTGCACAACAAAATACATCTTCTCTCCAAACAACTATGAGAAAATACTTGTTTTATGTGATTGAAATGCTGTATAGCTACTTTATTTCATATACACAGTAGGAAATGGCTTGTATGACATGCTAGTTCGTATGTAACAAGCTCATTCTGTTTTGGTGAATCTAATAAATATATACACGTACATTTAAAGGATGTACAACAAATACTGTTGTGCTGTAATAAAGAAAATTAACTTTTTTTGCACTGCAGTAAATCGTGCTTTATTTTAATTAAAGCGTACAGCCGTAGTTCATCAAATGTTTCTTGATTTGGGGAGTACAAAAAGACACAAAAACAGGTACACTCTAGTCAGTGAACAGATTTAGAGAAGTTATTTGTAGAATCCACACAATTATTGTGAAACTTTGTTTTTAACTTTATTTTAAAACAATGACTGTGTTTTATTTTAAGTGGTTCTTATAAATTGCCCAAATTATGTTTTCTAACTTAATTTTTTAAAACTTTTTTACTAATCTCAACTGGTCGAGCACTGCGCTAGCAACACAAAAGGTTGTAGGTATGATAGGGGTGAGTGGGCACAACACAGCTACTTTACATATTTATACAGGGCCGAGCTAAAACATAACACCACTTTGAAACATGTCAGCAAGTCCTAGTAACTGATAGCTGGGATTGAAAACATTTTTACACTGCGGGGTTAGTTGGTACACAGTGTTACAATTAAGCCTCCAGTATACAATGATAATAAAAAGGAAACCAACGTAAATACTATTAATCAAAATGATAACTGTTAATACAATATCAGGGGAAATAACTCACAATTATAAAATTTTTTGTCTTAATTTTGCAGCCCTTTCAAAAAATATATTTATATCCATTTATGCATAATACAAGGATGGTTAGATGAAGGATCATGGATGGATGAATGTTTGGATATCTATCTATTATTGGCAGATATATAACCAATATCCACCTTTAGTATATAGACAGAATTTTATTGAATTCTTAGTCTTAAAACCACATTTTTTGCAGATGTTACAACAAACCCTCTGTCTGTTACAATTAACCCCACCTATGGGGTAAGTTGTAACGTTTGGACTCCTGTCACTTTCAGTGTAATTGTCTGATAACGGTCCGTCCCACAAACAAACTTTAAATGTTTATTTGTAGCAGAGATGTGTGTGTTGATTGTGTAAAAAAAGGATTAATCTAACTTAAATATTTTTTGAATGATAGAGCCAAAGCCAAAAAGCGTTAGGTTGTGTGTGTGATAAAATGTACATATTGAATGCACTGTCACTCCCTTTGCATGAACTAATCTGCCAAATGCATACATGTAATGTAAATGTATTAATGAGAGCTGGTTTGTGTGAGGGTAAGGGGTTAAAATAAAATTTTATTAGCCTGGTATGAAATCAGCGGAAGTTATTGAGACGGCCTCCTGTCTGTGTTTTGTGTTCATGTTTTGAGGTCACTATATGATAAGCGAATGTGCATGGATGCTTGTTAATGCTAAGAGATTGTCAGAGTGCCTGTAGTTGTAACAAATGTCAAAGAGAATGAATGCAAAGAAGCAAGAAACAGCTTTAGATAGTTCGCTAAAATGTTTCATGTGTTTGTGCATGTAAGTGCATGTTAGTGTGTGTGTATGTGTGCGGTGGAGTCCTGACCCCTCATTGTGGTGTGTTAATCACAGCATGGACGACTGTCTGTGAGTCTGCCCGTCTGTCTGGTTAACTTAAACACAGGGAAGGATGAGCACATAAGCATTATATTCAACACATCCCATCCAGATTTACGGCTTTGGTGCTATACAGCTTCATAAAAATTTTTAGTGTTGCACTCGCTGCTTTGTAATAAAACATCCGTGTTGATGCACCTTGTCTGGTTTGTTTCAGCTACATGCTTAATAATATTATGGATGTAAGAAAATTTGCTTATTTTAATGAGATGTTTTACTTGCACAGTGTGTGTCTACTTATACAGTGACAGTGTTTATTTTAGTTGTGATGTATGTGCTACGGCTACATGTGTGCTTGTTTATGCACCTGCTTGAGTTTGTGTTTCATTTGGGGTCATAACCACAATAGACCTTGAGAAGTACGTGCTCCACAGTATTCAAATTATTGATAAATGGGTATTTCAATGACAATTGTTAAAGGGGAAGGGCATACTTTTTTACAAAAAGTGTAAACACTGTGGCACAAAAAATTGCTTCCAAACAAGGCAGACATGGCAAACTACTGTATAGCATGAGCATGGGGAGGAGCCATTTTTTTGGACCAATTATTTAGCTTTTCCATTTTGTGACTGCAAAATTAAACACTTCACCTTTAAATGTTTACATTTTCTCCACCCCCAGTCTTGATTTACATCTCCATGAATTTTAGTGTGTCTGAGTTTTTGTTAAACAAGTGTGTGTGTATGTGTGTGTGTGTGTGTGTGTGTGTGTGTGTGTGTGTGTGTGTGTGTGTGTGTGTGTGTGTACCTGGTAATTATCACGTTGTGGGGACCAAATGTCCCCATAAAGATAGGAATACCAGTGTTTTTGTGACCTCGTGGGGACATTTTGATGTCCCCATGAGGAAACAAGCTTATAAATCAAACAGAATGATGTTTCTTGAAAATGTCAAGTAGCAGAAAGTTTTCTGTGATGGTTGGGGTTAGGGAATGGGGCAGGTAAGGGGAATAGAATATACAGTTTGTATGGTATAAAATGCATTACGTCTATGGAATGTCCCCACAAAACATGGAAACCAGAATGTGTGTGTGTGTGTGTGTGTGTGTGTGTGTGTGTGTGTGTGTGTGTCTTACCTTCAGAGCAAGACTCGTCGCTGCTGACGCTCAATCTTTCCGCATTGCCTTGGACGTATTTGTTATAGAGTTTGATCCTTAGAGCCCAACTCAAATCAGGCTGCCTGACTGTATTTTTCAGTCGCCGTCGAGCATTTGCAAACCAATTTGACACCTAAAAAAATAAGAAGAGTGTTGGAATGACGTTGAGGAAAATTTGACAATAAATGCCAAAGCAAGCATGAATACTGAGAGAAGATAGTACAAAGGACAGTTCTTGTAAAATCTTGTAAAAAAGCTAAAAAAATCAATTCATTGTAGCTTGCAATTGTTTCACAAATGACAACACTGGCCTTGATGATATACATGTTATACTCCTGTTTTATCTTAATCCTGTTATTTCTAAGAATGCCTGATATGAAGAGAAAAACAAGCCCACACAAACACTTTTGCATGGATTAAATGACCCAGATGCCGTCGAGACATTTATCGGTACACTATGAAACCAGAAAAAAAACAGTAGGCTTATGTTTACCACACACAGATATCCCAGTTGGGAACATTGTGAATGAAACATTGCATTAATGTTTTCCAACCGAGATGGTAATGACTTGGTAGCTTATTCTGGCTTTTGCAACTTACACCTAATAATTTTCTTTTTCCTCTGCACAATGTCTGTCTTTTTGCAATAAAAACAATATTCAACCCAGCCTTCTCCATTTAACAGAGACCATTTGATGTTATAGAAGAAAAACCTTTATGCCTGACAGACTCCAAGCAACCTGTGACAGGCGTTGTTCTGTGGCACTCGCTTAAAGTCATGCATTTTTTTTATGTCTGCTTCATATAAAAGATATTAAATGTTCTCAAAAAGCAAAACCATTTTCCATTGGATGGCGTTCAATTGAAACACACATAATCCGATGAAATATTAAAAAACTCTAGGATGAACATATTGGTTATTATCTGCATGTGTTGTCTAGAGTCGTAGAAAAAATACACTAACAATGACAAAGGTTGTATCTTTGATACTAAAGTTTTGAGATAGATCATAATAATAACAACAACAACAACGTGTAGATCTATGTAAGTAATTAAGAACCATGTATAGTTTGTGTTTTTGAGTGACTTTTCTGTATCGCATTGCAGCCTGCTTACCATTTTGTAAATAAATGGCTCCCTTTCATGACTATTAAAACCAGATTATGTTTTTAAGGTCATCCAGAATAGCATCTTCAGATTGGGGCCATTCTTAACAAATTTTGAGAACATGTTTATGTCTTTGTACACAGAAACAGAGCCTGTGACAGATATGTACACAGAAACTGATACTTATACACAGACAGGAAGATACACATACAAGATTTGAACACAAGGAATTTAAATATATGTTATTGCCAAACAATAAAAAAAACACTAATGTATCACCAACGAGTGTTATGAATTTTTTGGCATTTGCTTTGTTTACTGAACACCTGCACCTTCAGCAATCCCCGGTTAACAGCACTACTACTGTACTGTTGGTAAGAAGCTTATGGAGAGGTTGTGGAAAATGAATTGGATCACCTGCACAAGTGTCATTTGCGAGCCAAGTGCGAGAAGGATTTTCTCTGTTTTTGTGGGGTACGGATTGTCCCGGTGCTTGTACAGCCACTGTTTTAAAGGCCGGGCCATGTCCTGCAGAGCTTGCCGTTTATGTCGTACTTTTCCAGGGTTCTGACGAGACCTGTGGAGAAACACAAGTTAATTCATTCAGTTTTTAGAGTCACTTAAGCATGGGCAGTCGTGTGGGTGGAGAACTGCTCCTTCATAACAGATACAATTCAACATTAAATTGGAGTTATTTATTATATATTTTACAGAGGTCTTATATTTGAAATCATTGTGGGAGCTTCTTCTGCTTGCTCTTTCATTGCCAAATAATGTCAGAAAATGACTTTGTAAGAAAGTAAAAACTATTAAAAATAAAAAAGTTTTATTAAGTATTATTATATTTTATTTATATTGATACATTAACAATGTATTTTTTATTATTACTCCTACTACTAATATATGTTTGAATTGGCCTGTAGCAAGGGCCTAAGTTTAACATGTATTTTTATTTATATGTCCCATTTCTAAGTTAAATTTCGTTTAGTAAGTAAATCATTGTTCATCACGGAGTTGAAATGAAAACATATTGCATAGTTGGTAGTTATGTAGTAATTTGTATGTCATTGTTTTTTGTTATTGCAATAAGCTTACTGTATTTTACAGTTTCCTTCAGTCAAATTTGGGTCAAATGTTACAATTAATTTCAGTCAAATGTTACAATTAATTTTCCCACTAAGAGACTTCCCCTTTGATTCATTAATAATTTATTAATCAGAAAATAAAAATGAATTTAACAGATTAATCCAACGTCTACACAAAAACATTTTTGCATACTCCTGCATATAATGACTCAAGTCTATGAAGTCGCTGACAAGAAACTAAATCCCCCAAATGATAAGATTAAGTTTTACTCAAACATACAGACCATATACACATACAGAAGCTGGATATTTAAACCTGTAGATGTCAGTATGGCGCTGTAATATCACCTTGCATTCTTCCCGAAACCTGACTGCACATTTAACATATTTTTCTCCCGTCCGTGGTTCATGTTCAGCAAATATTTTCCTTGTAACCCAGATCTGTATTAACAGCCTAAAGGTTTTATTCCTCCCTGTTCTCGATATCAGCGACACACACCTCTGTATGTATATGAATAATTTTCATTAACAGTGATATTCCCCTGGAGGAGACCCGGCTCTGCTGTAGTGTTATCCCACTGACTCCCCTTACACGCGCAAACGCGCGCGCCAGACTCGCCCGCAGAGGAGGATGTTTGCACGGGGTTTAATTCTAGCAGTTCACAAGACACCGCTTTTAGATTCGGTGTAACTGAACATCCTAATTATATAAAGCACCACTGTGTTGTCTGTAAATAAAACGCAGGTTAGGGATAAACAGATTGCGCATTGAAAGCTCTGGGTTCGGATCTGGAGGGAAGGCAAATAAGGGATGAGACTACACAAAAAAATGATTGACTGGACCACACATACAGTAGGAAATGTTTATTTATTAGAAACAGACCTGGACGTGTTTAAAAATTCGCTACCGTACACGAATGACCTGACGTGTGCCCAAAACGTAACCATGTGTTAATTCAGCACCATCGACAGCGACTTAATTGAATTTTGTTAATTTCCTGCAATTCCTATTTTTAAAAGCCACAAAGCATCGTACATCAGAAAAAGGGCGAAATCATATAATTTCAAAGCACGTTATTTCCAACAACAAATAAGCGCAAACTGTAGCCTAATGAAACAAAAATGTGTTAAAAAATTCGATTAATTCGTTGGTCATTAAATTGTCAACATTCTGTTAAATGTTGTCTGTGCTGTCACAGTGTTAGGAAATACATTAATATTGTTAAAAACATGTGTCACAAAGTTGAATTATTGCGTGTACATGCTATCAGCATTACAATGCGCATTCTGTCTTTATTTAACGATAACAATTATTCCATCATGCAAAATAAATAGTGTAGCCTACAATGGAATCATTAGCATCCCATCACTAATCTACAGTAAAATTAAACAGTTTTTTTTTCTAACGAAGGACAAAAGTTTCAGACATACCCAGATCTCCTGTGTCGGTTAGCTGAAGTATCTTTGATGACTTGGCTGCTGGTGAGCAGGTCCGGATGCTGTCCATCGATCACTTCTAAATAATTTCTACTGCTTCTCTCCACCTCACTCGCCTTCTCCTCGAATAAAACCTGGCTGCTTAACTTATTAAACACAATTGTGTTCATCTTTGGTTTATAAGTCCTTCTTTTCCCTGTGTCCGCTGAACGCGCCTCGGCCACAACAGATGTCCTACTCAGTGGAGCCCTTGCGCTGAGTTCTTGTCAAAATCCTGTGAAACAGAATAAGCTGAAATTTTGTTGACTGTCACGCTTGAGAAATCCCAAACATACTCGTGGAAACCATAATTTTAGGCTACTCTATAGTTTATAATATATTGTAAAATGCGTCCAAAAGTAACTGTCAGACTTCCCGACTGCGCACCAAAACAAAACAGAGACTGAAAACTCAGGGAGCGCGTGAGTCTGAAACATGTCTGAGTATACTGACTGACTGAGGGAAGCGTCTTGAACTAACATCTTTGAAGTAAAATAGCCTACAGCTTGTTTGTGGTCGTGCAAACCTGAATAACCCTAGAATAATGAGAAATCAGAATGGCACGTTTTTTGACTCAAAGAGGTTTTATAATAAGTTAATGACACATAATTGCATAAGTGCTTAAAGACACACTAGACATGAGCAAACATAATTCTTACTTGAAAATTTGACTAAAAACAATGTTTTATGTAAAACATTTCATTCTTCGCTTATTTCTATTCATTTTATCAATTAGTTATACTCATTTATATTTCTACACATTAAAACTGAAATGTAGAGTATTCATTCTTTTAAAAATAAATTAAATCCTTATGAATAAAAATGAGCCTATGTGGCACCTTTGAAACATGCCAAAGCAATGTAAAATATATATTCAACGTTTAAAGTCATCAACTTTCCACACTGAACTATCACTCACTGACCAAGTGCACCATAATTCATTGAACGATTACATTAAGTGAAAACACGTAGTCATAACAGTAAAATATAGGGTATTTGACTGTACCTTAAAAGCTCCCCTTCTGCGTCTTTCTGTAAAGTGTAATCCAGTTTCCAGTTTCCCATTCCCCTCTCACATGTTCCCTGCTCTAAGATCCTATGCGCAAACCGCACGAGCCACTCTCGCCTCAACGCTTTATTCACGCGCACCCGGGAACCTGAATAAACGACTCGTCTCGTGTTTCCCAGCTAAGCGGCTCAGACGGCGAACATAACGTGATTGTTTTATGCCGGTTCCGCGGCCCAGCAGGGGGAGGCTGCCGGGAGACAGCCAGTGCAACAGTGTATTCCCTTGTGCGGATTCAAGTCTGGACCGCTTCCATCACCCTACTGCACGATAGTTGTATAGAGTTACTAATATCAGACTGGTGTGACTGGACGCAGTTTATCAGAAGCAGCTTGACTTGAATCTGATGTAGAAAACAGTCATATCCCCCTCGGACACATTTAAGGATAAAAAATTAGATCGTTCGCTGAATAGAAATTCATTATAAAGTTGGAGTGAATAAATATATACGTTACATTTAGGTTAGATGCTATTCCTTGATATGCTGACAAGCTATACTTAACTTAAATGTACCAATTTACACCCAGCAGGTTGTTATGGCAAAATAAACCCTGATAGTTTTGTCAGGAGTCAGGACCCAGTGAAACTACTTAAATAATTGGACAAGAATTGAGCAGCGCAAAAGCCGCTAAACGCCACAACAGTCCAAAATAAGATGATGATTTTGACTGAAAGCTGCAATGTGTTATTCATTCATTAAATACTTTAGTTTCAAATGCACTAAATCTCCGTCTCAGGCCATTCAGAAATACTGGTTAGTTGGCAAAATCCATTAAAAGTCTGATAAAAAAAATATTGATTTGTATAGCTCATTTGTAACAAATTCAAACCTGCGGAGTAATACATTAAACATGTAAGTAGTGCCAGTCATGATGACGCGCAGTACCCGGATGATTACTGTTTTTACCTGGGACCATTGGAAACTCGCGACTGACCAATCAGAATAAAGTATTCAGAAGAGCCGTGTAATAAAACTAAATAATTAATATTTTAATACAGCTTGAAACCCCAAAAACTTATTTTAATCGTGAATTTATCACAACTTCGCACAGGTGGTTTTACTCCCTGTAATAACTTTGACTTGACGGAAATCTGAGTTCCTCTCGTTCACCAAAAACGCTGACTTTTCTAGAACAGATAATCCCTAGAGACCTCATTTTATCGTCTTAACATTTAAGAGCGGAATCACTTCATTGAACAACCAAAATATTTTTCAAACAGCGTTACCGAGGTCTACAATTACTTTCTATTCCGGTTTACTTTAAGAACCTCTATAAACCGATATATAAACAAATTAATTACATCAATGCCATATGTGTGACGCTTTATCTGGAGACGTAGCGTGCTGGGGAAACGGTGTTTGCGTGAGCTCCCTCGCGAGCATCGATTCTGGTACCCTCTCATTTTCTTAAATTACACTACTTGCACATCACATTGAATGCCATTGACTGTGTCTTTCGGGTTTATTCAGGGTAGTGTTTGGAGGTGAAGTGACTAAGCTCAGAGGCACATGTGCGCTCCTTACGCCTCGTATAATTGGCGCGTTGCTTTTATTTGGGTCTATTTTTACCTATTTAATTAAGAAACTCGCCCGGACATCAGCCGGGTGACTCACACCCCTCGTGAATTTAATTCACGGAGAGAAAAAGAAAGTGTTGCACGACCACTAACGACCAGAGAAATCATGTCCTTTACAGTCCCCTGTATATCATTTTTCACACAGTGGTACTGTATCTCGATGGTAACCATGATGGTTTATTCTTGTTTACCTCCATCCTCCAGGTAATCATATCACCCTGTGGTTTATGCCAGTGGATGCCCACTGCTTTAAGGTGTGGTCGGAGGGAGAGATAATGTGCACTGTGAACCTCAGTGGTAATGACCTTTAAATGCACTTACCCAGTAAACTAGTCTGGTGTTTTGGGTGTTAAACTCTGTGTCTTATTTAAGCATCATTTTATTTAGTTCAGCTTTATTTGTACAACACGTTTAACAATGGAAATAATCACAAAGGTGTGAAGGATACAATAGCTCATGTGTTTTTTGGATAAATGCAAGTCTATTCTAAAGTTGAGCTTATGGTGTCACTAAAATCGAACTATTTCTCTTGTAAGGAAGAGTGTGCGATTAATATAATATAGAAGCAGAATGATTTGGAAACTACATTTTTTTAACTAAACCCCATGGGGCAACAAGTGTTTCTCATTACTATTCTACTCCTTTTCGGCTAAAACATTAAACTTCTGTTTAATGCAACAAATTACCGCAACAACATCTGCATAAAACAACAATTAAGTGTTTATGTGAAATAACCCAAACTCCACAGAGGACAGACAGAGATTTGATGACAAACCAGATGTTTTATTTAACTAAATGGTGCACATGACTGGATAGTTTTAGCATGTGACCTTGTGTAAATGTCAAAAAAGATCTGACTCACCGTTCCAACATATAGTAACACAATAATCAGAAAGTGATGGATCAAGGCTAAATTTAACAGGTAATCCTTGAGCCGTCCCACAGGGTGCACTCACACACACACACGCACGCACGCACGCACGCACGCGCGCGCGCGCGCACGCACGCACGCACGCACGCACACACACACACACACACACACACACACACACACACACATTCTGGTTTCCATGTTTTGAGGGGACATTCCATAGACGTAATGCATTTTATACTGTACAAACTGTATATTCTATTCCCCTTACCTGCCCCATTCCCTAACCCCAACCATCACACAAAACATTCTGATACTTCACATTCTCAAGAAACATCATTCTGTTTCATTTATAAGCTTGTTTCCTCATGGGGACCTCAAAATGTCCCAACAAGGTCACAAAAACACTGGTATTCCTATCTTTGTGGGGACAATTGGTCCCCACAACGTGATAATTACCAGGTACACACACACACACACACACACACACACACACACACACACACACACACACACACACACACACACACACACACATTAAGGACTTTAATTTCCTGAAATTATCTCCATGTCTACTCATTAAAATCTTAAATCTCATTGACTGCCTGTCCTGATGGCTTTCCGGGTGTCATTATTATATAGTCCCCATTTAACTGCATTTCACACTGGCCACAAGCCTTAAATAGGGAGTTAAGCAGCGACTAAACTGAAGGCTATGCTGTTAGGGCCACTTAAAGAAGCCACAGACAAGATTTGTTAAAATCATCTGGCTTTTCGTGGAAAATATATGACTGTTGAACAGTTATACCTATTAGGGAATCTTGAAAATTATTCATGTTTTTTTAAATGTACAAATCAGAGTATGTATATTCAGTATTTCCACACATATATTAAAACAATTACTGTGTCTAATCTAAATGGAATTAGTGTCTTTCAACCTCGCAAAAAACGAATTGTGTAGAGCTGCTGGTTCATTTTTTCTCTTTTTCTTTTAAAGACGGCTTCTTAAAATACATCAATGCCTGTGAAGTATGCTTGTCGTGTTTTGTTTAGTAATCTACTGGGTCGCCTGGCTCTGTGTTTTGGCATGGTGTTATCTTTTCAGGTTGCAGTGTTTTGAGAGGTAATGCGGTTCCTTTTTTGAAGTGGGTGCTTATTCGTGTGGTTGGCGTATCGAGGTTGGACGCTTCGTGACCTCATATTAAGAGGATTGTGTGCATGTTGAAAGGGCAGGGTTTATTTTAGATTTGAGGAGAACAAAGGAACTTCAATATAACATTAAAGATACATTTAGCACATTTAGACATGGCTTCATTATGTGATTTACAGATATAATATAGCAGTACATAAAGTATTTCAAAACCCACATTGGCAGCACTTTGGTGGTTGTTTGATATATCGGGTCTGATCGCTTACCACCTCCTTCTCCTGCGGTGTAAAAATCCACAGTGAAAAGCTCTTATTACACGGTCTTAAAGATATTAAGCGGCAAAAAACAGATAATCATCTGCAGTTGGCCTGCTGCTGTACTCCCTCTGTCTGTCTTTTTTAGTCTCGGTTTCTGTGCTGTAAACCTCACCCCCTCCTTCTTTCTCTCACCCATGTTGGGTGCTGAGAACTTGATGAACACATCCTGATGAAAAGTCAAGGATAATATCATTCTTGGTCCAAAGCCACAAGCCTCCCAAGCAGGTTTAAAACCAAGAAAGAAGCCTGTATGTGCTGCTTCAGATCTTATATATGTTTGCACTAATGCATTTGGTTGGTATCATGCTGTTAACTCATTAATTGTATACAGTTGGATCTAGTCCTTAAAGTATGCATGAAAAAAATTGGCAATTAAGGAGTTCGGATGCAAAACCCTTTTAGGGGGCGTGCACACCAAAACTTTACGCACGTGGCTGGCGCATATTTTCAATTGTTTCCAACGGAAGCGCTGTGTTTTTCAAAACAGCCAGCACCTGGCGGATTTTTTCTGTGCTGAAAGCCGCACTCGGCGGTTTTTCCACGCTCATCGCCGAGAGTTAAAAGAGATTCAACTTTGGGTAAAAAGCTCCGCTCGTCAATGTCAGTTCTCACACGGTCGTCCAATCACAGTGGAGGAGGGGCGGGGCAAGTATGACAGCAATCAACCGGCTCACAGCTCAAGTATCACAGCTACCAAAGCGCTCAGCTGAAGAAAAAATGGGATTCGGCGTCCTCCAGGCGTTTTCAGCAGCGTTTAAAAGTTTTGTTGTGCACGCCGCTTGGTTGAATGGTTGTTGTGATATTTGTCCCACCCTTCCTCCACTGTGATTGGACGGCTGAGTGAGAACTGACATTGACCAGCGGAGCTTTTCACCCAAAGTTCACTGTAAAAAATCCAACTTGCAAATTGTTAACTCAGTTTAAAATTTTAAGTTGAGTGGGCAAATTTTTGACTGCAATGTTGAGTTTACTTATAAAAACTATTTAACTGCAAGTGAACTATTATTTTGTCCAGTAAACAGAAACAATTAAGTTGAGAAAACGTAATATTTCGATTTTTAATTTCGACCGTTAAACTTCCTGTTGTTACGCATGCGCGGTCTGTCGTCGCGGTAACTAGCACGGGGTTTCCCTCTTCAACCACGCTGACGAAGGGACTCGGGAGGATTTCGTCTGTTAAGAGGTAAGTTTTTATTTTATTGTTGAAATTAAGATAAATAAAGTGTACTCCTAAACTATAAAGTGCAATGTTATGTTCCTAAAAAATAACTCATTTCTCATTCTATAGCACGTTGTATTTTCAAACAAGCTCAGACAGCGATATCAATCTTCATAGTTCAGCTGCTAACATTTGAAGGTCATAAAAAATACACGGTTAGAGTGTGTCAATTAAAACAATTACATATATAGAAGTGGATTTTGTGTGGTAGATAGTGTTAATTTTGTTCATAATGTTCGTCCTCTGTTTACTACAGGCATACTGTGCTGTAACATTAAGTTATACACGACCAAGTGTTCAGAACATGTGATTGAACCGTAATATAAGTTTGATTTAGTCTTCAAACGATTATAGAAATAAGATTATCTCCATAAAACGTTATTGTTCCACATTCTGTTATTTTGTTTTATAGTGGCACGCTTTAAATATTTTACGATATTATTTCATTCTTATTAACGTAGCATATGTGTGGTATATGGTAGGGCTGGACCAGAATATTCGTTCCGTGGGTTGACATTCGATTTTCAGTTTTGAGATTGGAATATATATATATATATATATAAATATTTTACTGCGTTAATACAGAGCTTTTGCCAAGCAGGAAGTGCGCTTCACGCTCCCGCTCTATAGGTGGCGCAGAGAGACCAACATCCATAGCCAACAGCCACCAAACGCCACCAGTGAAAGAGATCGCCTCGAACGTAAAGCGCGCTTCCTGCTTTGTCGTTCACGCTAATAGTGTTGTAAATAACGTTCAGTTTCTTGCAAAAACTGATTGATTTGCTTCACAAGACGTCAATATGTCACACGTAGTTGTGGGGGATTACTTTTGTATTGGATATATATGCTTTACCTCTCGACGTGGCGGATCGGTTGACTTGCATGACGGAGCACTGGGGTTTCTGCAAAATATCTTCTTTATTGTTCTACTGATGAAAAAAACATATTGGATGCTGTAAGTGTTATAAATAAACTAGATTTTGAATGTATGCTAACGTTTTATTACAGTTTGTTGAACTTCGTTCATTTATTTTCGTTGTTTTATTTAAGTAGCCTACCCTTTACGTTGTCAGTAATTATTGTGCTGCTAATTTCTGATACGGGAGTGTTTGTTTGTTAGACAAATGTTAGGCTACCTTATTAAAAGTATTGCTCTTGTGTTTTGTTTCACTAATGTTGTTCTAGCATGGCGCCTGATAGGCACACCGCTTCCGGCTTGCGCTGTTCTGTAGTATTTCTAAAGTTTATTAATTCTAAACGTGTCACATCATGTCCATATTGCACGAAAAAAAGGCTCTACACTCCCTTGGGTCCGCAGCAACATATCCGCCACATGTGTACAACTGTAAACAGACAGACACACACACACACACACACACACACAGAGATTCCTGCCTTTATTAAAGAGAAAAATATGTTCATCCCCTCCTTCCGAAGCTTCGAAATTCGAATATTTGATTTGATTTCTACTAGAGCTTCAAAGCTCAAAAAATGGTATTCGGAACAGCCCTAGTATATGGTAACACTGTAAATTAAGGTCTCGTTCTTTAACATTAGTAAATGTATAAATTTACAATGAGCAATTCATTTTTTACAGTATTTATTAATCTTTAATAATAGTTAATAAAAAAACGGTTGTTCATTGTTTGTTTGTTTTAGTTCATAGTGCATTAACTAATGTTAACACATAAAACTTTTGATTGTAATAATGTATTAGTAAATGTTGAAATTAACACTGAGATTAATAAATGCTGTACAAGTATTGTTCATTCTTAGTTAATTACCTTTAATGTTAATTTTGTAGAAATGTAACATTGCACATCTCTAACTAATTCTTCTTCTTTTTATAGATTTGGAATGCAGTGTAAGTTTTGCAAATTTGCCCACAGTAGCAGAGAGGTCCTTTTGAAACACTACAGATTTCACCATTATCAAGTACGATCCTGGCAGCAGCCTTGCTTGTATACTGACTGCATCTGCACTTTCAAAACTGTAGGTGCGTTAAAATCACATTTGTCAAGAGCACACAAACAGACTACTGCAGTTAAAGAGCACTTTAATTTTTCATGTGAGTTATGTGATTTTAAAGATGTTTGTCAACCATCTCAGTTTTTAAACCATATCAGGAATCATTTGAAGAAACACGACACAGTCAAATTCCCACTGAGAAGAAAGGAAATAGTCGACAAAGAACCTCTTGTGGCTGATGTCCTAAGGGAATGGCCAGCATTGTTTTTTGAAGATCAGGTAAGTTTTTAAATATGAATTGACTTGTGTTTTTTACATTGTGTAGACTTTATTCTTACTGTTAACTATGTTTTTTAAAGGTATCTGCTGAGTTTTACCGGATTACTCAAACCAACCTGAAGAGTACCTTTTTCTCATCTTTGGATGAATATGCATCACCGATGATCAAGCTGTACAGAGCCCGTGGTGGAGCATATGGAGAGGAAATGAAAACCCTCCTGGACCAACTTGATAATCAGGTATTTATCAAATCTCTCTCAAGAATCTCTGGTTAAAGTGAACTAACATGATATTTTTGGATGCTACCCCTTTTTTAATGTGAAATGTAGGTATTTGTGCATGCAATCGATCTGCAAAGTTACAAAGTCCACATGAAAGTTTGATGATTTCTTGAAAAGAAAACCTCTGCCAGTAAAACTTACATTTGGAGCGTTATTTCTGCTTCTGGTTGGATATAACATGTATATAATTTGTTCTGTATTTGTTTTTCTGTCTTTCAGACCTCTGATGTCCTTGCTCATAGAAAGGCTACAGCTCTCAAAGGGCTCCCGGTGTTTATGAGAGAAAAATCAGGAAACTTTCTGAGGACTTGCCTGGTAAGAAGATGCATCAACTAACTGTTTTATCTGACATGAGGCAGGACAGGGAAAAGAGAAATTAGGAGACAAAGTGATGGTAAAAAAAAGTTTATTTAATACTTGGTAATGCTTAAAGGATAATTCTGGTATTTAACACTTTGAGTCTCATTTCTGGTTTGTTTTGGATGAACTACAGTGATGGACAATGAAATTTTGACAATGGGTCGTCTCTTGACTTTTTGACTCGTTTAGAAGCGTCTCTTGACTGCTTCAGAATGGAAGTCAATGACCATGCACAAACATGTCATTAAAACAACACTTAACGTTCATTTTCAAAACTGTGCTACTCACCGAGTGGTTCGTGGTGTTCGTTGATGATTAAAAACAAATATATTAAACACGACAGCAACTGTATTTTGCTACACTACTTGTTTTTAATCATCAACAAACACCACGAACCACTCGGTGAGTAGCACAGTTTTGAAAATGAACGTTAAGTGTTGTTTTAATGACATGTTTGTGCATGGCCCTTGACCTCCATTCTGAAGCAGTCAAGAGACGCTTCTAAACGAGTCAAAAAGTCAAGACACGGAAGATATTTAGAAGAATGTCATTAACCAGACAGTTTCTGGTCTTTTTGACTTCCATAGTAGGAAAAAATATATACTATGGAAGTCAATGAGACCATGAAACTGTCTGGTTACTGACATTCTTCTAAATATCTTCCTTTCTGTTGAGCAGAAGAAAGAAATTCATAAAGGATTGAAACAACATGAGGGTGAGTAAATGATGACAGAATTTTCACTTTAGAGTGGAGTATCCGTTTAACTAATGAAACATTATTGTTAAGTGTTACCGTTTTAATTTTTCTCAGTGATCAGTCTGATTTCACCTGAGGGCACAAATTCATTAAGTGTTATGCCAAAGCGAACACAATGGAATATTACTGTTTCGCAATATTGAGACATTGAAAAACTTGATATTGAGACATTCCCTCTGATCTTCAACCTGTGAAAACAATAAAGTACACATTCATGAGATTAAAAAAGTGTAGCAATAGTAAAGAATAAATAAAATTAAAGAGTGTACAAGAATATGAATACAGCAGATATAAACTAAGAGAAATTAAATTTACTAACCCTGTTTTTATGCTGCTTTTTACTCCAGGACACAGAGCCAGAAGACCAATACACAAAGGGGATGAAGATGGGCATCTTAAGTATCGTCAAAGACAATGTTGGTACCATCCATTCCAGTCCAAATGTAAGGTGTCTATCTGTTGTTCTTGAGGAGCTAGTTGTGCTGGATAATGTCCAAGACCTTCCCACTGCTGTTGTTCTCCTGTTTGGGTTGATTTACTGCCTGAACATGAACTATCCCAAAGAACTTAAATACACTTTTGAAACTATTCAAAAAGTGTTTATTGGCCTTGACCCCCAGTGCTCACAACGGGTCCAGTCATTCAAAAACAAAGTAATGTCTATGTAGCTGCAGTCAATAAGCAAGGCAAGCACTAATTTGTTCTTCCAGTTCCTCCCGTTCAGAAACTTAAGATTTGAGTTTTAATGTAAGGTGAAATGTTGTTTTAACAGTTTGTTACTTGATTACTTTAGCAAGTTTGTTGCATGGATGTGCTAAATGTAAGACAACATTTTAAAATACCATTCAAGGTGTGTTGTAACTGTTTTATCAGCATTTTAAGCTTGATACTGTAGCACTTAAAGACAAATGTTTTTACTCCAGCACTTTAAAATAATTTGTGTTGTATAATGCCAGCACTTTAAAAGCATTGCAAGATTGGAGGATAGTAGAACTTTACAAGTTGATGATTAGAGTATAGAACTTTACATTAAAATTTCTGTACCACAGAAAATGTGTTTTGCAAAGTTTGAATAAAAAATGTTTGTATGTTGAAAGTCTTTGCATTGCATTTACAGTAATCCCTGCATTTGGATTCTTATAATGTCAGGGCCATATAATAATTTGGGTGACAAAATAGTATGTAAAATTAGGTTAGAAGAAAATTTTAAGTTGAATAAACTAAAAAAAAATAAAAGTTGAGTTAACTTAAAAAAATAAAGCAACCAGCTGCAAAGCTTTTTTGAGTTTACTGAACTTCAGGAACTCCGTAGTTGTGCTTACTCATTTCTCTGAGTTGGACTGGTAGTTGGATGAACTTCGACCACTGAAGTTGAGTAAACTCAAAAATGCTTTGCAGCTGGTTGCTTTATTTTTTTAAGTTTACTCAACTTTTAATTTTTTACAGTGTTGAATCTCTTTCAACTCTCAGCGCTGGACGTGGAAAAACCGCAGAGAGCTGGCTGTTTTGAAAAAAGCTGCGCTTCCATTGAAAACAATTAAAAACATCAATCAATCAATCATCAATTAATTTACTTTAATGACAATAAATAGTAATTTCATTGGTATTTATCAAATTCGACTGTCTTTCGCTGCAAAACCCTCTAAGTAAATGCAAGCATTTTTTGCAAAATCCACCCTTTTAAAAATAAATCCACTTCTAGACAAGATAGTAAACGTGTGCAAAATCACTATTGCAAAGATGAACGTCAAAATCTAAGATTAAGAAACTGAACCACACATTAGTGGGCGCTGTGATCCATATGGTGGCCACATTCGGGTTGTATTCAGGTCCAAGTACTCACAAGGGAACCAAGTTTGAATGTGATCCATGATTGTTTCGTACCCTTGCAGGACGTTGATGAAAAATCAACGTGCTGTTAAACGGATTCTGCCAACAAACTGGTATATTTTTGTATGGCATGAGGCTGGGAGTAAGTGGATTTGAAGCGAAAGTATTTGACGGACGTATACTGCTACCCTATCTCATGGCAACTCGTATATTTCATAGTCATGAAATATTTGATTAATTTATTCGTGTTCAGGACACAATTTTCTGCTTTTTTTCGTGCCATGAGCAAGAACGTCTTTTTTGTGTCACTCAGCACGAATTTCTATAAATAGTTTTCCGTGTCCGTGGCACGACTTTCTTTTCGGTGTCATTTTATGTATTGTTTTCTCATAGTTTTTTCCTATTTTTAAATCATTGTCGCTTGGGGTTGGATTTTGGGGGTTTGGATGTAATTTTATGTATTGGTTTCCACATGTTTTTTTCTGATTTTAAAACTACTTTCGCTTGGGGTTAGGATGTCGGAAATGTAACAAAGTCATTTTAACCCCAAGGGACAATGGTAAAAAAATTGGAAAAAAACTATGAGAAAACAATACATAAAATAAAATTCATGCTGGGTGACACGAGAAAAGACATACGTGCTTATGGCACAAAAAATTGGAAAATCGTGTCCTGAACACAAATAAATTAATCAAATATTTTGTGAGTATAACACAATTGCTGTGAGACTGGGTTGTATACTACGTGCGGAGGGCATTCGGTTATATATATTATTATATATTCCAAAATTAGACCTGAAAGAACATAATAATTCGGTTTTACAATAAATATGAAAAATGTTGCCACATGGCTTTATTACATGCAGGGTTAACTCATAATACGTTGATATACCTGTGTGCATGTGTACTACAAGCGTTCTGTATGCTTAAAATTAATCTCCGTGTACTTTAAAGAGTTTATTACCATAAGCACAGCCTGTCAGTACCAATTCAGTCTTTATTAAAATTGTTGAGCTGTTTATAAGGGACAGGTCTGTAAGCCGACCCAGACACTGTGGTATTTGCGCAGACATTTCACTGTTTATTTATTGTTAAGCCAGCTAGTTATTTACAATTTATGGATGGGAACATCAGAACTCATTTAAGGCAATGAAACCATTTAAGAGAAAAAGAAACGGAGGGAGGAAATTGGGTGGAGAGGGCAGAGAGAAAGAGAGAGTGAACAATCCAAACCATCTAGCTACACAAGGCATTACAAGACATTTTTAACCTTTGAGAACGTATTACATTTTGAGGCTTTGCAACCACAAAAGTACGGAAACTTAACACTTAGTTGCAACATACTGAGCAAACTCAGTCCTCTACATCTTCAGGTGTGTGTGCGTGTGAAACCAAAGGAAAAAGAGAACAAGGAAAGCTGAAGCACTGAGCCTGTGGATCTTTGGGCTGTCTGCTATGTCTAGGAAACTAAAAGCATGCACACACTTTCAGTGTCCTTTAATAGTATTGATGCTGTGCCCCCTTTTATTAAAACACAGCAATTCTTACACTGTTAGGGAAAGCTAAGCCACTTCTGATATTTGGAAGAGAATTTTACTAGTCATTAGTTTCTTCATGAAATATTTTAACAAACTGCCTAAGGAGCTGCGGGAACACTGCACTTCAAACAGTCGAGTTTCATTTTCTTAAAAAATATCACACGCACTTGCATTAAATTGTTCCATTCCACCACCAGCTTAAATAAACACACTGAATTATGATTTGATACAAATAAAGCCATATTCAACATAATTTAATAAAAATCCAATAAGGAAACACTTTCTGGTTGTTGTGACGGGGTCGGTTTTCTTGGTAAGGGCAGAGATGGAGGTTTAGGTGAGACATGATGTCTTCTGACCACAACATTTCTCCACATTTTTCTCCCCTTGCTATTTTCCTAGTATTAAGGCAGAACTTGTGTGTGTGTGTGTGTAAGTGGTTACAGCCTTTTTCATATTGGGTGACAAACCTTCTCATTAGCTTTGAATAATTTCCCTGATCAGATAACAGACCCTCAAGTCATTTGTGTAAGTATGTGGGTACAAATGTACATTCTTTTAAAGTGCTTTAATGAGCCATAGAGAACACAGCACTTTTTCTTGTATTCAGCGGATGTGAGCAACACACCTCATTTCAGGTAGCCCACAGCATACTAACAGTACAGTTATGCTTGATGTATAGTATAGACACAAACGTACACGCACGGTCGAACACACAGTCTTTAAAGTATAGTTTGCAACGTGCACATACTCTTCTAATGACGAAAACCGCGTCACCCGCACTGTATATACTGACTATACTTTGGCCTTTAGATATGAAGAGGGCTTTTATAAAGGTGAATGAGGATGTGAACAGGATTAGGCAGTGTTTTCTAGAAATATTTCTGTAATGGAGGGAGACTATAAAAAAAACTAGAGACTAACATCTGCCCTGCTTGTGTACTGTATAAAAATCCTATAGATTTTTGGTGTTCAGAGTTGTATGAAGACAATGATTTTCAGTCTTTTAGTTTGGTATGTTGAAGCAAACTGCACTTAGCCGTATGTGATGGACTCAACACAGGAGAATCAAGTATGACAAAATGCACAGCCACAGGAAATCAGTTGATGTGATTCAGCTTGATATTAAGTCCAAATTGAAATATTTATCTTCTACATCACAACTTTTAAATGACACTTAATAAGACAAGCCAAGATAAGCCAAGATGTTTCACTGGATAGATTGTAATACAAATGTAAGTGAATGATTTCACTCTGACATGAGGTGACCTGTATGATGTTAGGTGTCTTCTATTGCTTTGCAGTATCTGATGGAGTTCACAACTGAGGAAAGTAAAGTGTGTTTGTTGCACATTAACACAGCATACTTAAAGGTGCAGTGTGTAATTTTTAGAAGGATCTCTTGACAGAAATGCAAAATAATATACAAAACTATATTATTAGGGGTATATAAAGAGCTTTTTATAATGAACCGTAATGTGTTTATTGCCTTAGAATGAGACGTTTTATCTACATACACAGAGGGTCCCCTTACATGGAAGCCGCCATTTTGTGCAGCCATGTTTCTACAGAAGCTCTTAACAGAAAAACTTTTTTGCTAAGTTGTCTCCAACGATAACATGTTTGTCCGGTGGCGGCTACCGTAGCTTCTCTATGTGTTTCAAAAGCAAGAGGTGAGCAGTGGACTGAGCCGTTGGTTGCAATTCACAACCTCACCACTAGATACCGCTAAAATTGACACACTGCACCTTTAATACACTGTTAACCTGGACAAGTTCAATTTACTTAAAAAAAAATGGAGGACAGTTATTGCCCTAAAAAAAATAAGTAACTAAAACAAGAGTACATTTAACTTAAAATTTCTAGTTCAGTAAACTTAATTTTAGGTTGATTTAACTTGAAATTATTTGCCATATCAATTGCTCTGTCCAACATTTAACAGAGTTCAAAGATTTTCAATTTTTAAGTAATTTATTTTACATTTAGTGTTATTAATGGCATTATAATAGCAGTTTTTGACAATTTTTTACTTACAGTTTTCACCATTCAGGTGATCAGTGTTAACAGAGGTTTAACACGTATCACCTGAATGGTGACTTCACAAAATTATATTTTACAACAAGACCACATTAATAATATAAGAACTTAAACCTCTATAACATATTTATTAATTTAAGTAATAAAAGTTCTTAGCAGTTCTTATTCAGTCAATATTCAGGCACAAAGGATTACGGGTATTCCTTACAACAAGTACTGATAATGTTAGGTAAATTTCACTTGAATGTTTTACTTTTAATGAATTTTATACACTTAAAATGTTAGAAATGAACTAAGATTCTTTTAAGTATAATGCCCAAAACTCAAAATATAAATTGATGTACTTTATTGTTTAAGTCAAGACATTATTAAGAGTGTAGAAATTGTTTAACTTAAAAAATATGTTACCTGGTTGCCTTAAGATTTTAAGTTGATTCAACAATAGTTGATACCAGGCTGGCTCCAGATGTGAGATGAAAGGTGGGCCAAGTGATATGTCAGGTGGGCCGGTTGGATTGGGGGGGGGGTCTTTAATGCTTTAATCTCACATGTATATATTTTAGACAATTGTAAGGGTTGTTTGTTATTGTTGTGTTTTCTTAATTTTTTATACTTTTTTGTACACATTTTGGAACTATTTAGTAACTTTATAAAAATGATTAACATGTTTATTTTTACATTCTCTCTTTTTGCATTTGTAATATTTTTTGACCACTTAACAGATTTAAGATTTTATTAATTAAGTAACTTTAGATTTGATAAAAAGGGGCAGTTCTTTAAAAATAACTACATCAACTAAAACATACCTGTTACTTAAGTGAAGCATGAACAGTAAGAATTAGATTTTTTCTTGTAATGTATTTAAAAGGAGCAGTTCTTTTAAAATAAACATTTACATAAACTAAAACAAACTTGTACAAACTAAACATGTTAATTTTATCTGAAATGCTGTCTTTCTTAAGAGCTATTCTCACTTCTGTTAATACAGTAAAACATTACAGATTTTTGGCCAAAAGATTTGCTGTTATGTGGTGTGGGGCCAGAGTGGGCCTGGCCCACCCAATCAGAGGTTTGGCCCACCCTGGATCCGGGCCTGGCTGATACAAAGACAACTAATTTTTTTAGGTTGAATCAACTCAAAATGTTAAAGCAACCATGTAACTTATTTTTTTTAAGTTGAACCATTTTTGCAGTGTAGTAATGTTTTTAGATTTATTTTATTCTTGTAAAAATATTAAGTATTAATAATTATTACATATTAATAAAACCAAAGTAATTTTTTAGAGGCTAATCAGATACAGAAATAGTTACACAAGGTACTGTAATGTCTGAACATTTTCATATTTTAAAGTGCACTGCTGGCAAAGAAATTTCCATAGTTTTTTCCACTAGTTTGTGTAATTGTATTTTTGCTTGTTTGGTTGTTTTGGTAAGAAAACAACTGGGAAAGTATTGGACACTGGAGTAATGATGATAATATAAAACATGATTATTTTTAAGGATTGTGTTTTATAGGTCTGTCTAAACGGAGGGAACACTGCTGCTGAACCGTTGAGGTGGTCTCATTTTCTTCATACACACTGCAAAATTAATGAGGACATTGAAATGAGCCATTTCTATATTTTTGCAATAACAAATAATAAAGCATAATAACACATCAGGGATTGCTTATGTCTGTACACAAGCATATTTACTCATTTGTAAACCTGAGGGGGATCTAGTGCTGCAGAGTTCGAAGTTTTGACCATACGTCACTATTGATTGAATTTCTGTTCAGTATTTCAAGTTCAGATGACAAAACTGTTGTTTGTTTTACTTGCTCTAAATGTTTGTGTATGTGGTCTTGTACGGTATGTCAGCATAACTCAAGTTTTTTAGCTTAAAAGACCAACTCTTTCTTTGGAAAAGTTTAGACAAAAAAATGCAAATCCCTTTGCATTACTTTAGTAAGCTCCCCTTATTTAAAGGTACATTAGAGGTACATACTGGTTTGTTTACTTATTAGGGCCGTTTAAAAGGCCTTTTTTCTGAGAGTGTACCTGCTATATGTGAGTATGTTATATCCATGCTAAAAACCAATTCAGTCAGGCCAGAGTGTAAAACATTTGCGTGTCCACACTTTGGAGTAGACAGCATTTATTGTTACTACTATATACTTATCACAGAGATTAAATATAAATAAACATACATACGTCAATCATTTGCTGCTTCGATAAGTTGATGCACCTTAGTTACATTTATTAAGGTTGGGTGGGGCAATGGTTGGAGTGGGTAGTATAGAATAGTAAAGAATTTGGTGGATAACTGTTTTGTGGTTGAGGGAACAGAAACCGATTCAGAGCAAGATTATTGCCTGATTTCCTTCTGGTCACTTTTTACCCATATTTAGCTTTCTCATTGGCTAGTGCCAAGTGCCGAATGTTGGCCACACAGCTGGCCGCCGCCTCCTGCAGAACCTCATCCGTGGATCCGATCATGACGAGCAGGAGCTGGTGAGGGAAAGAAACATGTGAGGATCATAACAATCTAATGTTCAAAACGTTGCCAAACATTCTCCTTTCATTAGACAGAACGAAACCACATAGCTACAATAACAGTCATTCACGAAGGTCTCTTACAGCAGTACTTTCCCGGGGTTTGAAGGAGACATCTAATCTGTTATTAAGCTATAAATGCGACTGTTTGCACATTGCAGACATTTGCCAGAGGACTTTACAGGGTCAGAGGCTGCCAAGGCCCGCTGCCTACTGAATGGCAGCCGCACTACGGCAGCTTATTAATTCACATATCGGTCTGTTTGTGTGTTTAGGTGTATTTATGTGTTTCAGTGGATTCCTGGGAGTATGAGTGTGGCTTTGTGCCCAATAATTGTAAGAATACTCGTAATACCATAAGAGAGGGAAAGCAAGGAAAGAAAGTGGTACAGAATGTGTGTGTTGGTGTATATACTGGCTTATTTGTGTTTTATACTGCAGTGAATAGGTTTGGTATTTGTATATGGGTTTGTGTGAGTTTAAAATCCAGTAGGGCTGCAAGATATACCAAAAATATTAAAATGGTTTGCAAAAGCTACATTATTTTACTACATTATATACATTACGTTTTAATCAAAGTTTAAAGGAAAACACCACCATTCTTCTATATTTTACTATCAGGGTTCCCACACCTTAGTTAACTTCAAATTCAATGACTTTCAAGGTCCAATACCCTCAAATTCAAGGACTAAATATGGGGACAAATTTCAAGTGAGGGCAAGGTTACATCGTGTTACCTTTTAAGATACATTGTTACAGTTACCTTTCGTAGGAACTTGTGCTGCGTCACTGCGGTGACACTTTGGGGACGACTTCAGGGGTAAAGTGCGTATGAATGTGTATATCAAAGGAGCCAGGAAGTATATCACTAACTGAAATACTGCCAAAGATGGCGTTACAGGGATGCAGGAAGTATGCAAGGGAGACGCAGCATCTCGTTCCCTTCTCAGGTAACAACAGTTACAAACGTAAGCAGGGAAGTTTTCAAGTGTGTCAAACAGATTTTGGTATGAATCAACATTCGCATACCGAAGATATAAGCATTCAAAGCGAACAGTAGCATGTGTGCTTAAAAAGTCTAGAATTTGATGATATTATCCCACACTACACAGGGAATAATATGGATTTTTTTTCCAGAAAACTTCTTGCAAAAAAATTGATTCAAGCACTTTCAATGACCTTTATCTTTGTATGTATATTTTCAAAAACTTCCCAGGGCCTTAAATTTTTTCGCCCAGATTCACAAACTTTCAAACATTTCAAGGACCCCTGGGAACCCTGTACTATGTTCTTACCTCAACTTAGACGAATTAATACATACCTTTCTTTTTTCAAATGCACTTAATCTTTGTACAGCGCATCGTGAATTTGTTAGCATTTAGCCTTACCCTGTTCATTCCTTAGGATCCAAACAGGAATGGATCCAAACCTTCCACTTCCATGTTTTCCCTATTTAAAGACTGTTACACGAGTAAGTATGGTGGCACAAAATAAAAAATGATGATTTTTTTAAGCGATAAAAACTAAAAACTATATTGTATGGCGGAAGAGCACTTAGTTTGCAGCACCTCAACCTCGACGCGCAGTAACATCATCACTCCTGACTACTCCCCCTCTCGCTCAAACTTCCATA
Source organism: Paramisgurnus dabryanus (assembly GCF_030506205.2). Lineage (NCBI taxonomy): Eukaryota > Metazoa > Chordata > Actinopteri > Cypriniformes > Cobitidae > Paramisgurnus > Paramisgurnus dabryanus. The sequence goes on along the minus strand of NC_133337.1, from coordinate 54,400,144 downwards.
ACATTTGTTATTTTCAATGAGGTATATGTTACAAAGTTCAGTTTAGCAACTAGCCAGACCATTAAACAAACAGAGACCGGAAGTTAAGTTCTGTCCAGACGCATAACCACGACAATGCATGTGCATCCGATGAAACTGTCTTTACAGTTTTAAAATAAATGTTATTAGAATGTAAACGTATTTTGCAAACTTAAAGCATCGTCGTAGCGAATTCCATATATCACGCTAGTTAGCAAGATATCGCATAATGTGTTTTCATCAATACCGTGCATACCTAAAACCCAGGATATGCTCTACTATACACATGCAGCCAAACATCTGTAACCATAAGCATACAGTATGTGCACATCCGCACTGTTGAGTAACACAACAAAGTGGTGGCATATATATAGCAAAAATGTCCATGTGCAAGACATAACAGCAGGCTAAAAGGTAACATCTACTGTACCCCAGGCGTAATCCACAGCGGCAGAACACTATTACTGCGGTAGAGCTCGATCTTAGCGGGGTAATTGACTGAATACTTGGCCGTATATTAAACCGGAGTTCTCACCACACGGCCTGTCCCCACCCTCCCTCAGAGCAAAGGTCATATCAGATCCCTCCATTTCAACCTTGTGTAACCCGTCTCTTTTGATCCGAGCTTTCAACACAGAGCTTCCTAATTTTAAAAGAGACCACTTTACAGAAAATAATATATTGAAACCTTTTCCTTTTATTGTGCAATGAGTTAGTTATTATACTGTCACACGAAGTGAACATAAGAGGTAGTGTTTGTGCCAATGCCACACTGTGGTTACGTTATACATCGTGGTATAATACTGCTGGTCTTTCCTGAGGGAGGAAGAGAGACAGGCAGAGAGAGAGAGAGAGAGAGAGAGAGAGAGAGAGAGAGAGAGAGAGAGAGAGAGAGAGAGAGAGAGAGAGAGAGAGAGAGAGAGAGAGAGAGAGAGAGAGAGAGAGAGAGAGAGGGAGGGAGCATGGGTTAGGCTCAGGGGTAAACCAGAATCTAAATAAACAAACTGTGGGTAAACATTCTGTTTAGTGTGTTTGTCCCTCACTGCAGTACCATAGGGGGTCTTTCATTGGGTCTGTACCAAAACATTCAGGCCACTAACTCTCTGTTTTACTTAAGTGAGAAGACAAAAAACCCTTGAGAGTTGGTCCTTTGGACTATAGAAAGAAGGATATCTGTTGTTTAACCTCTGCAGAATACATGAATAAATTGTCTGTATAGTCTGATTCAGCATTTTGGGACTTTATTATGAAAAGTCTGTTTGAAACTGTCTCCTAGATGTACTGCAAGCTTTCCATGACTATATTAGACAAAATTTGGGCTTAAACAGATACAAACACAACCCAAAGTTTATGCGGACAACACTAAGCCAAAGAACAGAAAGCACGACATTCCCAGAATTCCCTGCTTAAAGTTAAATAGCGAAGAATAAACACATGAAAAGACTAATATTCTATCCACCGCATTCCTGGATTGAACTGACATACACAAAAAAGCTGGAAAAACAACACAGTTCATGTCTGTTTCGATACCATCACTTCTCTTATTGAGCTTTTATTTGTGAAAAACGGGTTCCAGATTCCTTGCAAAAGTTAAGGAGCCTCCCTTCAGCACATGAATGTATCAGTTATCATGTTCAGCTGGATTTCCATATTGGCTGTTTTTAAAATAGAATCCAAAACACCTCGAAAAAGCAAACGGATGCAAACACGGGGCTGCAGCAACATGCCAGCACGTTCAGACAAGCTGCTTTTGTGAGCAGTCGGAGGATGCCCGCGACAGGGTCAGCCACCGTTTGCCAGAGCTCATAGAGTGTTATTCAGCCGTGGCCAAACAGGGGCTCCTAGGGCCTGGAGCGGAGCCTTAGATAAGCACAGCTCTCTGTGTCTACCCCAACCCCTCTCAGCTCTCCCAGCGGGTTCCTGAACAGACTATAATAGCCCACTTGTTAAATACTCCCAAACCTCAGTAACATGATAACTCGACTCATGTTTGAAAATGAATAAGAGGTACTAAGGCTTCTGTCTCGTACGCTCCAAAGGCGAGGATCCTGACCTCAAGGAAGGTAGAGCAAAAACATGTTTTCCCAGGGTCCTCTTACAGCACAAGCACACGTCCATAAGTTCTCACACATGTACGCGCGCTTGCACACACATGCCGTGTCACGCATGTAGGTGTTGCGGTGTTAAGTGTAACAGCGGTAAGCTGCCGTTTCCTCAAGAGTGAGGTTTAAATCTCAGTTAAAGCCACCCGCCTCTCCTTGTTCTCATGTTCTGTGCTTATTCTTTTAAATTACGAAACATTGCCGCAGTTTCCTTTCCCATCTTTACAATTTTCTTGATTGACTAGGCGGTTTTTGAATTCAGAGGTGTTGGGCATTGAGAGTCGACTGCAAAGTTTGGAGTTTATTCCACTAAAGGCACGACACTGAACTAAAACTAAAAATATTTTCATTACCTAGCTTGGCAAACTACTGCACATGCCAAAAAACCTCAACAGGAAGACTTAAATGTTTTGAATATATAGTCACCAAAAAGATTCATATTCAGTAATCTTTCATTACACTGGTAGGTGTAATCTGTGGCTGTTTAAGGTCTCACAATCGCTCTCTCAATGTTCTGTAAACATGCAAAAAGAGAAATTTTGCTGAGGCAAGTATGTTTGTCATTTAAAACCCTCTTACAGACTTCTCTCTACAGATGAAAATCTCAGATGCAAAAACCGCTAAATGCCATCTCTGTCAAAAATATAAATATGATACTGAACGAATGATCTCGAGAAAACTCGTCAATGACAGGGAAAGAGTTCACTTTATTCAGAAAGGACACTGAAGATTGACCGGAGGGTTTGCAGCGAAAGGGGCAGTTTACATTTCGCATCTAAAACCGCATGGAAAACGCGACAAGCCACTTTCCCTTTTTTCCAGGTTGCTTGCCGATGCCACTTTCTTAAAAGTTGAAGTATTTGCAACTGGCTGCAGCACTCTCCATTTGAGCGTGCATGCCGTGTGTGACGCATCTTCATTTAAAATAACGTATTTGAACAAGCATAAGATGAAAAATGTAATGTGGCATTCCCACCAGCCGCAGTAGAGGTGGCAAAAACTCGCTATTGAACATTTTGAGTTTACTCGCTTCATTCCCGCGTAAAAGCCGCACGTGAAATTCTAGTCATTCGAAAAATTACCGCGAAAATTCGCATCGTTGGAGGGGCTTCTGCGACTCCGCTCGCTCCCTGTCATCACATCACTACTAGAGCAAGCTCCTGATTGGTTAACACAGCGCAAATATCCGCGAAAGTTCACGTTTCCCGCTTCAGCGCTCAATTGCGCATTCCGCCCGCTCCACACCACACTTTCCGCCCCATTCGCACCACGCCATTCGCTGTAGGATGCCTATTCGCATCTTTGCATTGACTTAAGGGGGTGGTTCAATGGTATGCCTTCTGACTTATTAACACAGTTATAGAATTGTTTCCTCATGCTAAACGTAGGCAAAGTGTCAAAAAAGCAGTTGGACGAGTATTTCTGTGCCGAATGCACTTCGCCAGGGTTCGTACAAGTTTCGGAAAGTATTTTTCGATTACGGGTCCAGCTGACGTTTCAGGGGTTTCTATACGTATCACTTCTTTTTATGGGCACTTCCCCCGAAAAACTCCGCCCACCCGACAATCAGCTGGAGACACTACAATTTACAAACATGACATCACATTACATGACAGCTTTGTTTAATTTCAAAACTCAACAATGGCACAAAGTGTAGTTTTGGATGTAAGGAATAGAAAGCCAGCCGTATGGAAACAATGGATTTAGTTTATTATCCGGGGTAGCAGCGGAGTTTTGCGTGTATGTTTGATGCACTGGATTTCATTGAAAAGTCTCAACCGGGTCATGAGTTGCATGTGGTAAGTAAGACTTCTGTCATATGTTGGAAATAGGCACGTGCATATTATATAAATGACACGAACATGTAGTGAATCATAAGTTAAACAGTGTTGTATAATGTTGCATGACTCTTACTCGCTCCTTCCGTGTTAGTAACTCCTCCTTCTTAATTTTTTCGTACGTTAGCGGAAAGAATCGGTAAAGCTAATCTTTCTTTTATAAATTTGATTAAACCAAAGACTCTTCGGAGATATAAAAGACGTAATACTACTCTATAGGTACTCCACATTAACATCAGTGCTTGCCACCTCTTCCGTGTCTGATGTGAATGCCACATAAACCGCCCCAAAGACAGTCAAACACCAATGAGTAAAGTGACATTTGTGAAAATAAGGCATTTAAATTATTGACTAATAACCTTTTTTATTGTCAATTAATGTGAATTACTAAACCTAAACATAAGAGTCTAAAAAAAAATGCTTACTTACGAGAAAACACGTCAGACGCACATAGAGGGTTTTGCATCTAGGCATCTTTAAATACATCCAAGATATTCTGCATTCCTCACCTCAACTGAAACAAAGGGTCAAGTCATGCTGTTTCAATACATAAAACACGCTAAACCTCAGACACATGCTACTGTACTCAGATCAGAGAGCCCAGCTGAGGAGGCATTCTGAACAGCCTGAGTTTGTACATGGACATCATCTGCTTGCCATATCCACACCCCAGCTTCAACCTGCTACACAAGAGCATGACTAAAAAGAAACGTATGGAATATTTTGCGTATGTTTTATACGTTTCTTCGCCTGCTTGTACAGTACATCCCTCAATATCTTGTGCACATAGTGTCTATTTTAAATATTGTCTCTATTTACATAAGCGGGACAGATTGAAGCAAACAAAAACCTCACAGTCCATAAATACACACTCGTAGCGCCCAAAACATACCAGGATCTGGCAACCTGCACCGGCTGGAATCCTCTCTGATGAAAATGGCTGATAATTACAGTTCGTATTTTGTAATTGGTCTCGCAAAGGTATTTTTGCCTATGAAAGGAGTTCTTTAATAGAAGAATCTGGCTAAAGCTGTCTGCAAGGATTTATGGCTTCAACAAGCAATCTGCAAAGCTGCGGCAGCGCTGGAGGGAGAGAGGCTGGATGAATAGAGTTTCTGAGCATCTGATGAAATGAAACACATCCGAACGAGAGCTGTGAGATACTGAGCGTAGATGTCAAATCAAATGAAGTGTGCACCTATTCTCAAGGAACACACTGGTGAATACAGATGATACAGCCTATACTGTATGCTGTCTGATGCGGTCTCTTTTTTAGAGATCGAGAATGGCAGCCTTAGCCGTTTTAGTGCCCAGCGGACTGAATGATTCTTTTATTTACACGTGTAAAAACATAACCGTCTGTTATTTCGAGGTGTACACTCGTAAAATTATAAAAGGTTTTTGTTTCGTTCTCAGCTTACGCTCATAACCATTTTAAAATGTTCGTTCCTATTTTATGAATTATTCAAATGGAATATTAAACGTTGGTGTCTGCGTTTAAACAAATTGTGTAAAGGCAGAGGCAAAAATGGGTGCAAAGATTGGTCTCTAATGCATTTTCCAGTGTAAAATACTTTTGTCTCAATGCTTAATTTCCTCTGCTAAAGCGCGAGGGACTGAGTTCTACACCATTAACAACGTCAGGCAGGAAAGTTACAGACAGAACATACGTCTGAAAGGGCACAGCATGCAGGGAGGGAGAGAGAGCGAGAGAGCGAGAGAGAGAGCGAGAGAGAGAGAGAGAGAGAGAGAGAGAGAGATGAGAGAGAGAGAGAAAGAAAGAAAGAGAGAGAGAGAGAGAGAGAGAGAGAGAGAGAGAGAGAGAGGAGAGAGAGAGAGAGAGACAGCTTCTGGGTGTACAAGAGCTTTTGACTCTGAAATACTGTTGCAATAATAGCAAGAGGCAGTCTTGAGTTTTACACCCCTTCATAAATTAGACTACAGTGCAGACATGGTTCCCCGATAAACTGTCTCTCGAAACTCATTTTCAACATTAGGAAATATTGCTTTAACACATCCACCGTCACAATCATCTGTATATCATATTTTAAAAGTATATTCATACTTCTTTCCTCGAGGTTGTTCAGGTGGAGGCCACAAATATGTCAACTAGAATGAATCATAAATGACTGCTTGGTAAGGAAACATCGATTACAGTCAGATAAAAAAAAATTATGATAACATTCACACTCCAGCAGACACTGAAAACATGCTTTTACACGGACAAACATGTTCAGTTTTTGTTGTTGCTTAAAGCAGGCTGAAAAACATTGTGCTTAACAACTTTTGCAAATTGGACATTACTCTTTCGGAACACCAAATGTTCAGTCCAGCCTCCAATTATGGGCTGAGCTGAACCACATTCACTGCACCAGCACGTAAGGCTACAGCACACCATTAAAGGAACATGGGAAAAAATATTTGGCTGCAACACGACAACCGCTCTCATAATTTATATCCAGTTGTTATTGGGGGCGTGGGGGAGGCTTTTTAACTGTATCTACGAGCTTTCAAACTGTTTTCTCATGTGAAAATCTTATTAAGAAAGTGAGATCAAATGTGGTTGAATTTGCATATTGGCAAAACAAGTTTATTTTTCCAAATTAGATTACAACGTGCAAGATCTATACGCCACACAGCGTTTATTTGGTTTTGAGAACAATGGTGGTATCAGGTACAGAGCATCTTGGGTCTAGATTTATCTTAGTACAAATGGCATTATGAATTTAAACAGCTATTCAAACGAAGGAAAGTCTGATTGCTTATTTAGGCTATAAAAGGCTATAAACCTCTCAGATTTGGAATGGGCTTTCTGTAGAGGTATATGATAAGCTCTATGATAAGAATCTATGGTTTGTTTGAGCTGTTATTCTATATCTGTCACGCTGCGATATGAAATGTTTTTTTATTCAGATTTAATTTATGATTAGCAAAGAGCAGTTTGCCCCGAATAACCTAGTACAGCTAGAACAAATACTACAGGACACCTTAAGTAAATAAATAAATTTAGTTACGTATATATTGAACAACTATTACAGAAAGTTTTAAAGACTATAAATGTTATCTAACATCTGTTCATGTAACTGAACTGGTAGAGCTGTCAAAGTCAAAGTCATGGTTCAAACACATACGTGAAAAGTAAAGTGATGTAATGACCAATGTATGGCTAACCATACTTGGAATGTGACCTCTCCATTTAAAGGGACACTCCACTTTATTTAAAATAGCTCATTTTCCAGCTCCCCTACAGTTAAACATTTAATTTATACCATTTTGGAATCCATTTAGCCGATCTCCGGGTCTGGCAGGACCACATTTAGCATAGCTTAGCATAATCTATTGTATCTGATTAGACCATTAGCATCGCGCTAAAATGACCAAAGAGTTTTGATATTTTTCCTATTTAAAACTTGACTCTACTGTAGTTACATTCTGTACTAAGACCGACGAAAATTTTAAATTGCGATTTTCTAGGCCGATATGGCTAGGAACTATACTCTCATTCTGGCGTAATAATCAAGGACTTTGCTGCCGTACCATGGCTGCAGCAGGTGCAATTATATTACGCAGAGCCCGAAAGTAGTCCCCTGCTATTGAAAGTTACCAAGGGGACTATTTTCGGGCAGTGCGTAATATCATTGCACTAACACAAGCACTGCAAGTCGTGAACACACACACCCGGAGAAGTGGGCAGCTATCACTGTAGCACCCGGTGAGCAATGTGGCACAGGTGGCTTGCTCAAGGGCACCGCAGTCGCAACCTACTGGCTGTTAGACTCGAACCAGTAACTCTTGGGTTACAAGCCGAAACTTTGTAACTATTAGGCCACAACTGACCCAGTCTGTAAAACCCCTAAAAATAATTTTTGGGGATTAACTACATAAAATCATCCCATTTAAAGAACAGTTAGTGTAAAGATTGACTAAGGCCATATCAAAGATTAAAAGCAATGGCTGAAATCAAACTTTGATGCTCCCAATCTCATAATTACATTATAAGAATTGAATCTGGATTTCGCATGGTCACATACTGATATAAATGTATAGCTTGTAAGTAGTTTTGAATAAAAGCTTCTGCCAAACATGCAAATGTAACATAGCGTTTAGTTTATCTTTTGATTTTCTGTGGCTTGAGTGTTTTGGAAATGTATTCCAGTGCCTGGCAGTCAGAAAGTATCCCAGCAGTGTTCTGTCACTCTCGAACCGCCTGCCTTGCCAAAGACGTGCCACAGTCACATTCTGCTCCTCAATCCCAGCAGCTTGCCGAGCAACCGTTCCCCGCGCAACAGCCTTTTAATGCTCCGCAGCCCTGGCATGCTACTGTAGGGCACAGGGATGACTGGGGGTGGCGGAGCCCAGCTTAGCGTACACACTGCTGTTTGCTCTGCTGAATTCCCATGACGGTTAGAAAATGCTCTCACTTCCGCCCCCCCCACCATACGTTCCAAAAAAGAAAACTAGCCTTGTTCTTCTGCCCTCGTTGCCCCAAAATAGTTATAAAATACATCCTTTCAAAGCTCATTAGCACTGTTTTCACATACTGGGTGCCAACCCTGCTATACAGAAGGTCTCAGCTGACATTGTTGTTGACAAGAAAACAAGAGGTTTTTGCAACCAAGTTTGTGCAAAAAGACAGCTTGCTAAATTTAATCTTGGTGCATATGGTACAAAAGCAATGCTTTGGTTTACTAATGACAGTAATTAAGGGTATTCAAAAATTTTCAGATTAAGGACCCATTGATGAATAGAGAGACAAAGCAGGGACCTCATTGTCCCTGAAAACTGTGTGTTTCATTTAAAGCCTGACTTATAATAATATGTATTTATAATCATATAATTTTACTGGATTTTAATATGGTAAAGAAAACATTTACACTAGCTGAGTATGTAAAGCTTTTTTATATAGCATTTTAAAATGTCATGTGACCGCAGACCCTCTGCTAAAGACACCTGCTATACATTTGTTTTTGCCTGAATTGACGGTCTGGCAGAATTGTATGATATTTTTATAGTTCAATAAACAAATTCCTTTAATGGACATACAATGTGCAAATCTTTAACCTGCAATTTCACCTTCTGATGCATGAGGACACAGCTAATATACACTCACTCACCTAAAGGATTATTAGGAACACCATTCCAATACTGTGTTTGACCCCCTTTCGCCTTCAGAACTGCCTTAATTCTACATACCATCGATTCAACAAGGTGCTGAAAGCATTCTTTAGAAATGTTGGCCTATATTGATAAGATAGCATCTTGCAGTTTATGGAGATTTGTGGGATGCACATCCAGGGCACGAAGCTCCCGTTCCACCACATCCCAAAGATGCTCTATTGGGTTGAGATCTGGTGACTGTGGGGATCATTTTAGTACAGTGAACTCATTGTCATGTTCAAGAAACCAATTTGAAATGATTCGAGCTTTGTGACATAGTGCATTATCCTGCTGGAAGTAGCCAGTAGGTACATGGTGGGTATAAAGGGATGGACATGGTCAGAAACAATGCTCAGGTAGGCTGTGGCATTTAAACGATGCCCAATTGGCACTAAGGGGCCTAAATTGTGCCAAGAAAACATCCCCCACACCATTACAGCACCAACACAAGCCTGTACAGTGGTAACAAGGCATGATGGATCCATGTTCTCATTCTGTATACACCAAATTCTGACTCTACCATCTGAATGTGTCAACAGAAATCGAGACTCATCAGACCAGGTCTTCAACTGTCCAACTTGTGCAATTTTAGCCTCTTTTTCCTATGTGTAGTGGAGATGAGTGGTACCCGGTGGGGTCTTCTGCTGTTGTAGCCCATCCGCCTCAAGGTTGTGTGTGTTGTGGCTTCACAAATGCTTTGCTGCATACCTTAGTTGTCAGGAGTGGTTATTTCAGTCAAAGTTGCTCTTCTTTCAGCTTGAATCAGTCGGCCCATTCTCCTCTGACCTCCAGCAAAACAAGGCATTTTCGCCCACAGGACTTCTGCATACTGGATGTTTTTACCTTTTCACAACATTCTTTGTAAACACTAGAAATGGTTGTGCGTGAAAATCCCAGTAACTGAGCAGAATGTGAAATACTCAGACCGGCCCGTCTGGCACCAACAACCATGCCACGCTCAAAATTGCTTAAATCACCTTTCTTTCCCATTCTGACATTCAGTTTGGAGTACAGGAGATTGTCTTGATCAGGACCACACCCCTAAATGCATTGAAGCAACTGCCATGTGAATGGTTGATTAGATAATTGTATTAATGAGAAATTGAACAGGTGTTCCTTATAATCCTTTAGGTGAGCGTATGTATATGGCAGTCAAATCTGACAGAAATAAAAGATGTAATGCACATTAAAAACCATACCTTGACCACCCCATGTTCATGCATAGTAACGCAGTTGCTAGGGTCTTTGGAGAGCTCAAACAGTGCCCGGGCCGTAGCCTGGTGGACTGATGGGTCTTTTGAACGAAGGTAGCGCACCAGAGGGGCTACAGCGTTTCCAAATAAGACACAGTTATTCCCCCATGTACAGCAATGGGCGATGGCTTCCGCCAGGTGACGGCGTAGCTTATCATCCACCTGCACAACCACACACAAACAGTATACTGAAAACAGCACATGCTTATATTGTTTCTGCATTCAACCAATTGCTTGACTTACTTTTAAAATGATGCATTTGCAAAGCTTTTATCCAAAGTACATGAAAGCTTTATTTTTTCAGTAAATTAATTTCCTGGATATTCAAACCCATAATCTTGGTTTTACTAGCATCATACTCAACTAGATAAGCTATAGGAATACTAATGTAGATATGTAGATGACTTTGAAGAAAATGTCAATAAGCTTAGAAGTGAAATGTCATAAAGGACAAAGATCCCCTAAAGATGACTGGGTGAGGACATGTGAAACATGCTTTGGGTAGGACTCACAGTGTTGGTGAGGCTGGCCAGCATTGGAACCACTCCATGGTCTGTAATAACTGCCAGGTTCTCCACATCTTTGGCAATTTTGGCAATGGCTGCACACACGCTGGCCAGCACATCTTTATTCGTCGATTTAAGCAAATTAACAATGAGCTCCAAACCACCCACAAAAGAACGCACCATTTCCCCGGCATCCTGAAACACATACCAAGAAAAAAACACGAGATACGTCATGACTGTGTGCATTAATGTGAACAAGAATATGTGATGCTATTACTGGCTGACTGTGGAGGCTGTTATGGTATGCGAGTATGCATGCATACTGTTATAAAATAACTCAAAATTATAGCAGTATACAGGAATGTAAAGTTACATCTTTCAAAACAATTTCATCTTTTTATCATTATATTTTACTGAGACAAAAATGTTAACACTTCTTCATATAGTCATATATTCTGAAGATACATAAAACAAAACACAGTGGAGTAAAGAAGTATGCAGTTCTTGGTTAATATGCATAACAGGTGGTTGATGAATAAGATGCAAGATTTTGCACTGAAGTAGTGTTTTTTAATTCTTGTATGCTCGTGTCCATACTAAACATATTCACATATTCAGTAATTTACATACAGGCTGAGAAAAGTAACCTTTGGTGTTTTAGATCTTATTTTTCTGTTTATTTGTGTAAAGCAAAGCTATGTTTTGGGTTTGGGTCTTCCATGCCAAAGTCCTGACAGGCAGTGAAGGGAAAGACCGCAGTAAAAGTGTGGGCACTCACACCCGCAAATAATACACAGAAATGGCAAAGTTAGATGCTCTTTTAGAAAAAAAATCTCATTTCAGTGGTGCCAGAGGGTATGCAGCACGCCAGCATGGCACCAGGCTGTTTACAATGATTAGAAAATTGTATAGTGATATCTTTATTGACATAGACATATTATTATGTTTTGGAGTTTGGATGAGGATGTAATTTTGTAAACATGCTATTTCTATGCTGTATTGCCACCTGCTATTTTTACAGGATGAGGAAGACGAGGAATGATTATGTTGTACTTGTAAACTCGACCTGATTTTGCCAACTGAGAGATGTCCTCAGGGCAACATATTGTTTTGACCCCAAAACAATATTTTTGTAAATAAAACCCACCACAAACCTCATAACTGAACCCTTAAATAAGAGGAAAATGATAAGTGAAAAACAATGGTCTAGAAGCAGCTAATCCTGGTTGTAAGCATAAACTTAAAACAAACTGTAAACTTATTTCTGAAATCTGATTGGTTGATTTTAATGTTGCCCTAGGGTCAATATTATGTTGCCCTTAGGACATCAAACACTTGGCAAAACGTGAGTAGTACAGGTAATGTGATGCATTAATGGAGTAGCATAGGCCACTTTTTCTGCTCTGGTTATGTCCAACAGTTCATTTCAATTTGAATTACATAAGGCGTATCGGTAACACTTTACTTGAAGAGGTGTTCATAAGACTGACACGACACCTTGATAATCATGACATGACTTTATGCATGTTTATGACAGCTGTCACTAAGGGTCATTTGTTCAATTATGTAACTTTTAATGCAAAGATGGCATTGTTTGAGATGTCTTAGTTATGACAACTTAGCATAAATGGATACATCATAACTTGTCATGACAACTTGACATTACCAAGGCAACATAACTGACCACTTTATACCAGTGATACAAATTTAATTTGAGATTAAAATGTCATTAAGTGTTAAAACTCTGTCATATTGTTTTATAACTGCGTCATTAATTTTTTGTGACCTCAACTACAGTGGTACAAATTTAATTTGTCATTAAAATGCCATTAAGTGTACTCTGTCAAATAATTTTATATCAGCATCATGAATGTTCTTCAGGTCATAATGTTTTTTTAAGTCTCCCTAATGTGTTTAAGAAATAAAATCAATCATCCAATAATAATAATAAAAAATAATAATATTAATAAAATTATATTTTATTGCACAAGTAGACAGATTCGCCTTAATCCCAGCCTCAGGCCATTCAAAAATACTGGTTTGTTGTTGGCAAAACCCATTAAAAGTTTGATCAAAATGTTCTTTTAAAGTACAAGAAAACATATCAGATGAGCTTTTTGCATCTGACCTCTTCATATTTTTTTAAATAATTAAATTAAAGTGTGTTTTTCCACCGATAAAGCTGGTTACGAGTGGCCATTTATAAAAAGGACTGGACTCACTGAATTACATCTCATAACAGCAGCACAAAGTTTAAAGCACCAACAACAAATCTAGCCCCATATAACCTTGTGTTTCTCAAAACAGCCTAAAAAACCTCTTGTACACTGTACAGTACAAAGTGGTCCAGCATACAAGATCACAGTAAGAAAAACAAGAAAAGATCCAGAAAAGGTCAAAAGTAGGAAGTGGCGTGAAGACAGCAACATCAGAGTATAGATGGGAGGGTCAGCCTCTAAAGTCATGCCAAATGATGAGCTCTTGGTTTAGCATGTCTGAGCAAAAAACACAGAGATCTTGGAGGAGAGGGGAGGGATCTGCAGCGTGTCTCACACAGGAAATGGCAGTACAGGAATACTGATGAAGACTGGGAACGAGAGAGAGAGAGGAAGTATGGCAGAGCCACCAGCTGCGGAGGGTCACTAAGGAACCCTTTCAACCCAGAGCCCACAAAAACATCCCCAACTAAGTTCCACATCAGCAAACACAGCACGGAGCGAGATGTGCAGAGAGGGAGGAAGAGAGAAAGCGAGAAAACGGATGAAACACTAACAGAGTACAAAAAGTGATGCAAGGCAAGCTGAAAAGAAAGACGACCCCGAGGGACAAAAAGGAAAGAACAAGATGAATACAAGAGAAGAGAAAAATTAGAAAATTAATCAACATGGATTCTACTGCAGTTTAGTATGACAAAGACTACTTTGAAGCAAGATCTTACAAAAATCGGCTAAAGACCCTCTGTCCTTTAATGGTCCTGAAAAAATACTCTTGTCAAAGAAAAAACTCTCTACCCTTAACCATAAACTCATCCCTAAAACCAGACTGAGGGGTTGATACAGACCCTAAATCTAACCTAACATTACATCTAAACCTTTTGGTTGAACTTTTGTTGGAATGTTATTCCAAAACCAACAAGGATGTGTCCTATGCAGAAATCATGTTCCACAGGGACATACAGGCTGTCTGGTTCCACTAAGAACCTTCCAAAGAAACATGCATAGAAACTGTCCATTGCACAAAAGGTAAAGAACAATGTACACTCTTTAAAATAAAGTAGTTTCACAATGCCATAGAAGAACCATTTTTGGCTTTTTTTAAAGAGCTCCTATTTTAAATTTCATGATTTTACACTTCTTTTGGTGTGTAACAGTGGCAGCTGGTGACTGCTCTTCCGAGGTGCGCAAATTCAAAATGTGTTCGGAGTGTCATATGTGTTTGTGTTTTCAAAATATGTGTTTGTTGCGTCATGTGAACCATGTGCATCACTTGTTTTGTCAAAATAAGTGCCTGCTGAACAAGCGTCAAAACGGTTTATGATAAAAGAGACGCTCACGTTCACAAAATACACGCAAGACACTCCCTTAACAGTAAACTCTGATTACGCATGAGATTATGGGAGTAGGGCTGAACAATACATCGAATTTTCATTGTCATCGCGATATGAACTCACGCGATGAACACATCGAAACAGACAGCCTTGACGCGATGAATGAAGGGAAAATGGTAAGCGCATGTAATAAACGTTTGACCTATCACGTTTAGTCCTGAAGACATGCCCTGCGTCCCAAACCGCATACTTCCATACTATATAGTAGGCGAACAGCACTTCTTCTTGTACTCTTTGCATACTATATAGTATGGAAGTAGGCAGTTTGGGACGCATGGATGGTTTGCACGTTCATGTTATTAGGCCAATCAGGGGAAACCCCAAGTCAGCTACGCTCAGATTGATTTGTGAGGTGTCAGTTGCGACGCTGTGCCTGTTAGCAAAAACGATGGTGGAGAAAGGAGAGAAGAGTGAGGAAAATGTGTTGTCAGACGAAGACCTTGTGGTGAAAAGGAACAGCACTTCAGCTACATCATGGAATTATTTTGGATTTAGGAGAGATGACGCCACAAACACAGGTACTGTGGAAGCGGTGATTCACATATTGCGTCTATTGCGCACTCAAGTTCATTATTTCAAATGTAGGCGCGCAGTATGTGTGCTCTGGAAGCGCTGGGTCGCGACTCGCATGCGGTGCGACACGCTCGTTTTTTTTTTCAAAAACATTTTAACTTTTCAGAATGACACAAGCACAGCGTGCAGGTCATGTGACAATAATCTACGTGTCTAGCGTTTTCCACGCGTTTTTAGGCGCGACATGTGAATGGCCCCTAAAACATGAAAAAATATAAAATATTTATCACAACTCACATAGTCATCGCAACATTAAAGAATGTCGCCGCACATCGCAACTTTTCCTCACATTGTGCAGCCCTATATGGGAGTATCTGGCAAACGCGAGCATCTCTTTTATCATAAACCCTTTAGATGCGTCTGCAGCAGACACGTGATGCACATCGATTCACACTCGACACACCAAACACATATTTTGAAATTACGAACCACGCACATGACAGGTGAAAAAGTTGATCGATCAGCTTGGTCATGCATTTTCTGGATCAGATTCAGGCTTGTATTAATAAGGGACACTAAAGAAAATATTATCTACTGTTGGGAGCTAATCTTCCAAATATGGTAAGGAGCATCATATTTCTGTCACTCGCCTGAGGT
Source organism: Paramisgurnus dabryanus (assembly GCF_030506205.2). Classification (NCBI taxonomy): domain Eukaryota; kingdom Metazoa; phylum Chordata; class Actinopteri; order Cypriniformes; family Cobitidae; genus Paramisgurnus; species Paramisgurnus dabryanus. The sequence goes on along the minus strand of NC_133337.1, from coordinate 54,384,493 downwards.
ATTCGGCCAATCAGGGGGGCATAGAGGAGTAATCTATGGTATGTGGCAAATAATGTAAACTACGCGAAACACACTGTATTATACCAAATTACGTTCTTTTAAGCAACGTAATAAAGGCTCTTAAACATCCAAAAAACCTTTCTGTGTTTTTTAAAAAAGGGTTCTTTTTAGTGGATAAAGGCTGTTTTGATTTTAAAAGGTATGACTAAATGGTTCTTTGAGGACCCAAAAAGGGTTCTTCTATGGTAACGCTGTGAGGAACCTTTGGAGCACCTTTACTTTTTGGGCACCACAAACAAACAAAAAAGTTTCCTGAAGGTTACTGAATAATGCATTATGATTCTCTAAGCATTGGGATAATTAAGCACAATCCTCATTAAAACAGACAGCAGCGTGTTTTATCCTGAACATCCAATGCTGATTAAGAACAAAGCACATCTTACGGTAGCTTATAATCACTTAGGGATTCATAGTACGTACCAGCTGCGTGTGTGTGTGTGTTTGTTCACTGGCAGGGATTCTGAAGCCCCCAGATGCGGTTCCTCAAGCATGATTTTCATAAATCGGGCCCTGGAGCTGCTAACTCAAGCCACATGGGCCTTTATCTAAATAACCGCTGCTGTGAGGCCGATCAGGTTCCTAGTTTGGATGGGTACAACATTATTTTGTGTAGTTCTTGCCACCAGCCCAACTCTCCTCTATCCCGACCTAAGTAAGCATGTGGCATTTAAAAAATGTGCACCATAAATGAGATGCAAACGGTGGCGTACTCGGTTAGCAATTAGTCTGAGGACTGCTGTACTGTTTTGATCCCGACTCAATAAATAAATGAATTGGTTCAATCGCATATTACAGCCTGGGGGAAACAGGGAGTAGAGAAAGATCAACCAGTACGAATTCTTCCCCTGAGAAGACCAAATACAAGTATTTTTTACATAAATATACATGGATTTTTCAACCAATGCTGTTATATTTGTAACTGTGTTGTTAATCTGCAGGAACAATAAGGCATTTGTTATAGCGTATTACACAAGAGGCTCAGGGAACCAGACTTGGTCTGTGCCAGCATTAAGTATAAATCCACACATACCCATACATTTGATAAAGTAATTAAAGTAATAAAAGTGTTTTATGTGTTATATATGTGTTGACTTGTAGAATGGTGGTAGCTGCTATAAATCACTGAAGAGAGAGAGAGAGAGAGAGAGAGAGAGAGAGAGAGAGAGAGAGAGAGAGAGAGAGAGAGAGAGAGAGAGAGAGAGAGAGAGAGAGAGAGAGAGAGAGAGAGATTGCAAGATGAAGCATACCTTTGCATTCTCAATGCAGGGGCAGATGGCCCAGGCAGCACTTGCCTGAACTTCTGGATTGGGGTTTTTCAGCAAAGACCACAGAAGACGTACACCATCAAGACGATCAATGATCCTGAAAGATAATATGAAAAGTGGACAGCTAAGTTATTAAATTTTTAGTTAAATTACAACACAATGTACAGTGTGAGCTCAAATCTTGTTCCCCAACATGTTTATATGTCTGTTTTTCCCAGGGTTATCTCCTGCCGTGATGATGAAACCATTCCAGTAGCAGATCAGAAAGAAGCTCAGCATGGCTTTCCCATCACATCCCACCTGCTCCGTCTTTTATACCGGAACTCCCTGCTCACCTTCCAATAACTCCATTAAAACATGTTCGCGCCATCTTGCCCTCAGACTGACCCGCACTTTTAGGAGTCCGTGTGGGTATTTATAGCGGCCGTTGACAAACACGCACATTCACACACCTGCACCGAGTCGCGCCACCTAACCCGATGCACATTCGGAGAAGGAAAAACCCAGAGAAAGTCACTTTTCCAAGTCAAACATTCGCATAGACAAGTCTCTCTATATTTTTTGCTCCTGAGCGAGGTTTGCTCAAGAACAGGCTGTATTTCATTCTGCGGATACGATTCGAGCAAAGGATGTAGTCAGATGCTGGGAAAAAGACTCTTTAGTGCGGTCCGTTTGTCAGGTATAAATAACGCGTAACCTGTTTCCCATGTGTGCATCCAGCGACAAGGCCGATATTCAATGCAATCGTAATTGCTAAACCACGCTGCAAAGGGGGGCTGTGAATGGGCAAGGGGTTGGGTTAGAGGGACAGGCGTACCTACCCACCACATCCTCATAAATCAGTTTGAGTAGCATGAAAATAGGGAAGGCCCCACTATCCTGAGGGGGCAATAAATACTAGCAACAATAGTGGGAGATAGCCCTGTACCTCAATAGGTTAAGATGTATATACTGAGGAGACAACCCTAGAGCAGCAGGATGTAGCCAGAAATCAAGTGGTGTGTGGGTGGTGCAGAGGATGGGATATGTGCACCACATCCATGTGCATGATAACATTGTGCAAAATGGAGGGTGGAAGTGTTAATGGCCATTACATACATTTCAATACATTCAATAAATCTAAGTACTGTGAAAGAGTTTTGAAATAACATTTAGGTATATTCTCGGTTGTGGAGAGCCAGTGTCCTGCTGGGTTTAGCTCCAATTTGCCTCAGCACACCTGCCTAAATTGCGTTTAGTAAGACCTTAATGAGCTGCTTCAGCCATGTTTGATTAGGGTTGGAGCTAAACTCTCCAGGACTCCAGCCATCCTGGATCGAGACTGGGCACCCTGATTTAGACATTGGGCATCACTTTGTTTAACTTGGGTATTAAAATTCATAGAAAATGTTAAGAATTCTAAAACCAGCAACACTTCTTAATTGGACTTAAGCTTTATTTAAACCAGTGCATTTTGATATTTTCAAAAGTGGCTTACTTTTAGAAACAGGCAGAACATAGTGTTCTGTCTGTAAACAATCAAACATGAGCTATGCTAATTGCTTTGCAAACCACTGTTCATGCCGTAACTCTCAAAATAAGTAACAACATGGAACTAAGAGGAACAGAAATGCATACAAAAGCAGAGCAAAGAACGAAAATTAAAAAAAATGCAAATCCTAAATATACATACCATGAGAAAACAAGAACAACTGTTCTTTAGGACCTGTTACATGGATCTACTGAGGTATAGCAGTTAAATGAAATGAATGACCTGATTTCTTCATAAACAAGCTTTGTGGATTTTTACTACGCCACTGCGGCCGCTCACGTCCATAAACGTATTAATCTTACAGACAAAGGCGGTGTGCGTTCAGCTGCCGAAGACAGAGAGAACAAAACGCTCTTCATTTGTGTCCAGCATTAATTAAGAAGGGGACTGCAGTCTATAACCATCTCATAAAAGCAATGGGAATCAGATGTGCTAAATATACAGAAAAACGATACTCAGATCTCTGGAAACGACGACGGTTACGTGTTTGCTGCATGAGTTGACACTGACGAAAATTATGTTTGTTTTGAAGCCAGTATTACACCGTTTCAAGATGCGGAGATGACAGCACAAGTACAGCAGAAGGATTCATGCTCTTGGTGGATCTCAAATCAGAGAGCAGGAAATAAAGTTAAAACATGATGTCTTACAGGATTGGCGAAGCTCGTGTGAAGCAATAGCATTTAAAAGCTGGAAAACTATGACAGGAGTCAAAGGGTTGGGGTTTTCCATTTATAGCTGCAAAACCATAAAATAAACTAACATGCATGTAAGACTACCATACATTAAGATGATTTTTACATAATAAGTCTTTTCGAGTCTTTATGCTCAAAGTGTGTGGTGAAATTGCATATATAATTTCCAGCAGACTTAGCCACTGAAAAAGACACGGACCCATTTAGAAAACTCTACACACTTGGATTGGATATACTTGTTATCAGGAAAAAACGAATGAACCCAAAGACTGAGCTCAGACTATACAGTAATCAAAAACATTAGCGTTCTCGCGCATCCAATGCTTCCCAGATATGGACGGATCGTCCTATGAACATGCATAAAACACCCCACTCTGATTGGTAGTGTTGTAGTTCTCGAGACCAGCATGCACGCACACACATACACACACACACACACGCACGCACACACACACACACACACACACACACACACACACACACACACACACACACACACACACACACACACACACACGCACACGCACGCACGCACGCACATGCACACAGACACAGACAAGAAGTGCCTAATCATATGCATATTTCACATTTTATCATAAGTGTTTTAATGCAGTGACTTGCACTCATCTTGGTCTTGACTTGGTCTCAGCCTGTCTTGGTCTTGACTTGGTCTCGACCCTTTAAAGTCTTGGTCTTGTCTAGGTCTCGGCCTGTCTTGGTCTTGGTTATGACTTGGTCTCGGTAACAACACTACTGACTACAACACTACTGATTGGCTTAACAAAAAATCTGACCACTGTTTGCTGCTACACTTCAGAGTCTAATGCTGGATGCACACTGCTAGCGACTTTGTCGCTGTGGGTCACCCTGTCTCTTTCAATGAGGTCTATAGAAGGCATTCCTAATTTGTTTTTTCCTAGTAACCATTGCTTTTTAAACTTGGTGATGGCAAGGACCCCCAAACATGATGAACCCTTTGCAGAGAACCCCCTTCCTAACATATATATATTCATTTAAATATACATTTTTATATTTAAATTTTTTGCATGAAGAAACATTTAAACATATTGTTTCCAAACTTAAAAGGGACACGTGAAAATCTGACTTTTCTCATGTATAAGTGCTATATTTGGGTCCCCAGTGCTTTTTTACCTAGAAAATGTGAAAAAGATCAATCGAGTAACTTAGTTTTGGTAAACCATTCTCTGCAAGCATGTGAAAAAATAGGTCATTGAAATTTGGCTCACCTTGTGATGTCAGAAGGGGATAATACTGCCCCTTATACCACAGGGCTGTTGAATGATTTATTCTGATCGGTTGACAAAAATTTTCATGGGTGTTGATTATTTTAATGTAAAACGCACACCTAACCTGTCAATATGTCTTTAAATAACCACCAGAGCAATAAAAGGTCTTTACATTTTTTGAAAATAATGCACACCCGCAGTGTAACTATTTATATATATTAGCACCTTGGGTGTGCATTAATTTCAAATAATTCAACCGCTCGTCGTCAATTATTTCTTACTTGATCCCCAACCACGGCATTGCCATTTATTGCAGGTATCAACTCATTTGCATTTAAAAGGACACACCCAAAAAAGGCAGATTTTTGCTCACACCTACAAAGTGGCAAATTTAACAAGCTATAATAAATTATCTATATGGTATTTTGAGCTAGAACTTCACATACAGTACGTACTCGGAGTACACCAAATATTTATTTGACATCTTAAAAAAATCTTGTGAAATGCCCCTTTAAATAATTGGCTACATAGTAAATAGAATACTTTAACAATTTAATTAATTTGTCTTTTTTCTCTGAAATTATCTGGGGACCCCCTTGGACCTTCTTGGGGACTCCAGTTTGTAAGCCCCTATTAGTAACAAATGACGAAAGACGGATGACGTAATCTTCACTAAGTTACTCCCTTTGCTAATCTTTGAAAAGTCGTGCATAATTTGAATAAAGATGAATTTTTTTATCTTTGTCTTGTAGCTGGACACACCCACTTACTGTCACCAATGGTCACTGTCACTTGTGTTGCCGAAGGTCGCCAAGCTTCCATTAAAATGAAAGAGATAATAGGGATCATCACATAGCACTTTATGTTCTCAAAACATAATAGATTAATACTAATAAAATAATAAAAGAATTAAAAAAAAAGAATAATCTGCATAAAAAATATTTTGTGGAGTCATTTGTGCTGATTTTCACCAGTTTCTGTTTAGTCAGTCAGGTCCAAATGGTCGTTGTAAGAAGTGCTCTGCAGTTTATTCAAACTGACCACATTGAGACAATTCATGACCTCCACCCTGGCCACAGCTATGAGTCTCACAGCAGGTAGAGTAAACAGATCTCTGGGCCCTGTTATTACAGCACTAAGAGCCGAGGGCTCTCACCCTGCGTGTGCGGTGTGTGGACCTCGGTCAAGCTGCACACCCCAGGGCCCGTCGGATCCTCTGAAGAAGAGGTTAACATGGATCTTTTACAGAAAACAGAACAATGCATTGTCATCCAAAACTCAGCCAATGGCAACAATGAGAGGGAATTTAGGGCCAAGGTTAAACACCATGAGTGTTGTCAGTTCCTGGACTGTTTTTGCACAACTGTTCTAGGTTAACTACTGTAAGAGCACAAAACTAAATCTGAGAATATAGTTTTCTTGTAAGCAAAGGGAAAATGTGCCAATAGAATGAGAAGCATAGATTACTGTGGGTATCTAGTTATTTTAGAAGTCTAAAGCAGAGGTGTAAAAGTAAAAAAGCATTGACTTAAGTGGATAGGTAAGATCAGGAGCAACTGCCACCTTTTTTAAGATGTTGCATCAATGCTAGATGTTAGTAAATCCAGCAATACCAAAGAATGTTTAGTATAAGAGAGAGGAGGCAGACTACTAGACTACAAAGAAAAGTTTTTTTATGGAAGATTTCAGCCAATGATTGTTCATCGTGGAGCACCCTTCATTTTTAAGAGTGCATCATTTATAAGTAGATCAAGCTGAAAACACCAGCACTGTAAAGTTGGCTATAGATGAGTTAATTTACACATATTATCTAATTGAGACTTACGTCATGTTCTCAGGGTCAGTGGCACAGGCTCCCACGGCCCTTGTGACGTTGATCAACAGGGCCTGATTGGTGCCGGTGAGAAGGTTGACCAGTGGTTGGATCCCACCACTCTTGCGGATGGTGGCAAGATTCTCAGGTATTTGTGCACATTCACCCAGTGCTCCTACTACATTAACAAGAACCTCTTCGGGTTGGTCTTTTAGCAGAGCTACCAGAGTCTCCAGAGCCTTATACTCCTGAAACCTGCAAGAAAAAGAGAGAAAAGAGAAAAAAATAATTACTCCTATGAAAATGGTGCATATGAGTCAACGTAATTACAGTACTTTTCAATTTGATACAGTATGACCCGTGCAAAGACATCAATAGCTAATGCGGCAGAAACATACATTTCTGCCAAACAGTTAACAAATTCTTGTTGCTTGCGCACAATTTGCAGTTCTGTTTTAGGAAAAAAGTTTTATCTTTAGCAACACATTGTTTTAAATGGTTCTCTGTACATGAAAATGAATGCTATGAGTCAAGCATGAGTTTTGCGGCCCCCCCAAAGAGAACTTGGGCTCTATTTTAACGATCTGAAACGCAAGTGCGAAGCGCAACGCGCAAGTGAGTTTGTGGGCGGATCTTGGGCACTGTTGCTATTTTCCCGGCGTGAGAAATAACTCTTGCGCCGGGCGCAAATCAATAAGGGGTTGGTCTGAAGTAGGTTCATTATTCATAGGTGTGGTTTGGGCGTAACGTCAAATAAACCAATCAGAACGCTATCCAACATTCCCTTTAAATGCAAGGGCGAAAGTTCCATGGCGGGTTGCTATTATTATGACGGATTTACCATGCGCACGCCAGGAGCGGTTAACAGCCGAGACGACCTACGTTCTTGTAAGAGCAGTCAAATACAGAGAAGTTGTTTTGTATGGGGATTGGAGAAACCCGCCCAAATCAGCGTAGGTTAAACAGGCGTGAGAGGAAATAGCCACAGTCTCATCAGCTGGCAACCCCATCGTTGCGCCAAGCTCTACAATGATGTCAGGAGACGGGGGAATCCCAAGCTTGCCAGCATAAATCGGGCACGCCGTGTAACGGGAGGTGGATCTGCCTACACATGACTGACGCTAGCAGAGGACATCGCTGCGTCCACCCTCACCGCTGAAAGGGTTTGGGGGCTTTGAAATCGGACCCAAGAAACGCAAGCAAGGTCCAACCCCAAAGTACACTTACAAATCAATTCATATACATTAAGGTTTCTTATGAAAACATTTTAATTATTATTTACATAAAATAAACGTAATACAGCCACACAACAAACTTATGAAAATATTTTAATCGTTATTTGCATGAGAATTTTTTAACGCAGCCACACAATAAATAAAAACTATCACCACAATGCTCACCACTATGATTCCCCTTATCTCGTGTGTTAATATTTTTAAGTGTAACAATTTATGATTTGCAAAAATAACTGTTGCATCTGTGTAGATAAGATGCAAAGTGTATGCACGTTGTGCACGCTATACATTATGGTCAAGCATGCGCCCTTAAAATAGCATAATGAACAACGCGCAACGCGCCACTGACTTTAAACTTTTTTTTTCTGGTCAGTGGCGCAATTGTTTTTTGAAACTGCAAAATAGCATCAGGGATGGTTTGCGCCGCAACACGCCTCTTTTTTTGCGCTGAACCACCCAGGGAGCGCAAGTTCATTCCCTAGTTTGCCGACGTGCGTCTGTGGAGGGAAAAACCCGCTGTGCGCCGGTGCAAAATACGAATGATACATGCGTCACTGACAAAGTCAATTGCGCTGGGTGCAAGATAGGGCCCCTTATGTCATAAAACATTCTAAAACTTAGGGACAGATTTACTAAATGGGGCAAATTAGCGTGAGAGCACAATTCGTGAGAGTGGTAATATCTGTAGGTAATTTACTAAAAAAGCACAGATTAAATAACACAGGCGCAACAGCTGACTTCCATAATGACCAATGCAATCTACTAACAGCGGCGCAAATTAGTTCAGGGTCGCAAGCAGAGGTGATGAGTGGCGAGTGATCTACTAATGTATGAAGCGCTTGAGTTCAGCACCACGGACATCACAGCTAACGAAGCCATAGGACACTGAAAAAGTTTAGGTGAAGGTTTACAATAAGTTTTGAAACACCTTGTGTGACTTCTCCTAGTGACTCCTCTTTTGTTTCTTCCAGCAAATAAAATACATGGCTTGGCAAACAATATTTTTGAATAATATGTTCCTGTGGCAATCATAAAAACTGATACATGTTAAAACAATTCTCTGCCTTGTACCACATGCTCTCTGATGTCTCTTCTATCAGCTACAATTTAAGTCATTTTTAAGCGCAAAATGATTTAAGACATGCTTTTTCAGGGGTTAAATCATGGCACAAAAACAAGTAATGCCACGCATGCAAACATTTGTAAATTGAGTAGCGTGAATCATTTAAATACTCTCCTCCCAATTTTGCGTCTGAAAGGGAAACTCCTAGAAATGCATATGCAATAAGGTCAGTCGCAAAAATAGCTAGACCACATCTGGCCTCTTAAAATTTTAACTAAAGAAAAAATTTTATTATACAACGTAGTGCTGTTGGTTAGTAGCCTTATTTTTCTGAGGTTTAATACACAGAATGTATAAACGTATGTATTTTATAAAATGTCATAAAACTGGGGACCCCCTGGCACAATCTCTTGGCCCCCAGTTTGAGAACCACTCGTGTAGCAAGAGTCTGCAAGAACTGGGACATAACATGCAACGGAAGCAAACGTTGATGCATTGATCACATTGAGATTGAGAAAATCTCACACATTGAGAACATTCAGGTATTTAAAGGGATAGTTCGGACAAAAATGCTAATAAATACCTTCCGGTAGCGCCGCCATCTTAGACACCTCTGTATTCAGGAGAGAGTATCATCCTGAATGCGGACGCGACTAAGATGGCGGCGCTACCGGAAGGTATTTATTTTCGTTAAAAAAGTTTTAAATATGGATATTTCTACAACAACACCGCGCGGATTACCCTCAGAAGACCTTTGTTTATCATCCTGGAGCCGTTTGGATTTAATTTGTGAAGGATGGACGCATTTTTTTTGGACTTAATGGGTGGACCCCGTAACATTACATTTAATCAACTGAAAATTTAAAACATTTTCTAAAATATCCGAAAATGTGTTTGTCTGAAAAACGATGGACATATGCAACTCGGACAGCTTGGGGGTGAGTAAATCATGGGTTTAATATCGTTTTTGGCCGAACTATCCCTTTAAAAGGTCCCATATTGTCAAATTTGAAATTTGTCAAATTTGAAATTTTTCTGAGATCTAGGGGCTATGTAAGTACTGTATAAGTTTCAAAACATTTCACAGTCAAATTCACACAGCCTGCTTGAAGTAGCAGGGATTTTTCACAAGCTGTTGTGACTTCCGTAAAAACGTGACGTCAGGAATACTCAGTCACCGCTTTCAGTCATCACCCCGAGCACTATCATCATTTCATGCCCCACCCTCTTTTTTGCCAAACAAACCTGCAAGGAAAACCGCACCATGTCGAGGAAACGCTGTTTAATTGATGGATGTCAGGAAACCTCATCATTGCACAGGCTTCAACATTAATATACGAGACCACGATTAATACTCATTTATCGAGAAATTCCAAAACAATTAGTTTAAACTTATCTGTCCGTTCTTAAGTTTTTAAGTAGGGCTAAACGATAAAACGCATGCGATTGTCACGCACATCTTATCAGTAAAGTCAGTTCCTTGATTATTGGTAAAGCGACATCACCTGCTTTTATGATGGCGCTTTACTACAAATCAAGGAACTGGCTCAAATCGTTGCTTATAATTTGAGAAGCAGTGGAAAGTACTCAGATCAATAAAAGAGGAATAAATACAGTGATGCCACAACTTTTCCCACACTGCTCTCAATATGCATTTACTCTCAATGACCACATCTTCTAGTTTGGAGGAAGACAGAAAGAGCATTTGGTGCGACTCTGGCTATGTTTTCCAAGTAGTGGTAAACTACAGTAAACATTTAAAAGGCATATAATGTGGTCACAGTGCGCCTCAACAAATCTCTGATGTACTGTTAAGCTATATGGCTATTTTTAATCCCAGCTACGGTTTTGGCTAAGCAGCTCCAAACCCATTGTAGAGAGTGTCCAAGGTCATTTGGCTCCGGTCAAAGTCCACCAAACATTTTCTTAGTAAAACAGAAATTAAAGAATCAACTGCCAAAACTTAAGGCCATGAAGAGCAGAAAAAGGCAAGACCTAAGTAAAAACGGCATAAAACAAAGATGCCATCACTGAAGGTGTTATCAGTATGCTACATTAAAGTTATGGAGAAATTATACACATTACCTTTGATAAATGGACTGTGAATGTTGTCTATTTTTGTAAAGCCAGCACCAGTCGGCCAAATTGGCAAGCCAAGAGAAACAATACGAAGCAGCACCGGTCAGCTGCTACTGCGAAAGGAAGGTTAAAGAGTGGGCAGGAACTGCAGCAAAGCTCAGTTTTACTATGAAGCTTCTGTCCAGCTGACTTTTTTCCATCTTTAAGAGATTTCATCTAACAGATGTTTTATGTGGGTGGTTCATTAAAGACTGTATGAAATCTGTAACTTTAGTAAAATTAAGGTATTGAAGATCAATCTGATATCAGTAACAACCAAGGATAAGGGAGTATTATGGCCATTATCAGATTGGCCATTCACGATCATCCACACATTCATTGTTATTCATATTCATTTTTCAGTCGACTGCTGTGTTCAAGTGAGTCCAAATTATCACTTGCCAACACCAATTGGGAGTTAAAATTGGCATTAAAACTATTTTAAATCTCCATGAATTGGTTTAGAAACGTTATAGGGAATTGCAGCAAAATGCATGAATTGAAATTTAATTTTGTAAATGATAACCTTTTTCACATTCAGGGTCACGTTGTTTAAATAGCAAATGCATTTGCGCCTCATTTTTGCACCCATGGGCGTTTCGGGCTGAAAATGAGGTGTGTTCAGGCGCATTGTTGGGGCGTTGCTATTTTGAGGCAACAAAAATACTACAATACTGTTTCTGTTATTTAAAGAGCGCGTTAGTAATATGTGCCTATAAACAAGATGACAACACGTGTTTGCTTATTACACAAATGCACAGCACACAAACACGTTTTTAAATATAAAAAAATAAAGGATTAAAATGTAAAAGATAATTATTCAGTCTCTTGGACATAAATGAGGACCGATTACATTAGAAGGCGTAAAGACCTGCTTCACCAGTAGCCTGGTAAATAATTAAATGTTTTGCTTTAAACATAGCCCGCATTAGATTGCTTTTGACCAATGTTTAAATTGTAGTAAAATAAAATATGAACAATGTCTTTGACTAAATTCTGATTGGGTGGGCAAGACAGACGTTTGGGTGGGCTTAGCCCATCCCTGCCCATGCCTAGAGCTGGCCCCTGGGAGGATACTAAACTTTACTGAGGGTATGTCTAAGACAAAAAGACCAGGAAACACTGCTATACAAACTCCAGCGAACATTGGCCTATGTTGTAATTATATTTAAGTTATGAGCATAATTTTCTGATATTTGTTGCCATCATTATTTTAATTTTACGCATCATTAATAAGTTAAATGGTTAACACATGCCTCTCCCAGCACACAAGTGGAGATCTTACATCTTCTGCAGTCATCACCACCTTCTCAAAGCCCCCTCAACCCAGCCCTAAACCGTTCATACGCCGGACTCTTGGCCAGCCCTCCCATCAACTGCACAAAGACATGCTGTCTGTTGCTGGCAACCCCGGCACTCTCAGCTGCTTGTGTGCTTTCAGCAAAGAAAATTAAGACGGAAAAGCACCTTAAAATTATGAGCACTGTAAAATACATGCCGAAATGATTTTGTCTTAAAACGCCTCTCAGGCCGTGATTGTTTCTGAAATGGCACGCTGCACTTATACTGAGACCAGATGGACCGAGAAAACATTCCCCGGTAAATGCTAACTGACCTTGCGTTTGCCTCCATTGGCAGAATTAATTGGACAAAAATGCTTGGATGCTTTATTCCAAATACAGGGTTTGACCTTGACGCTTTAATGCCTTTAAAAAGCTCGTAATAAAACCTGTTCCTTTTATACATTTAAGTGCACATTAAGTATTCAGCAGACATTACGCTGATTTTCTGCACAGCTGACGTCCAAAACTTTTGACCAAACACTAATGCAATCCAATCGAACACAGGACAAAACAGATGACAAAACTGTTAAACAAGACTGACATATCTTTAAATAGTTTGCCACATTCAGTATATAATAAATCTTTATTATGTTTTGAAGAGAGATTGCATTGACTTTTGAAGTCTGGCTAGATTACATTACACAACTTTCAGTTGGGGTGAGTTTGTACCATGAGTCAAATAAAGTCAGTTACTATGTGACGCTTCATGACTCTAACATCAGGTCATACGCTGCCCTTGCCATGCATGTGTGTGAAAACTAGTATTTTAAAGTCAGTTCAGATTTTGAAAAGCCATACTGTAAAATAAGCACAGCATTTTGTCAAATTAACATATATTTTATGTTACTTTAACTTAACTTTAAAAAAAAAACAAGTTGAAATTGTATTCATTTGTTATGTCAACTTATCACAGGTCAAACATTTTAATAATAGGTTGAATTGACTTGCAAAACCATGTAGATTTTATTCATTTACTTGCTGTGTTTTTTAACAGTGCATGTGTTACATAAATCTGATTAGTTTTTCATATTGTAAGTGAAGAAATGTTTTATTGTAGCCAAAATTGTGTACACCAACCACTGGATTTAAATTAACCTCTGCTGGGTTATTTCAACCCTAAGTGCTGGGTTGTTATTTTTTCAATGTGGCCAACCTGTTGAATCACTAGCCAATATAATGACTTAAAGGGATAGTTCACCCAAAAATGAAAATAATGTCATTAATGATGTTTTAGATTTAGTTTGAGAGCTTTCTGACATCAATTGAAAATCTATGTACGGTATACTGTCCATGTACAGAAAGGTAATAAAAACATCATTAAAGTAGTCCATGTGACATCAGTGGGTCAGTTAGAATGTGTTGAGGCATTGAAAATACATTTTGGTCCAAAAATAATAAAAATTACGACTTTATTCGGCATTGTCTTCTCTTCCAGGTCTGTTGTGAACCATGTGCACAAGACTGCAGTGACGCTGCTGATATACAACGCTGCTGACGTGTTATCTGGTGCGCCCCAGCTTTTTTCGCCCGTGTGTTTACAGTCTGAGGGAGACGCATGCTGTAAGTTTGAAAAAAAAAATGTTCGCAAACATGTCTGAGGATAACACATCAGCAGCGTCGTACGTCAGCAGCGTCACTGTGCGCGCGAATTTGCAACAGACACAGGAGAGAAGACAATGCTTAATTAAGTCGTCATTTTTGTTATTTTTGGACCAAAATGTATTTTAAATGCCTTAACCAATTCTTACTGACCCACTGATGTCACATGGGCTACTTTGATGATGTTTTTATGACCTTTCTGGATATGGACAATATACCACACATACATTTTCAATGGAGGGTCAGAAAGCTCTCGGACTAAATCTAAAACATCTTAAACTGTGTTTCCAAAGATGAACGGAGGTCTTACAGGTTTGAAACTATTCGTTAATTACATTATTTTCATTTTCAACTATCCATTTAAGCAGCAGCAGGTTGCCAAAAGACATGTTGTGTCACTGTATACACATAAGGGACCCTATCTTGCACCCAGCGCAATTGACTTTGTCAGTGACGCATGTATCATTCGTATTTTGCACTGGCACACAGCGGGTTTTTCCCTCCACAGACGCACGTTGGCAAACTAGGGAATGAACTTGCGCTCCGGCGTGTTCTGGCGCAAACCATCCCTGATGCTATTTTGCAGTTTCAAAAAACAATTGCGCCACTGACCAGAAAAAACTAGTCTAAAGTCAGTGGCGTGTTGCGCGTGGTTCATTATGCTATTTTAAGGGCGCATGCTTGACCATAATGTATAGCGTGCACAACGCACACACACTTTGCTTATCTAATCTACACAGATGCAACAGTTATTTTTGCAAATCATAAATTGTTACAATAAAAAATATTAACACATGAGATAAGGGAAATCATTGTGGTGAGCATTGTGGTGATAGTTTTTATTTATTTTGTGTGGCTGCGTTAAAAAATTATCATGCAAATAACGATTAAAATATTTTAAAATATACGTTTGTTGTGTGGCTGTATTACGTTTATTTTATGTAAATAATTATTAAAATGTTTTCATAAGAAACCTTAATGTATGTGAACTTGATTTGTAAGTGTACTTTGGGGTTGGACTGCTTGTGTTTCTTGGCTTTCAGCGGTGAGGGTGGACGCAGCAATGTCCTCTGCTGGCGTCAGGTCCTGTGTAGAGATCCACCTCCCATTACTCGGCGTGCCCGATTTATGCTGGCAAGCTTGGGATTCCCCCGTCTCCTGACATCATTGTAGCGCTTGCGGCGCAACATCCTTGGGATGCCAGCTGATGAGACAATTGTGGCTATTTTCTCCCACGCCTGTTTAACCAACGCTGATTTGGGCGGGTTTCTCCCATTCCCATACAAAACAACTTCTCTGTCTTTGACTGCTGTTACAAGAACGTCGGTCTCCTCGGCTGTGAACCGCTCCTGGCGTGCGCCTGGTAAATCCGTCATAATAATAGCAACCCGCCATGGAACTTGTGCACTTGCGTTTAAAGGGAATGTTGGATGACGTTCTGATTGGTCTATTTGACGTTACGCCCAAACCACACCTATGAATAATGAACCTACTTCAGACCAACCCCTTATTGATTTGCGGCTGGTGCAAGAGTTATTTATCCCGCCGGGAAAATAGGAACAGCGCCCAAGATCCGCCCACAAAGTCACTTGCGCTTTGCGCACTTGCGTTTCAGATCGTTAAAATAGGGCCCAAGATGTCAAATTTAAAATGTTGTCTCTTTTTATGTTCTCATGACCTCTAAGGCACTTTAAACAACATAAGCATTATTGTTATGCTATGCTGTATTTGAAATCATTTACTGCTTTCTTGACATTATTTACAGTACACTTTACATCCCTATAATAAAACGAACTACAGTACATGAAATCTGATCTTACTCTTCAGACAAAAAAACACTTGCAAAAAATCTGCTTTTTAATCAGATTTCAAACCGACGTGGTTTGGATCAGGTACATAAAATTCTGATTTATTATGGTTGTCCAAACTGAAAATAACCAAACAAATTTGAGTCAGATATGCCAACAAATGAATTATTTGCTGCTTGTCTGAACAAAGTGCCTGATTCAGCCAAAAATATGAATGAAAGAGGAAATGTTTTGCGTTTTTTTTTATGCGGACAAAAGACCCACTCATCATCTTCTGGTTTTAATGATTTACCAGTTTGAATGTTTGACAGAATCCTTCAAATATTTTTTTAAGTATCATGCTTCAGTAGCATTCAAAGTGGTTTGTTTACTGGCCTGTTCAATCTCTCGCTTAGCTTTTTCCTAAGTTTAAGTTTCGATCATGCTTCCTGAGAGGTATTAATCCGAATCATAACAACTAAATGTTTTCACAGAGCATTACTTATAAAGGACACTTATTTGGCTAATGGGACATGAAGTGAATTGAACGTGGCACGGGGCACCTGCCTCAAGTTTCAGCAGACTAATCCTGATGTAAACTCAGGATGAGGTTTTGTCAGCTTTGACTTATGAGGTGAAGAGAGAGTGGCCTTAATGCTACCGGACCATTTGAGACACAAGCCTGCCTTTGAATTCATCTTTCAATACTATTCGTTTTGTGGTTGGTATCCGTCCAGATGGTAGATCTTCTGCAGATCCCAGTCTAAAACAATCCTATAATATTAGAAAATCCCGCTCTTATCATAAACTAAAACCATAGAGTAGATTTATCAGTTTCTTGGCCTTGGATGAATTGTGAAAATAACATGTGATCATTTATACAAAGGTAATGGAGGAATTAAATAATGTCTTCTTGAGCCCTGCAGAGTACATGGCCGCGAACGCATGCTGCAAAGCAATGTGTAAATCACATTTATATGAGAGCGCTTGTGTGACAGAACCGGCAAGCCAGATGATGATTCCAAGCCCTTTTATGTATTTATAGGGGAATATGGCTGCCTTAAGACATAACCGTCAGACAAATTACACTAGAAAATCTTATAGGGTAGTCATCATTTTCCCTGAACTAAGAGCAGATTCACACCTGGCATTATGTTTTAGTTGATCGGATATGTAGTGGATGAGAGAGATGGATGTTTGCTCACACCTGGTCTCTTTTGTCCACTTTTGACGGATTCTGTCCTGATTGAGGGGATAGTCTATATACGCATACCACGTCTCCTACAGCCTACTAATGGGAGAGCAGGTTTGACTAAACACATCACGGGTGTTTATACAATCAACACTTCATCTTTTGTCTGCGTGAAAGAACAATTCACATTCCAACAGCAAAAAGTCATCAAAAAGGATCAGAACTCATCGACAAAGTTTATAAAAACTTTCGCTCTTTGTTCAAATAATCACTTCTGCGGTCGTGCTCGCCGTAGACACACGGACAAGCGTCTGACAGCCCAGAGCGGTGGAAAATCTGAGCACTGGAGACGTCAGACGTCTCATAAAAATGAAGGTTGAATGTGATTGCCCATCTTCTGTCCTTCTCCTTACCAATTCTTTATAGTGACAAGAGCGCATGACAAAACCTGGAGGCAATCATCTAATCTCGAATTTACCTGAATCCTAATATAATGATGCATACAGAGGTAAGGCACAGTGAAATTTCTATAATAACAACTAAATCTGCAATCACAAAGGATGGAAAAGTAATCACTTTATGAAAAGGTAATAATAAATACCTATTAGTCATCGTATTTTGTCTCAAGCTTCGTCATCGTGTGACCGTGACAAATGTTTGATTATCACCTGACAAAATATACTGGGCAAAATATTTCTTTAGCTTATAAACCATATACACGTGTAATTATAGCTGTGAGAGGAAAACAGTTAAAATTTGTTTAAACGTTTAAAGAAATATTATTACTTAGCCACGTTTTCCATGCTGATGGAGCATTTCCAGATGGCTCCGGTTGTGGCGGCGAGCAACTGCTTGTTTTCAGCTTCGTTGAGCAGCACGACCAGTGGCTTCAGTCCGCTGTACTGCCGCACCAGATCACGTGTACGTTTATCTTCTGCACACTAACCCAGAAATCAAAGCAAACATGTTTCTATTAAAAGTGATTTAAGGCTATATAGAGATGTGCAATGTGTAACAATCCGAGAAAGAACAAATTAGTGTGCCATTTTTAACCCTTATATACTGTAAAAATACAGCAAACTGCGGTTGTCTGAGTGTGCACAGCAGTACCTTAAAGATAGCGCTGGCGCAGTGCATTTGGAGCTCCTGGTTGTCACAGCTGAGGTTCTTCACCAGATCTTTAATCATGCCCTCAGTCTGTATAGCAATTCTGTAGCTCATCTGCCAACACAAACATGCGGAATGACTCTCCACTCTGAACACCTACTGTAGAAACCACTCTGCCTTGCCAAACAACACTGCATTCACCGACATAGCACTTATTTCATCCTGGACTTTCTTGCTTTCTGGCTTTAAACTGCCATTCATATCTTTACACAGGTCTTTTAATAGAAACAATCTGTCAGTCAAGAGTGATGCTGCATGAATGGTATGCTACTGTATTTTAGCCCTAATTTCTATTAAACGATGCTTTTACTTTTAAATTTAATAATCGCTAACTTTTGTGCAAGTAGCTTCACAATACTTTATAGAAATACAGGATTTCGTTATAATTACGACAGAGCATAACAGTAAAATTTGACAGAGAAATTGTGACCTTGCATGTGAAAACCCAGTTTAAGTCATTTTTGTGATTTACTGTTTTCTACGTAAAATCTGCCTATTTAATGTAATTAGGATTTTGGAAAAAATAATCTTGATATCTTTAGAAAGATTAATAATTAAAGTCTCCTAATCTCCTACTCGGATTATGAAACTTTGGCCTGCATTTCATAGGCAGGGTCACAAAAACAAAAAAATTTAGGGGCGGTTCACATTTCGCGTCTAAAACAGCACTGAAAACGCAACCGTTGGTTGGTTCTTGTCACGTGACCTGTGAAAAGTAGAAATGTTTTTAACTCGATGCGGTGCGGACACGCCTGAAAAAACTAGCGTGTCACACCGTGTGCGTGCCGCGACCGTGACTCTTCTGCAAACCACGCACCTACATTTGAAATAACAAACTTAAGCGCGCAAAAGACGCGATGTGAACCGCCCCTTAAAGGGCACCTATTTCATTGCTTAAAAACAACGTTATTTTGTGTATTTGGTATAATACAATGTGCTCGCGTGGTTTATGGGGAAAAAAACATTATTTTCCAAATACCGTACATTTTTGTCTTTCTAAAACGCAAAGTTATTGTAGAAAACTGTCCCTGATTAGCCAGCTAATCTGTACGTCGTGATTGGCCTGAACACCTCAGACATCAGCCAGAAAAGTGACGCTTCTTACAATGTTTGAAAGATTCGAGCACAATGCAATGCTAACAGGAGTTAATTTACAGGCTGTGAGTCCGAAGCGGGAGGAATTATGATAATGTCAGATTTGTCTACATCACCAATCCCAGGTAGTAAACGGTTGCCTACAATCCGTGTGTTTGTTGTAGTCCAAGAAAAAAGATTTACGTTGAAGACAGTAACTCCAGTCATCGTTTATTTTGGGGTTTGTACCTTTTGCATATCGTTAACATGTACTATAACACACAAAAGTGAATGTAATATCGTGAATCTGACCATCGGTGCTCTTTAAAATTTCTAATAATAATTCTAATGAATGAAGCAAACCTCAGAAGCGCACTCCTGCAGGGTTCCCACCACAGGGATGAGCATGTTTTTCTGTGGCGATTTGAGCAGACGGGCCAGCAGAGGGATTCCCCCAGCCAATCGGATGGCTTCTTTGTTCTTGGTGCTCTTGCTGCAACTCCAGAGAGCCAGAGCTCCGCAGCGTGCCACCTCCACGTCCCTCTCCTGCTCCCTACTCAGAGACACACCATCAGGCACGCAGTCCAGCAACCCCACCTGCCAGAAACAAGTTTAGCTTGTGATATGCCTCATTTTAGTGTGCTTTCCCCTGTTAAATCTTTGATACACAGCAATACATATGTCACTCTGTCAAACATGTCATTATCACAATAACTACTGCATCTTTAATCATTATCATGCTTTAATGTGTTTCATTATCCTATGCATTTAATAGCAACTGCGGGATAGTCTTATTAGAAGTACTAGGACAAATTGTTTGTTAGGCTATAATGTGTAAATGCACATAAATGCTTTGTTTGCCTCTTGACAAGTCTTTGATGCTGATTTTTACAGTGTGCGCAAGACCTCCACCATAGTAAAATTACTGTAACCACTATAAGTCCCCATAGGGAAGTCGTGCAAGTAGGAAGCCATGTTTGCAACACCTCCGGGCAGTTATTTCAGTCATGCAAGACTTAAGTCCTATCTACAGTACTTGAATGGGGAAACCGAGATATCTCTAAAATATCTCGGCTACTATAAAAGCACAATTAAACAAAATTTCTGTAAACATTTCTGACTATCAATTAAATCTGACACAAACTGTACCATAACCTTTGTTTGTTAAGATCAAATTGCGCTAATACCATCTTTTTTGTGGTTGTTTTAGCTACTGCACACGTTGGCAAGTGCCTTGAGCGACTCTGTATAGAGCCCCTTCACCTATAGAATAGTCAGTCTTCATCGATTAATGACTTTAATCGCCATATTGAGGGTTCCATTGTCCCTTATACAAAGTAATAGAAATGTTCAATTTTGTGTTATATTGAATATCTTTGTTATAACGCACAACCACTCATTTATTGGCATCTTCAATGCACTTCTATCACTGAGCCTGCAGGATGAGAAATATAATTTCCTATCACTGCCAACACTTATTCAGCCAAACACTGAAAACTTGAAAACTCAAGACTGTGTCACACCAAAATCTACAAATGACAACATCTTTGAAAGAGCAAATTTCGTGTTTCGCCGCTCTAACAGCATTACACATGCGTGCTCTACAGAGGTGGTCTGGCTCTTAAAATGTAACTAATCTACGATAGCTACATCAAGAACGTCCGAGTCTGGCCCCGAGTAAATATACAGAGCAGAGTAACACATGAACCCTAATCATACCGAGCGTCACTCGGTCAATAAACACACATGCCAGGATGAGGGGGAGCATGACATTCAATCTGTTTTTACCTGCAATGTGCTCCCTTTGATGTTGCAATTGAAAATGATTGGGTGAAAGGGAGAGCAAAAGAGAGCCTGCCACTCAGCGTACTTTACTACAAGGGTGTCCAGTCCTGGTTCCTTTAGCTCAGTCGGTAGAGCATTGCATCATCAACGCAAAAGATCATGGGTTCGATCCCCAGAGAACACATATATAGCTTGTAATGGACTGTAAGTCGCTTTTGATAAAAGCATAAAAAACACCCCCCCTCGACAGCCTTTTTGTCTGTCTTCAACATACAGTTGATTAATTTATGGGCACAGACACACATGGGCATGAATGTTACAATCACCCTTCCTTACCAGCCTCTTGATGCCACCATGCTGTCGGACCGTCCAGCGGGCCCGTCTGAACCTGGCCACGTTGGCGATGGTCTCTGCAGCCAGGCACTTGAGATCTTTGTCAGGCGAGTCCAGGATAGACACCATGGTCTGCAAGCCGCCCAGATCTGCAATGGCCTGCCGAATCTGAGAGTTAGAGCTGATCTCCTTCAAGATTTTAAGAGAACCAATCTACCGGTAGGGTGAAGAGAATTGTAATATAAAGATAAATGTACAAAGGCAAATATTATACATATGTGTAGAAATAAATGTATAAAAATTTACAAGGTCAAATGGTGAGTCTGGATGGACTTACTTTACTTCTAATCTCATCTGTGTCCAGCAGGTTGATGAGAACCTCTAGCCCTCCCACATCTCTGATAGCCAGCTGACACGTCTCCTGGACCAGGTTAAAGTCTCTCAAAGCGCACAAAACAATCACTGTGGCTGTCTGATTTGCCCCCTGTTTAACACATACACACACACGTCAAAGCACTCATATACATACAGCAGGTCGATCAAAATTCACAGATGGATAAACAGAAACAGCTGTTTTTTCATATACTTTATTCAGTCAAACATTTGCAAGCTGTCTGTGGAGCGAGATGAAAACTGACATTGACGTGATTAGACAGAAGATGCCCATGTTATTGAGTATAAATTACACAGCCTCCATATGTACAGTATGTACGTGTACTCTACTTAATTCTTTGCATCTTTCTGAATTAGCCAGACGTCTTACTTACCCCATTTCAATTCAGCCCCCCCAAAATCTCCCATTCCCCAAGTCTTATTTTGTTGACCACATGTTGTGCATAACTGTTTGGTATTGTGACTATAAACAGGGGTGGGGAGAGATCCTTTGATACAGACTACTGCTGTGCTGTGGGTTGAAACCATAGACAATGACCTAAGTTAGCAATTAAAAGAAAACAAGCTCTAAAACGTTGGATATGATAACGGCTTGGCTTTAAAGAAAGCTCTGTTTTGACAGTTGCTATATACACACGCAGTGTTTTAGGATGGTAGGTCTTCTAAAATTGCCTACGTACAGAACACAGCAAACCAGACATGTGGCATTTGTTGGGCCAGACTCTTTAACAGATACGTCTCGCAGAGACCACTGTGGTTTCGATATCTTTCATGGCATATCCCTTAATCTCCTGAATGAGATGAGGATCCAACGAAAACGTTACAGCATTAATCATCTTTTAATCAGCAAATTATGGCTTTATTGTTTGAGGGATGACTGTTTGTTTGGGTCAAATCGCAGATCTAAGATCAGCTTCCCCCCTAGAGAAAACACCAGAAACTCTACTTCCACGTGTGTGTTTTTAATGTGATGCCTCGTTTTTCTTCCTCGTTTTTTTATGAAAAGCTCTCATGAAGGCAAACAAAGAGAAGCTTTTCACTGCGGCTGACTGCGTGCTCAGTGCAGAAGGTCCCGCAGAGGCACGTAAGCTGCTGCAGTATTGCTCACGGAGCCGATCTTTGAAATGTGACACTCAAGTCCAATCTCCTGGCAAGTGAACAAATACGCTTTCTTTATCCTAAAACGTGCAGAAGTAAAGATTTACTGAGTGTTAGAAAGTCTTGTTCAGTACATGCAGACATTAAGCAGGTAAATGACGACCACCCTGAACGTATGACAACTAGAACCCACAACTAGAAGAAAAAACTAAGCAAAATAAAACAAAATAATTACAAATGTTCTGAAAGAAGACTAAACTGAAAAGGTGAATATGAGCACAGGGAACTTCTAATTTTCAAGTTTTCTTATGTATGCAGAAAAGGTTCTCATTTAAAAGTTCTGCAGTCACAACAGGTGAATCCACACATCACTTAAATAGTTAACCTATATGTAACAATACTATATGTAAGGAGTAATTGATTGACGGCCCGGAGTCAATTATTCCGCTTATACTACAGTTACCACACCCCAAGACATTGATCACATGATATATTTAAAGGGATTCGACCGGTTTTTGTAGCTGGTTGCCAGTCACTTACTGTAGATTTAAATTTATGTTATTTACTGGCAACAGTTCGTTCAAAGTTAAATGAACATTAAACATTAACAAGTCTTTATCTTTACAAAATAAAACTAATATAACAGCCTGATGCAAAGCCATAGACTGTCAAAAAGATGAACGATGTGACGTCACTTCCTTCCACTGTAATGAATTGAAGCAAAAAATGTCCGACCATGAGCGCTGCCATGTTACATAAAAATGTCAGTTTGGAGCCAGGGCATGCACAGAAGGAGTCGTCCGTGGACTCAGAGCCACGGTATCAAACATTTGGCCAAACCCTCACGCATCCAATTCAACCACGCCAATCATAATGACACGCCCCATTTTTATAGCATCAAATTACTAGCTAAAATGAAACTGACCACAAAAATGAACATATATCAGCGTGATAACAACTACATTAAAAGACCAAAACCATCTTTTGAAAAATTTAATTGGAAGTGTAAATATTTTTTTTATTTAGAGCCGAGTCCCAATCGTTTGCATGGAGAGCGGGGTTTATTACTTGTACTGCAGCAAGGGGGCAATCAAAGAGCCAGCGGCTTCACTTTTCAAGATGTATGAGGGACACCTGTGCAAAGCATTTTGGGAAACAAAATCTAAAGGAAAAAAACAGCAAAAGGTTGACGGAGATTTCTGGTTCCCAGTATGCTTTGCATGAGGCTGTGTTTTTATATTTTTTTTCTGTAAAGACAAAGACATAGGGCCCTATTTTAACGATCTAATCGCATTGTCTAAAGCGCACAGCGCACGGTCTAAATGGGCGTGTCCGATGCCACTTTTGCTTATTTAACGACGGGAAAAATGGTTCTGAGGGCACGGTCGAAAAGGGTTGTACATATTTTCCTAATGACTAATGGGTGTGTTTTGGGCGTAACGTGTAATAAACCAATAAGAGTCTTATCTCTCAACCCCTTTAAAAGCCAGTTGCGCTGGCGCTGTGCGTAATCCCTATTTAGATGACGAACTGTCAATGTTAAAAAAGTGTTGTTTTCATTTTCATTGAAATTTAAATTTTTTGAATTAAAACCTTTAAAAGACTTTTTCTTTAAGTCATAGAAGTACAAATAGCAGGCTTTTAATTGCTGTAAATGTATTGATTTCCTACATAATTATTTTAATCTCATAAAATTATTTGCAAATATGCAAGAAAAGGTTTGTACTCTAAAAATACAAACAAGAGATAAAGGATTTACAAACAGAGCCGAAGCATTTCCGCACTAGAACAGCGCCATGGGATTTTTTTACAAAGCATTACTTAAAATGTTTCTCATCTCACCATATCCACAGGTACAGTGTTATCATGTACAATAAATCCGTAAGATAGAATTTACAAACATTTAAAAACAGATGCATTTGTTTAAAGCAAAGCATTTATTTATTTACCAGGATAAAGGTGAAGCCGCTCTTTACACCTTCTAACGTCTTATAATTAGTCCTCATTTATGTCCAAGAGACTCAATAATAATCGTTTACATTCAATCCTTTAATCTTTCATATTTAAAAGCGTTTTTGTGCTGCTGCGCATTCATGTGTGTGATAAGCAAACCCGCGTTGTCATCCCGTTTATAGGCGCATATTACTAATGCGCTCTTTAAATAACAAAAAACATATTGCGCCTTTGAGACTTTTAGACTTTAGAGCAGGTTTTTGTTGGTCAATGGCATAATCTATTTTAGTTGCCTCAAAATAGCAACGTGCCAACAATGCGCCTGAACACACCTCGTTTTCAGACCAGAACGCCCATGGGCGCAAAAGTGGGCGCAAATGCATTTGCTATTTAAACAACGTTGGCAGTAAATAACATAAATTTAAATCTACAGTAAGTTACCGGCAACCAGCTGCATAAATACAGCTAATTTTTTACAGTAGCTCAGGAGATGCATTGCATTTTTACATAATACGCGTGCGTCGAACGTCTGTGTACATATACGATGCAGGCAAATAAACTATACTATGCAAGGCTGTGCGTTCAACCGTGCGCATATGTTCACAAATACGTAAAAAGACAGACTATACTCTTGGCTATAGGCCAACTTTCTTAAAGCATGCTTTAAGACCTTTATGTTGTAATATTTATCCTAAATCTATAAAAGTACAATTATGAACAAATACCAGTCACAAATAGCACCAAATGATTTTAAATAAGGAAAGAAGAGAAGACTGGAAATGCATACAACAAGAGTAAACAAAATAAAGGTGTGAAAAAGACCTGTATTGAGAGTGAGGAAAAACTGAGAAAAAGAAAGATCTTGAGAGGAAAATGGGAGATATAATAAGACATAATAAGCAAGACTTGTAGTAGGATAAGCAAGATACAGACCAAAAGAGAGAAAGAGGCACATATGTTGCCCATATTAAGTGGCTGGACTAAATGTGAACCAATACTAGTAGTGAATCCACTGCACTTTTTGCTTTGCCACCCCCTCTGTCTTCAAAGCATTCGATGGGATAACGCTGAACCTTGTAAAAACACAAAGCTATATTTAGTACTGATACCAGGGAAAAGAAATCATATCATATGCTTTCATTTTCTAGCAGCTTTGGTCTCAACGTGCTTTAGACATTCTTTACAACTCAGAAAACATCTGAAGGTCTTTTATAAAGTAAATCTCTGTCTCTCTTCTGAAGGGCCTTTACTGTCAGCGGTGTGAAGCCTAAGATGTTAAAGAGAGATCTCACACGCATACGGATAAAAGGTGCGAACATGAATGACTGACAGGTTTATCATATGATGATAAATGAAAAAGTTTGTGCCACCTATCAAATGTGACTGGAGGAAACGTCCAAACTATCTTAAGAGAGAGAGAGAGAGCAACAACAGCAACAGCAATAAAATACTTAACATTGATAGATAGAAGTTTAGTTTGAGACCCAGACAGTAGGTCACAGCATAAGTTAAGAACTAATGCTACTGATGAGTAAAACTATAAACAATTTCTTGTCTGTCTAGAATATTGGATTCTGATTAGAAATTATGTCATCCATCAGCCTAATATTCCTCAATAACCACAACACACTTAAGGATATCACACCACTCTTCCTCTCCAGGTTCTCCTTAAATCATTTACATAACAAAACAATAACAAATAAAATATTTCAATTTGTAATAGCAAAGGCTGTGACAAATTTAAATGTAATGTTTTGAATTAATAAAAGCTTTGAACTAGCAATGGCAGACCATTACTTAATGGCATAAGAAAAAAGTCTCACACAAGATTTTTGGGGCTTCCTTGCAATACTGTAGTAATGTTAATATTATACTAATAATAATTACACATTATAAGGTGATTAATCAGTCATTATGTAATAATAACACACTATTATTCCTTCATAGAAGTAATCCATATGGCTCCAAGGGGTTAATAATGGTCTTCTGCGTGTAATCAGTGCAATTTTGTCAGAAAATGTTCATATTTCAAACTTAAACTATAATAACTAGCTTCCTGTAATGGTGCCATCTTGGACTCGCGTTATTAACGAGAAAGTTTTACTGTGGGTTCACATTAGAAGCGAGTTCAACAATTTGCGCAAGTAGATTACGTACAAAGTCAATGCAAAGACGCAATCAGACGTGTTCTCGTGTGGGGCGAATGATGCGATATGGGCGGCGCATTTGCCACGAAAACACGCGCAATTCGCCCAAGTTAAAAAAATTTCAAATCGAGCGAAAAATTCGCATGACGAAGTTAAATGCCGCAAGTAATCTAGAGCGAGTGTGTACGCAGCATTACAGCAAGTGAGAGTTAGTTGCCATAGTTGCGCATTTACTCTTTTGGGGGGTTTAAAGTCAGAAGTTGTTCCTTGATCCCTGTTTTCTACCATTATAAAGCTTGTAAAAACAAGGCCATTTACTAAAATAACTCGAAATGTGTTTGTCTGATGGACATACTGTATGTATCTTGGATTGCTTGAGGGTGAGTAAATCATGGGGTAATTTTGATATTTGTCTGAAGTATCTATTTAAGTGGCGTGCGACAGGCTTTAGGGCAGAAATACCTCCTTTAGTTTTAAAGGTCCAATTCTTTCTGTGTTTTTGAAGCTTTGATTGTGTTCACAGAGTGCAATATAACATGTGTTCATGTTTCACATGTAAAAAAATGCAGTATTTTTCACACAATTTACTTATCTGTATAGCGCTGTTTTCACTGTCCTCAAAACGGGCTGATATCTTCCTTGTTCTATGAAGTCCCTCCTTTTAGAAATACGTATCGAGTTCTGATTGTGTAGCTTGTTTAGTGTGTTGTGTTTCGATAGCAGCTTAGCTTGCCATCAGCTTAGCTGGCGACTGACGTATTCTTGTGTTCTTCAGACTGTTCTACTGACGTCATTAAAGCAGAAAGTAGAGGGCAGTAGTCCAAACCAGCCGTTCACTGTAGGCTTTGAAAGGCGAATTCTGTTAAATAAAATATATCACCTGGCAGTGAACTTTGAGCTTTATCATTTTACAGGTATTATTTATGCTCTAACAGCAACATTACCAGTGATGGGAATAACGGCGTTATAAGTAATTGGCGTTAGTAACTGCGTTATTTTTTTCAGTAACGAGTAATCAAATAAATTACTGTTTCCCCCGTTATAACGCCGTTATCGTTACTGACATTAAAATGCTGCGCGTTACTAAAATTGATCTTACTTTAGTGATTTTCAGCCGCGTATGCTCACTCTCTCAGCCAAACACTGTTTTTCTCTTGTGTGTGTTGTGAGACACATAACGGATGATGATTGGCTTAATTTCCATCGGTAGCCAACCAGAGGCAAAGTTCACAAAAAGGCCCGCCCACACGCGCAGTCCAAGTCCGAGGAGCGAGCAGCAGTGTTAGAAAGTCTGAGCAACTTGGTCACTTTGTCGCTAGATTTAGCAACTTTCTATCACTTTAGCGACTTTATAGGACAAATCTAGCTATCTTTTCCGGCGTGGTTGGAGACTTTTGTAGACTGACATGAAAATACGCGTCGTTTTCTCTTCTCAACGAGCAGCGGTGCTGCTGCTGACTGTGCCCTATCTCAAAGCACTGACAGGCAGCTCGGTCATCGCGCATCAATCACTCCGAAAACACCGGCGACAGGGCGATGGCAAGTACAACAAGCTCAAAGGTAGCGGTCGCAAACACGAAGTATAAAGCACTACTTTTCCATTGTTGAGGTGAAAGGCAAGAATGTTTGTGTAATGTGCAAATTATGCCCATGAAGAAAAAGTCTCTCCACGTCTGTGGCAAGTAATTCTGATCTAATAAAGCACCTCACATCGTCACATGCTGCCACAAAATTAGTGATTTCTCTTTAGTATCCATTTTTGTCATTTAACATATTTAATTTTGTAAGGGGCATTCAAGTTATTTGAAATATTAAATTTTTTTAAGTAACGCAGTAATTACTTTTCCTGGTAATTAATTACTTTTATAATAATGTAACGCAGTTACTAACTCAGTTACTATTTGTGAGAAGTAATTAGTAACTATAACTAATTCCTTTTTTAAAGTAACGTTCCCAACACTGAACATTACACACTAACCAGGGTTTATAAAATGGGATCAGAAAGAACGTGACCTTTAATAGACAATGTAACTTGTCTGTATCTTATAAATAAGCATGCCTCCACATGTGTTCACATACAGTACATTACACACAAAGTCTCTGTAAAAACTTATTGCTATTGATGTAATCCTACTGTAACATCAGGAATAAGAAAGAAATTTAGCACAAATGCAGGGTATTGTCTAGTTCTAGCTGATACTTTAAAAACAAACAGGTACCCTTTAAACAACATGTGCAGGTCCAGAGCATCACACAAGACAGCAGCTTCACCTCACACTAATTTTAGCACTGACTCTGTCCAGTAGAGGGAGCAAAACATCAAAATGGCCATTAGAGATATCAAGAGCTATTTCATTCTGACTTCTTAGAAAATTCTTGCACAACCATGTAACAGTGCAACCTTTGCAGATGTTCAAAATTTAAATGCATTTCATAACAAGAATCATTTTGAAACATACAGAGCCTCTTACTTGTTCCTAAGTCCTATTGATTAACATTCAGAAAAATAAGCAAAACCTGGAGAAACTGAACAGAACGTAACCAAGTCACAAAACACTGCTGTGAAAGAAAACTAAGATTAGGCTATTTCCTGAGCAGACACAGACATTCTGTAACCTTTTAGTCAAATTGGGTGAGTAATAAAAATCAGCCAATCACGCTGGTGAAAATTACACATGCTTTTAACACGTAACAGCATTAGGGCACAATTACTTACAATACAAGCGATTAATGAGGAGCAGGGCAGAACGGGAGAATTGGGAGAAGGGAAAGTGCGAGAGAATTTTTCTGTGAAACTTTGTTTGCCTGCCATATTTCTCTAATTCGAGCCAATGAGGCTGTTGGGCCAAAGCTGATGAGACAAACAGCCTGTGACCGCCTCATCTACACTCCGATGTGAATGTGTGAATTAAACTTGAAACTTGTTCTTTGACCCATCCAGGCAATGACTGAATGTTTAACAGTTTACTGCGTGTAATATGTTCTGCGGTCCAAAGGCATGCCTGATTTCTAAATATAAGACTAATACTGCCATGAAAACATCTGTGTGCACATTTCACATTATGAAAGGACACAGTCACCGGTGCAAACTGCCCTTGATACATGTACACAGAAAGGCAAACATGAAGACATGTAAATGTACAGCCGAGGCAACGTATACTGGAAATGTATCTGTTAGCTAAACAACAATTAAAACATAAGTCGGATCATTCATGCATCACCATATAGAAGTGTAATCTCCCAGTAATACAAACGTACGCCTATACCCTCGAAAAGACCAGAAGAAGGAGAAAAGGAAGGAAAAACGGATCCCTCGCTCCAAAAATAAAACAGATATTTAGTTTGGCACAGGCTATGTTTTAGCTTCTGATGGTAATGACATTATAACTGCGCTACTGGACAAACCCTCATAAATAAGATCTGTGGCTTCCAGACAGATAAAATGCAAGAAAGGGTACGTTACAAACACATCCTGTCTCAGAGCCAAACGCAGCGCTGTAACGGACACCTCACACAAATCACTAAAAACAACTTTTTAAATGCACTTTTTAAAGCGTAAAATTCGTTGAAAATCAAACCACTTCTTTTTATCAAACTATAGCTTCTTTTCTCTGAAATAAAAGGGATGAGCACCTCCCTAAGGGAAAATCAGATCCATTATTCTGTGTTTCACTGGGCTTAAAATATCTACCTGTGGCTGAACTTAGTCTGGCTGTTTTCTTTAAGTGATTTATTACTACACTGGAAATCAAAATATGCACCGTGTACTCTGGTGTTTAAAACAACATATATGCTCTTTTATTATTTGGAGCATTACCTCAATAAAGCTATCTATTTAGCCATATCAAAATGTAAAAAAATACAAAAATCATGATTGCATACACTGCCAGAAAAAATGGTCAGAATGGTCCCTAGCTGTTATTTGGGCAGTACTCTTTCAAAAAGTACACCTTTATACCTATGAGTATACAGTATATTGGTTCCAAAGTGTGAATATTAGTACCTCAAAGGTACATACTCGTACCAATAGGCATGGGCCAGTTATCGGTTTCAAGGTATACAGAGGTTTTAAAGAGTCAAGGTTCTAAAACCACTAAAACATTTTCTTTGACACCATTTCCAAGGTATCAGCTTTGTTTACACAAAACTAATTAAATCATTAAGTTGTGTAATTAATCTGATCTTTACATTTAAAAGCCTGAAAATAGTCCCTTGGTTACTTTCAATAGCATGGGACTATTTTTGGCTGCTGCGTAATATCATTGTGCCACCTGCAGCCATGTTACGGCAGCAAAGTCCTTGGTTATTATGCCAGAATGAGAGTATAGTTCCTAGCCATGTCGGACTAGAAAATCGCATTTTCATTGGTCTTAGTACACGATGTAACTACAGAAGAGTCAGAGTCAGACCAGAGATTGGCTGAATGGATTCCAAAATGGTAAAAATCAAATGTTTAACTCTAGGGGTGCTGGAAAATTAGCTTATTTTCAAAAAAGTGGAGACTCCCTTTAAAATATATATATTTTTTCGAAAGAATGTTATAATTTAAAGGCTTTTTTATCTTGCATGCATGTTGTATGTTGCTTAATGTTGTATGTTGCCAGCACCGCTCGCTCTTGTAGATTCATCCTCTACACAATATTAGGAAAATTAGACCTTTCCTAGATGAGTATTCCACACAGGTCCTGGTCCAAGCTCTTGTCCTGTCCAGGCTGGACTACTGCAATGCCCTACTGGCAGGGATTCCAGCCTGCACAACCAAACCCCTACAGATGATTCAGAAGGCATCGGCAAGAGTGGTCTTCAATGAGCCAAAGAGTGCGCACGTCACTCCTCTCTTTGTCAAGTTACACTGGCTTCCTATAGCAGCTCGCATCAAATTTAAGGCTCTGCTCCTGGCCTTTAAAACCACCACTGGGTCAGCACCCCCTTACCTTCACTTACTTATAGAGCCTTATGTACCCTCTCGATCCCTGCGCTCTGCCACCGAGCGACGGCTTGTGGTGCCATCTCAAAAAGGGAAAAAAATCACTAGCGCATACCTTCTCAGGAGCTGTTCCACAACTGTGGAATGATCTGCCGGTCGTGACACGATCTGCTGAGACTGTAGCTGTCTTTAAGACTCGGCTAAAAACCCATCTCTTCCGCCATTACCTCACTTCCTAACAACGGACTTACTATCTCTCTTTAGTTACCTTTCTCTTTATCTCTTATTCTCTATTTACAGTTCTCTGTATCTCTACTTATCTTATGAAAAAAAAATACTAACAACCCCTTGGCTATGTATATTGTGTTGGACTTGATGAGACTATTTCCAGTGCACTTATGTATTACTGTTCTTGTGTTGCTATAATTGCTTCTATTGTTTACCTCACTTGTAAGTCGCTTTGAACAAAAGCGTCTGCTAAATGACAAAATGTAAATGTAATGTAAATGTTAATGTATGTTGTGTCCAGTTGAAATGTTGTTGTTTGTATATGGAGACATTTGAAAATACACATTTTAGTGTTTCAATGGCAATACCGCAACACTTTGTTTTATCATACCAGGCCATGCCTAGTACCAAATGTATACATATTTGTACCTAAATGGTACATACAAATCTTTTCAAAAGATACTGCCCTAGTGTATAGTAGAAAACCCTACACTCTAAAACAATGCTTGGTTATTGGGTCAAAAAGGGATGAACCCAACCCAGCATTTGGGTAGAAACAACCAAAAATATGGTAAAATTACAACCCAATGGGACGGGTTCGTCCCTTTTTTGGCCCATAGCAGGGTTGAAAAATTTTAAATAAGTAATGAAACATAATTTTTGAGAGTGTATCTATGGACAATGAATGGACTATGTCACGAGAGAAGTGGTATTAGAGTTTATAATCTGGTTTTGAGTATAATCTGGTCTACATGGGCAATTTAGCATAATAAAAAATAGACATTCTGCATAAAAGTTAATTATATAAACACATTCAAATGCACACTCATATGCTGTGTACAGTATTAATAAATAAATAGTAAAGCAACTATGCAAAGTAGCTGTGCAAGCTACAATATAAGAGAGGTAATAAAACAATGACTGCAATATTCAAATATTACAAATATTACATCAGGAAATGTTTTTTTATGGATAGGAAGTAATAAAAAACACGTAATATTGATTCAAGAGTTCTACTTTAGGAGTTCAAGAGGATGTGGGAAGACACGGCTATTCAAGGGCAACAGAAAGGATCCAGTAATACAATGCTACAGTAGATGTATTTTTACAGTTTCCTGTCAGTAGCAGGGGAACTACATGTCTGTGCTGAAGTGCATATATTTTAAAGCAGCGTGTTTTCTGAGCAAGTGTTCAGCTGAGGTGCAGATGAGGACAGAGGTGTTCTTAAGCCATGAACTTTTAAAGCCAGCAAGTGCTGGCCCAGAGTGATCAAGTTTACTTTGGGACCCATGAGCTGGCGAATGAATTCAGTTCATACTATGTCTACCAATGAGGCGACCAATAATGCATCATCGCTCTGGTGGCTTGAGCTCTAAACAGCTGTAAACCTGAGACTTCACCAATAGGTTGTAAAATATAAAAATCATCACATTTGCACAGCAAAACTGTATACATATGGTAAGATACCGGAATATTATAAGCTGTCTATTTAAGCTATAAAATGGAAACATGCGTAAGATATTTGCAAATAAAGTAATTTTATTTTAGAAAGACAGGGAAAATAAACTGTCTGAAGTATCTCTGCGATGTGTCAAAAATAGAAACAGGGAGTCCACCGAGCTGTGATGCGTCGCAAAATACGCTTTCAGTGTAGACAGCTTAATTGATTATAATGGGAGCGATTTAGTTTTGACATGTCACATCTGGTGTACACTCATGAGAAGTCTTTGTAAACCCATTTTTTAAGGTATTGACACAGATGTGTACATATCATATATAAAAATTTTTTTTACCTTTAAATATTTGACAAGTTTCTGGATTTGCCAGTACTCTGTAGGCAGGTTGGTGGTGGTCTCTGCACGTCTGTCTGGCTGTTCTTCATCCTCCTCACCCTCTGATGAACTCTCAAAGAAATCATCAGCTCCTCCTGGGGTCTTACTGTGCACACAAACACATATGAACCCATTAGACACATTCGCATTCAATCTGGCCCACATTTTCAGACGCACGCTGTGAGAAGTCTTTTCTCAAGGTTGAACTGAGAAATATTACAGAAAAAAAACTTTTATTAATAAACAGAGCTTAACACGCCAAATATAAAGTAAATCTGAGGAGAGTCAGAGCAGGTGCATGCCAAACCACAACAGGCCCTTTGCTGAAAGCAGTGGTAGAATCCACTGTAGAATGAATTATTGCTCCCTAAAAAGGCCTTTGTGTCAAAACCCTTCAACAGAAAGACTGTCAAACTCAGGGGTCTATTTAAAGTGCCATCTTAAGCAGTGGCTTCAAATTAAACAGCAGGGAGATAGACAGAACAGAGCTCTACAATGAAATGATGATGACTGGAGCGCTCATTAGAATGAATCGGAGATCTCTACACACGCACGCACAAACGCAGATGGCCGTTAAAGCGGGTCGGGCTACTGAAATGAAAGTTCGGTGAAACGAGTCGTGAAACTCTGCACACACACAAAAAAGGCCAGATGGACTTGGATATGTTTTCCAGGGGATAACGCAATTGCCGGACACCGGTTAACTCTTTGTACTTCATGCCATGATAAACACTTACAGTGTTGTACTGCAAGCGTGCCCGATTCAAATCTGATGCTCTTAAGCACGGCGCACATGAGTGATGCTGATTGTAAAAGGCTCTATTAGTAGACAAAAAAAACTGTGGCTACACCCGGCTGGATTGTGTACTCTGGCAGGCTGCGTTATGGGGACAGCTGGAGTCTCCACTCTCCATCGCCAAAGAGACAGAGAGGAGTCAAAGACAGAAGAGGGTTATCAGGCCAAACAGAAACGGTTATTACAGACCACTACTCCCAGAAGAACCAGAGAACCACGTCGTCTGCACACCAACCTGAACGGTTGCTTCATCCGTGTCTTATTAAGGGTTATAAAAAAATGAA
Source organism: Paramisgurnus dabryanus (assembly GCF_030506205.2). NCBI lineage: Eukaryota > Metazoa > Chordata > Actinopteri > Cypriniformes > Cobitidae > Paramisgurnus > Paramisgurnus dabryanus. The sequence continues at coordinate 54,349,528 of NC_133337.1, read as the reverse complement.
AACTCTTCCACAGATGAAATAATCTGCTCCGAAAGCCTTTATTTTCGAATTCAGCGATTGAATATATACAGTATGTTTGGCTGGAAGATCAATTGGTTATTTAATTATGCCTGTTCCTTCGAGAGAGTTACTGCAATGGTTAGGATTTTTACCTCTGAGGAAATACTGTATCACACATACAATGAAAACAGCTATTTCTTTTCAGTAGGATTATTATGGTGACATACATTTTTTGAGAGGACCGGCAGCCTGGCAGAGACGATTCGGAGAAATTAGCTCTTTTTTTGTTCTCCGACGCCGGAGAATTTGTGCAGTATGCCAAGACCTTCTTGCTTTCTCCACTTCTCACAGACCTCTTCTCCTCCACCTTCCTGAAAAATCAGACATTAATTAACACACATTTTAAGCACCAGAACGCACCAAATGAATACGTTCTTTATGCCAAACCACGACTTTACCAATTAACACCCGCAGGAGAAGATCTCCTGATATATAAGCCACATAACTTTTTTAATCTCTCAAAGTGTGAGTGCTTCAACAAACCACAAGCACACCAGCACACACTGACTAAACCAGTGTCAACATCCTCTTAACAGCCTGCCACATACATGACACGTGGGTGTATTTTTGGGGACATTCAGTGGGATTTTGAATTATCACTTACTCATAAGGGGATGTGAGGCCGAGGTTCTTCCATTTTAAAGACGGTTCAAATTTCTTCATCTTACTGCCTGGCCTGTTTTGAACAAGCTGTTGTCTCGACTTCTCGGGCGCAGTTTTCTCCCGACGGTCCTGGGACCTCAGGGTTTGGCCTGTTTTTTCTCCATCAACTGTTTCCATGTGTTGAATCTCTTTAGATGGCACATCATGAATGGCAGAGTCCTTATGAATAGAAAGAAGATGGTCAGGAAATGTGCCTCTCTCAATTTTCACCAAAAAGCAAAGACTTCTATTGTTAAATAACCCCTTATTCTGAATCTCTCATTTAACTTTCAGCGCATGAACTTACTCTCAACTTACTGTGACATATTTTCCATTCTATAATATTATGTTGTTTCCTTATTGCTTTATAGGGAAGACATCTCTGTGCTAGCTGAGTTTTCTCGTTCTAATAAGGAGACATATAAAACTCACTTATGAGTTTTAACTCACATATAAATCTTACTTATGAATCTGTATCCCTGAGCATTTATATAACACAGCTTTTCTTAAAGGTCACTGCCAGAAAAACAATTCAGCCTTAGAGTTATAAATAGAAACATGTTGTCAAAAGTCTGTTAATTGCCTATACAATATAAGAGGTTTATTGTTTCTGTAAGTTTCAAGAAGTGCAGGCTGGCAGTTTGGCACACACTGAGAAGAGCCTTTGTGGCAACGCAACAATATTTTTTGAAATTCTGAAGGACTCCATCATTCTCTGTCCACCACATCTTTACTGCGAGAGCCTCAACAGGACACTTATGAATGTTTGTAGTCACAGGCACCTGCTATGCACAATATAGCCTGTTTAACCATGGCCCCTTCAGTAGCTTCATCTTTTTAAGAGATGTATGGCGAGGGAAAAACAGAAAGAGAGAGAAAAATGAGGCAGAATACTGACAAAATTACTCAAGGGAAAAAGCTTTAAATATGGCACAAGAGACAGCTGGGCTAAGCACACTTTGTCCCATTCATGGGCTTGTTTGCAGTTAAAGGCCAGAGGTACGATCAGCCAAAGTTACAGTATATCCATTTCCCCATACCACTCCACCCTGCTTCAAAATTATAATTAAAGTAATAAACCTGTACAAATTCTGTCCAATACCACTCTAATATGTCAGTAAACATGCCAAACACAAGCCTGAATGTGCTAAGTAAACCTCAAACTACTGTAACATCCAGCCAGGCTTGGAAATTAAGCAGGTATGTAGGAAAATGCCAAAAAATCTTGCTGTATAATTTAATGTAATATCGCCATGATATTTTTACTCTTACCTGATTTTATAAGCATTTTATTTGATTAAATTCAGAAGTATTTGACATAAATGAATGACACTGTGTGTTTTTGTGTGATCAACACATGTAAATATAAAATAAATATTAAAGTAAAGAAATGCCTCTTGATCACTTTGATAAAGAAACAGAGAAACAGGTAAACTACGGTACAAAAGCTGTCATTGGGGCGGTACTCTTTAAAAACTACACCTTTGTACCTAAAGTGTGCATATTAGTACCGAAAAACAATTCAGCCTTTGAGTTATGAGAATAAATAGAAACATGTTTTTGTATGATGATATTAGTACACAGTGTTGGGGGTAACGCATTACAAGTAACACGCATTACGTAATAATATTACTTTTCTGAAGTAACGAGTAAAGTAACGCATTTCTTTACATATGCACACATTAATATTTGAGTTACTTTTTAAAAAAAGTAATGTGAGTTAATTTTCAATTTAATGAATTCATTTTAAAAATAAAATATTGAATTAAACTGAACATATTCATGTAGAATTACGCACTTTGTGTGCCTGAGCGGGAACAGTTTGAGTCAGAAACAGAGATGGCAGGCCAGAGCTTGACATTTTTGCGATCATAAAAAACACCTGCAAGGCCTCAGCCAAGTAAGAAAAGGTAACGCGAAAGTAACTTAAAAGTAACGTAAGCATTACTTTCCATTAAAAGTAACGCAATTAGTTACTTTTTTGGGTAGTAACTTAATATTGTAATGAATTACTTTTAAAAGTAACTTTACCCAACACTGTTAGAACATCAAAGGTACACACTGGTATCTCAAAGGTCTGTACCTAAATGGTGCATGTTAGGGCCTTTTTACAGAGCCCGTATTTCGTTGCTAAAAACAACGTTATTTTGTGTATTTGGTGTAATACAATGTGTTCGCGTTTATGGTTGAAAAACACATTATTTTCCACATATTGTACAATATTGTTGCTCCTCTATGCCCTGCCTCCCTGAAACGCATTGATTTTGTACAAAGCTTATCGTTCCTAAAAACCCAGTGTCCTCTGATTGGCCAGCTAACTAGTATGTTGTGACTTGCCTGAATGCCTCTGACCTAGGCCAGAAATGTGACGCTCCTTACCATGTTTGGAAGATTAGCTCACCAGGGTTTCCCGCAGCATATTTCAGTTAAGGCGGCCCGCCTAAGCTTGGAAACCCTACCGCCTTAGCTAACTTGTCAAAAAAAAGGCTGTCGAGTTCCTCTTGGAGAATTGTGCGTACGCGCATCACACCACATGCGGGGACACGCGCCACCTGGCCGAAATAAGAAAGACGTGGTCCGGACCGTCACTGTCTGGAGGATTACTAGCCAGTTGATAAAACATCTCTGAGAATAGCGCGGACGTGCTTCACACCGCGAGCGTGCACGCGCACCACACAGCCGAAATAAGATAAGCCTTGCTCCGTCATTTCTGGAGGAAAGCCAGTTGATAAAACACGTGTCCGTGAGAACTGTAAGTGGACTTATGTTTTGGGGTTATTCAAGCCTGTTATTGTATAAGTCTATAGTTCTTCTAATTTTAAAGTAAGTTAGCTGGTGATTTTGTTATTTGAGCAACCTGCTGGCTAGGTTTCATGTGCCTGTTGATTCGATATAATTGTTGAGCGCTCTTGCTCACTTTATTTATGTGCATTATTTACATGCTACAGTAGTTACACTCCTTTAAGATAATGTAATTAATAGTGGGAAATAATCAGTTTTTACCATTTTTGCGCTATCTATCATCGTTCGCCAGACAATCTACAACATCTGCTTTAGTTTGTGTTTATTAACCCTTTAGTTTCACTTCATAACGCAGCTATTCCCATAAGCGGTATCTGTTAAAAACATTCAAATTCATTAATAATCTAGTATGTGTTCATTTTTTGTCATAGTTTCTTCAAAATTAAGTTTTATTTGAGTATTTTAAAAATAAATATTTTATTTATTTATTTTATTAAAATATTTTAATTTTCATCATGACGCATACGCCCTGCCCCTTTGATTGCCACGCCCTTTGGCCCCGCCCACCCGCCCAACCCTACCACCTTGACTAATACATTTTCTGCGGGAAACCCTGCTCACAATGCAATTCTGACAGGAGTTAATATCGTCTTTACTACCTTATCAATGTGAGCCGAATCTGATCCAGAAAACACAGATGACCAAGCTGATCAATCAACTTTGCCAGCAAGACTTGAGCAGGATGTAACAGATTGGTAAGGTAAGGATTACTTAAACATAAAACCATGTCTGTATTTGTGATAGAAATGACCAACAAGCGTTACTCTGCACTGCACTGCGTTTTAATCATGGTTTAGTCAGTAGTAAATTCTTTAAATATGAAAGCAGTCTACACACAGGCTGTGAGTCAGAAGCGGGCGTAATTATGATAATGACCGCTGTGTCCACGTCAACAGGCCGAGGAAGTAAACTGTTGCCAACAATCTGTGTTTTTGTTATAGTCCAACAAAAGAGATTTAAGTTGGAAATGATAACTCACATCATCGTTTACTTTGGGATTTGTGCCTTTTGCATATTGTTAACATGTCCTAATACACACTTACCCACCAAAAGAAATGTAAAATTGTGAATCGGATAATTGGTGCTCTTTAAAGGGAACCATCCCAGTGACCGCTTTTGTACCTTTTCTTCTGACAGTGTTGAAAAACAGTGTCTTCAAAACAGTCTTTCTGTCCTAATTTGACACAAAGCACATAGTATGATACTGTATCTATCACCTAATAAGTGTCACCATTTTCAGTAGCTCAGCCCTGGCTGTGCATGTTAAATGAAAAGTGTCTGATCTAATACAAGACTGAAAATGTATCAGTTCCTTATGCAGCTGACTTGAGGAGATACAGCATGTTGTTTTTGGCCGGTGTTGAGTTGGACACAAAAGTGCACTGAGGGTTTCTGGGCTGAACATTCAGGGTCCAGTGGTTGACTGATAGCTGAAGGACCAGAGCAGGTCTGAGACTTATTACAGCAACTCAACGCAATCCAAAGCACGAATCTATTCTCTGTTGAAATCTTCATGCTACAAGAGTCCCCACGGTGCGTTAAAACAGCATTATCTGCTCTCAAATCAACATTTGGCAGCTAGATTCTGAACAAAACAAAGAATCTCTAAATGCAGCCCTCAAAAATGTATTGGATGGCCTGAGAGAGACATAGAAAAAGACAGACATACAAAAACAAGACAATGAATTTCAAAATAAGGAAATGAATTATATGAAAATATACAGAACAAAGAGGAATTTGATTTGTGGCTATGCAGACTGCTTTTATGACTCTCTTCATGACCTCTGTCTATCACTCATCCGAGGTTGATCCTTACATGCAAACATGAAAGTCTGGTTTAAACTTAGACAAACATATGCTTGCGCACTGAACGGCCTTCCTGGCATCATTGCTTCAAAGAATAATAAAATCTGTCTCCTCGCTGCCACCAATAATTAAACACAACCTGCAAGCACATGGCCAGACTTGTTTGAAAGCCATACATAAGGTCCTGTGTCCGCCAAAGCATTAAAATGCTGCAAATGTTAGGCGCTATTCGCTGTGTCCACTTGCCAGTGTTTCTTTTGCTACGATACTTATGTTTTTTTATCAGTTGTTTTGCGATGCACCGGTTGGTCGGTGTGGCATTTGTCCCTCCCCTCCTCCACTGTGACTAGACAGCGGAATAAAAGTGACATTGATGAACCCAATGTTTTTTCCAAACTTTGAATATTTTTCAACTTTTATCAACCGGTAAAACTTCTTTTTTTAACGTGGCGCTTCCATTGGAAACAACTAAAAATATACGCTGGCCTCAGGAAAATACTTGGACAGGGGCTTATTCCACACGGAGAACATTTGTCTTGTTTTACAAATATGTATAAATAATGTTCGAAAGCTTTGTAAGTAAAAACAATTCAAATCCCCACCAGAAGTGCAACAAATGTTCAGTGTGTTAAAAATAAGCAGTTTTACTGTGCAGGCTATTTCGATCATAGCACTTTTTTAACATTTTCGTAACAATTTTTTTGTTAAATCAACTGATATTCCTTTTAGCAGAATAATGCGATCCACAACATCTTTTGTTGATCCAGTAACAACATTGCTATTGATCAATTCTTGCACTTTGATTTCAGAGCAGCTTTTGTTGAGCAGTATCTCAGCTTCAGCTCCTCTATTATTTCTCATAGACATTAAGAGTTATAGCACTTTAGTCTGATCATTCATCAAAGCTTGAAGCGGAGTCGAGCTACTGAGCACAGACTCATGGGAACTGTTTCTTAAATAAAGAAGATGAAGCCCGTCCTGGACACGACACAGTTTAACTTGGACACATTTACTGCGAAAGCTCAGGTAAAATCCTCCTGCAGACTTAATCTGTGTCTGAAAACCGGTTCTTAAAGCAAAAAGAATGGATGAAAAGATCATTTCATACATTCTGTCCTCGAGGTAACTTACGGGAGCACCAGACGGAGGTTTTTACACTGGCAAAGCAGTGAAAAACAATAACTCTATTAGTATATGGTATAGCGGTAATCTTTCTGGCTTTATTTTCCATCTGCAAACTATATTGGTGAGAGATAAGATCACCATCATTTAGCAGTGAACGTAAAGAGAAATCTGTCCCAGTGATGGAGTTTCCGTTTATATTGCTCAAGGACAGAATTATGTCGGTTATAAAACAGCCAACGGTCGGTATAAAACATTAGCGTGGGTCTACGGGCCTGGTTTTAAGAAGGGAAAGTGGATGTTAAAGGAATCCTTTTGTATGCATCCACCGTTTGGCCAGCCAAAAAAAAAATCGTATTATTATCTTAATTATTCATAGTATAAATAGCTAAATATTTTATCATGTTAATGTTGCCTGTCCTTAAAACAAACCGTTTTTCCAAAAAAAACACATTATTGTGTCACTCCTGAGCAATAGGACATAATTGTTTAAAACTACAAATACAATTGTTAAAGATCCAAAGTGTTCATTAATCTTTATTCAGAAGAGACTGGCCTGTTCATTCTTTCACACTGTTGTGATTTAAAAAAACGCACAGTGACAATGAGTCCCTTTCTCCCAATCTGTCTCTATCCCTGTTTTGTTGTGACAAGCAAAGAGAGAGGCGTAGACATTAGGTTGTCCATTCTTCCCCTTTGCTCTGTTCTCCTCATCTGTGATTAATCTATGGCTGCATTCCTCACACCGCAGGCTGAGAAGCGAGAAGCACGGTGCCAGTTGACAGACAGCTGTGCTGTTTGTGTGTCTATGTCTAATGTATTGGCCTCATTCCTGAGGTTTATGTAGCCAATATTTCTCATCTTTAAATGACAAGCTTTAACCAGGGATGAGCCTTCTGGTCATTTTTTACTACTTGAGTGTGTATTAGATAGAAAAGTCAGAAGATGGATTAGGTTTGTTCTGTTTTTATCTATTGTTAGTACACGTAGACATGCATCAGACTTGCTTTCTGTTTTTCCAGCATCTGGCAGTTTGTTTCTTCGCTGTGTTTGTAAGGTTAGTTGAGAATTAACGCATGTTTTCCTGTCTGTTTGCAGAACTGTAAATGACATACCTAAATAAAAACTTTTTTTGGCACTTGTTGACTACTTTTTTGCGCCTGTCTAGTAATGCCAATTTATGCCATTCAACACAAATCCATCTGGCTGGTACAGGGCATCGTGCAGTAAATAACATCTGCTTTAATTCACCAATAAGACACCTCTGCTTCTGGTGACAGTAACATTTTTGGCTTCCACTTCTTTGTTTTTATTTTCGAGACAGCCAACATTCGATTCTCGCAGCATGTGTCTGTCTGTTTGTGGCTTACTTATCCGATGATATCATCATCATCTGTAATCCAGACCACCACCGTCGCGCTCTAAGCTTTGTCAAAACTCACACATCTCCAGCTCAGGTGCCTTGCGGGGACAACTGCAGAAATCCATCTAACATCTGAGTACTGATGGCCTTTTTAATATTAAGAGATTGATTATATAAGTATGCCACAGTTATGTGGAAACTGTTTCTAAATTTTTGATGATTAGTGCATAACTGTCAATTATGTCATTCGAATGTTAGTATTGCCCAGAACATGGTGAGGACATCCAAATCCTTGTGGTATGGAGCAGACGCTACAATGAAAACTCTGTCATGTGTTTAAAAACTGCCATCTGGAGCTTTTAAAGGAATAAATCAGGCAATTATCAAATGTTGTCAATATTTTCTCAACCTTATGTTTTTCCGACCCCCTATGGCTTTGTTGATTCATCTGAACCAAAACGTGGATTTGAGGTTTTGTGGTTGTGTTTACGATGAGAATGGATGGTGGCTCTTAAGTTTCAAAAGGACACAAAAGCATCATTAAATAACTAAACACGACTCGTGCCGTATATTCCAAAGTCCTATGAGCTTGGCATAAACTAAACTACAGTTGCAAGAAAAAGTAAGTGAACCCCTAGGAATGAACTGTTTTTCTACAGTGATTTGCCATAAAATGTGATTTGATCCTCATCTAGGTCACAACAATAGTGCCTAAGTTGACAACACACATATAATTCTAGTTACTTGTGCCTTTTTTGAAAGCAGCCATTAAAAATTCACAGTACTGGAGGAAAATGTTAGCCACCCATAGACTAATTATTTTAATAAAAGCTAATTTGTGTCAGAAGCTGGCAAACTGGAGTCCAATTAATAAAATGAGTTTAAAGGTGTGGTTAAAGGAATATTCCATTTTCTTAAAAGAAAAATCCAGATAATTTACGCACCACCATGTCATCCAAAATGTTGATGTCTTTCTTTATTCAGTCGAGAAGAAATTATATTTTTTGAGGAAAACATTGCAGGATTTTTCTCATTTTAATGGACTTTAATAGAGCCCAACATTTAATACTTAACTCAACACTTAACAGTTTTTTTCAACGGAGTTTCAATGGACTATAAACGATCCCAAACGAGGCATAAGGGTCTTATCTAGGGAAACGATTGTCATTTTTGACAAGAAAAATAAAAAATATGCTCTTTTAAACCACAACTTTTCGTCTAGGTCCGGTCCAGCGTGACCTAACGTAAATGCGTAGTGACATAGGGAGGTCACGTGTTACATATATAAAACGCACATTTTCGGACCATTGTAAACAATAAACTGACACAAAGACATTAATTAGTATCAGTTGACATACAACAACGAAGGAACGGTCCTCTTTCAACACACTTGTAAACACTGGGGCAGAGTTTCGCGTTCGTCCTCTGTGACCTCTTGACGTCATGACGTATTGCGTGGGGTCACGCTGACGCATCACGACCGGATCTGGACGAGAAGTTGTGCTTTAAAAGTGTATATTTGTTATTTTTATTGTCAAAAATGACAATCGTTTTGCTAGATAAGACCCTTATGCCTCGTTTGGGATCGTTTAGAGTCCTTTGAAACTCCGTTGAAAAAAACTGTTACGTGTTGATTTAAGTGTTAATTGTTGGGCTCTATTAAAGTCCATTAAAATGAGAAAAATCCTGCAATGTTTTCCTCAAAAAACATAATTTCTTCTCGACTGAACAAAGAAAGACATCAACATTTTGGATGACATGGTGGGGAGTAAATTATCTGGATTTTTCTTTTAAGAAAATGGAATATTCCTTTAAGTCCTACTTTGATTAATTAAAAGACAATCAAAAATTTTAAGATTGCTGTCTTTAAGAAGCATCAGCTCTAATGAACCATGCCACTATCAAGATATCCGTTCAAGAGTTGTTGCACTCCATAAGGCTGAAAAGGGATACAAAACAATCTCAAAATGTTTAGACATCCATCAGTCTACAGTTAGACAAATTGTCTATAAATGGAGACAGTTTAATACTGTAGCTACCCTTCCTAGAAGCGGGCGCACAACCAAGATGACTCCTAAGGCACAATGCAGAATACTCAATGCAGTAAAGAAGAACCCACAAGTAACAGCTAAAAGGCTTGAAGACTTCATTGGAACTGGCACACATCTCTGTTCATGAGTCTACCATACGTAAGTCTTTGAACAGGCACATCATCTATGGCAGAACATTATGGAGGAAGCGGCTGCTCTCCTGAAAAACATTGCTGTGAGCCTGCAAAAGAGCACCTTGGCAAACCCCAGTGCAACTGGGAAAATATTTTATGGACTAATGAAACAAAAGTTGAATTGTTCTGGAAGAACACTATGGCATAAAAAGGGCACCACTTACCAATATCAAAACATCCTCCCAACAGTGAAGTATGGTGGAGGGAACATCATGATTTGGGCATGCTTTGCTGCCTCAGGGCCTGGACCACTTTTCATCATCGAGTGGAAAATTTATTCTAAAGTTTAGCAAAATATCCTACAGGATATTGTCAGGGTGGCTGTCCGCCAATTGAAGCTCACCTGGTTGGTTGATGCAGCAGGACAATGACCTTAAGCATTGACGTAAATCCACTACAGACTGGCTTAAGAAAAACAAAATGTGCCATTTGGAGTGGCCTAGTCAAAGCCCAGACCTTAACCTGTGGAATGACCTCAAGAAAGCGGTTCACACCAGAAATCCTACATGTGTCTGAGTTTGAAAAGGGGAATTGGTAACATTTACTTTTGAACGATGTGTAGGTCTGATTCAGAACTACTGAAGGGACTTGCTTGAAATAATTGCTGCCAAAGGAGGTTCAACAAGCTTTTAAATCCAAGCACTGTGAATGTTTAATGGGTGTTTCCAAAAAAGACACAAGAAAGTAAAGTCATTTGTGTGTTTTCAGGTTATACACATTGTGTTTGTTTATTGTTGAGACCTAGATGAGCATCAGATCACATTTTACGGCACTGTAGAAAACCAGTTTATCCCTAGGGGTTCACATACTTTATCTTAAAATGTGTCATACTTAGAATTTATACATGTATCGCAAAATACTATTTTCACTCATCCCTCAATTTGTTTTTTGAGTTTGACCTTTTATAATGAAAGTAAATGTGTATTTGAACAATACCTGTTCTCTTACAGCTTCAGCAAAATGGAGAGACTTGTTTTTCAGCAGCGTGAAGAGATCATTGTAGACATCACTTTTTTCCCTATAAGCGTTTTCACCTGCTTCCCCCTTGACTTCCTGTAAAACCAAAATTACAACTGTGAATGTGAACAGAGAGATCAGCTACATGATGTAGTTTATCAGTATTTTTCCCATGCATGTTGAGATATAACGGCTGTCTCAAATGACCAAGGAATCGTATTAAAAACACACTTTTACCTTCACAAAAATGCACATAATTGTAATTCAAACACTTAATCTCTAAGGTTTCGAGAATAAAAGTCTAATCTTTACAATTAACATCACTGTCATGTACAGCAGTTTCAAGCTGACCTCAAATTTACAACAAACAGGTGAGTGTCAGAAAGAATTTAACAGGACATGGTTGAGGACAAGAGACCCCGCAGGAAAAGTACTGTGAAGTTTTGTAAAGTGTTCTGAATAATAATGATGCTGTGGTGTGTAAAACGTTGCCTTTGATTAATCGTACATGCATTAAGTTCTGCAGGGCCGCTAAAATCACTTTACATACCCGGATAACCAGATCTGGAACACGACCACAAAACTGTCAACTTTTCACTTTCGCTTACGTCATGTTTTGGAAAGTGTCTGTATACCGAACCTTTCAAACACAGATTTACATTTAAAACACTGATGGGATACCTTAATTTCCATCTGTAATGTGCTCAGGTTAGGCTTGCGGGGGAAATGCCCTGTTAAGGTTATCTAGCTTCTGTTTAATAACATTCATGGCACATATTATCGGCAGTATAGTAGTCTGATTCTTTATATTTACTGAATCACTAAATGACTGTTATTAGTTTCTTAAGAGTTTACTCACCTCATCAAGGAAAACTCCAGTAGTGGTGCAAGTAATGAACATTGTGGGCTCTGTGTCACAAGTCTCAATTATAAGAGAGCAAATTTCTCCATCCATCTGCCTCCAGGGAGAAGAGCGGCAACCATTTGAGAACACATAATCTGTAGGATCATCCAAAGGAAACAAGACAGATTTAATAAAGGAGAACAGTAGTTTTTTCTGCAGGCCTAGCTAGGCCAATAGTTTAGATTTTTACTGGCCCTTACAATATTTTAACTGGCCCCCTCACAAAAAATATTGTTGGGAAAAATCTTTTAACAAAATCAAAAGACTTAGCTGTTCAGATTGGTAAATTGTATGCTAATAAATGTCGCAGTTATTCTGGAATTATTGTTGCAGACTTACAATCAAAAAGTACAAATACCTCAAATTTAATGTAACCTTTAAAGGAATATTCCATTTTCTTAAAAGAAAAATCCAGATAATTTACTCACCACCATGTCATCCAAAATCTTGATGTCTTTCTTTGTTCAGTCGAGAAGAAATTATGTTTTTTGAGGAAAACATTGCAGGATTTTTCTCATTTTAATGGACTTTAATAGAGCTCAACATTTAATACTTAACTCAACACTTAACAGTTTTTTTCAACGGAGTTTCAAAGGACTATAAATGATCCCAAACGAGGCATAAGGGTCTTATCTAGCAAAACGATTGTCATTTTTGACAAGAAAAATAACAAATTTACACTTTTAAAGCACAACTTCTCGTCTAAATCCGGTCCAGCGCGACCTAACGTAAATGCGTAGTGACGTAGGGAGGTCACGTGTTATATAAAACGCACATTTGCGGACCATTGTAAACAATAAACTGACACAAAGACATTAATTAGTATCAGTTGACATACAACAACGTAGGAACGGTCCTCGTTCTCAACACTTGTAAACACTGGGGCGGAGTTTCGCGTTCGTCCTCTGTGACCTCTTGACGTCACGTTGGCGCATCACGACCGGATTTAAACGAGAAGTTGTGCTTTAAAAGTGTATATTTTTTATTTTTTTTTGTCAAAAATGACAATCGTTTTGCTAGATAAGACCCTTATGCCTCGTTTGGGATCGTTTATAGTCCTTTGAAACTCTGTTGAAAAAAACTGTTAAGTGTTGAGTTAAGTATTACATGTTGGGCACTATTAAAGTCCATTAAAATGAGAAAAATCCTGCAATGTTTTCCTCAAAAAACATAATTTCTTCTCGACTGAACAAAGAAAGACATAAACATTTTGGATGACATGGTGGTGAGTAAATTATCTGGATTTTTCTTTTAAGAAAATGGAATATTCCTTTAAAAATAGATCACATGGTCAATTTAGTCAAATGCTAGACAGTGCAATGTTGACACCTCTCAACAATAAAAAGCTTATAATAAAACTTTACTTCTGAAAGGTTCATAAAGTGCAGGTTCCCCTGGGACAGATGGACACTCCTTGCATGCAGCCCTGCCAATGAATATGACTGATCTCTGTTCAGGAGCTGCTGCTCAGATCACCCCAAAATAAATCACCCTTCTCCAAAAACCCCTGCCGTCACTACCACATGCTCCAAACCGCCCTGCGCATCCTCTCTCCCCTCTTTATTTACATAGAAGCTTCCAATTTTACCCACCATACGGGGACACATTTTTCAAAAGAAGCCACATCTATCATTCAAAATTTGCAGGCCGCACTCCTCTGTCCAAAAATGGTTGATTGTTATGGCACAGAAAATCTACCCGTTCTCCTTTGGGAGAGAAGAAGATTTAATAAATCTTTTTGTAAACTGAAATCTGACATCTGTAATGGTTTCCATGTTGCCGATCTTTTTACATTTAAAGGATATCCAGCGTTGCCCAGTAACTGTGGTGGCTTGAAGAGTGAGGGAGGGTGAGGCAGAGCAAGTAAGAGATGGAAGTCTGGGACATCCACAAAAATGTCATAGTCAAAATATAAAATCTGGTGAAATGCATGTTGAATGTACAGTAGGGGGGCACAGTGCAAACTTACATTAAAGTAGGTGATCTGAAACAATGAGGCACTCTAAACATTTTGTTATATTTATCACAAATATTAATAAGATAAATTTGATTTAGCTCTCTTGCAGCTGCATTGTCTGAACAAACCCGTAAACTCAAAGAGGCTCTCACTCATGCTGGAAAACTCCATCGGTTTAATCCCAGCATCCAGAAAGCATGCATGTGTGTAAAGAGACAAATAAAGAGAAGGAAATGTGTGTGGGATAGATTACTCAGATTGAGGGTGAAAATAAGTCTAAAAGTGACTGAGTGACTTAAGCTAAAGTGATGGAGAGAAGGAAGAAAATGATAATGCAAACCTGATGTGTAGCGTACAGACTTCAGTGCCCTGCTTTCTCCTGTTCCACAGAACCTCTTCAACTCATCTACCTCTATATCAACAGCTGTTGGGCTTAGCCTGCCCTCTCTGGTCAAACACACAACATAGAATATAAATACAAATGAACCATAACCTATTTATAAATAAGTGAATACTTACTGTAAATACCTTATAGTGAAAATACTCATTTGTTAAACTGAACTAGTATCTTTCAGAAATTAAGGGGGACAGAAGATAAACAGGGGCAGTTTCCCGGACAGGGTTTAGATTAATCCAGAACTAGGCCTTGGCTATATTAGGAGATTTAAGCAGTGGCAGACAGTGACTTTTTTCGAGGGCACACAAGGCGAAGTTGGTCACAACAAGTACAGTATGTTCGCCATTTCGACACGTCAAGTGAACCTATTGTGCATCACGTGTTTCGTCAAAATAAGTCACTGGATTTAAGTAGTTTTTACAAACAAACCTTACAAATAAAACAATACTTGTGTGCATATTAAGACAAAACAATGGCACTGATATTTGTTAAGATTTGTCCGTGAAAACATGCATTTTAGTCGGGAATTAGAATACGTCCTGTCTTGGAAACTCCCCTTACGGTGCATTCACACGGGGCGTAAGCGTTGACGCTTCCCATTCACTTTTAATGGGTGACGTCAAGCGTTGGCAAACTGAATTGTGGATCCGTCGGCGCCGCGTCACTGTCGTTGCTCACGGCAGAATTTGAACATTTCTCAACTTTTCAAGCGGCAATGCGAGCGTCAGCCAATCAGATTGCCTTATGCAAATAACCTAGGCAGAGCTAGCCAATTACGTTTATGGAAGACCGGGGCATGTGCTGCGGCCCCTGTGATTGGCTGTTGGCCACGCCTCAGACAAGCCTTCCGTTAAGCGTTAACGCTACCGCCCCATGTGAATGCGCCGTAAGACATTTAAATGTATGCATTTTGCTGATGCTTTTATACAAAGAAATTTACAGAGCAAAGAAAATCACTTCACTCGTGTAGAATAAATGCAAAGCGTGTCACAAGCTTTGCGTTTATTCTACACCAGTGAAGTGTCTTTCTTTGTGCTTTTCAGTGGGTTAAATGGATGTGCAGAATGACTTTTGCATTGATCTCTTTTTATAAACTCAGAGATACGGATTCGGATGCCAATTAAATTACCACACGATCTTGGTGTTTGTCAAAAAACAGTAGGTAATTCGGCCATCTTTATGCGGGTAAACGGAGAAAAACACCAATGAATAAAATAACTGACTGCCTCCTGTAAATGATGAAAATACCTTTACGTCCCCATGAGAAACAAATAATCGTCCAATCAGGGCTTAAGACAACCAAAATTAGGAACTTCTCCTATTGGCCTCTTAAAAGACATGGGTGACACACAGTGCCAAAGTCACTGGCGGTGTACACACAGCATAACTGTGTTACAGGAATACTCATGGAGACGTGGAACATAACAGATTGCTTTGGCAAAAGGCAGTGTACAGTACATCTAGAGGTATGTGCCCTGTAAACAGGAAGTGTGTACCTGGTTATCTGTGTGACAGCTGTGTTCAGCAGTTTTGTGTCCAGCTGGTTCAGGATGTTTAACAGGTTCATTTTAAGCTCATTCCTCTCACTCGGCTCATCCTCTTTTATTTCCATCAGGAGGTCCCCTTCTTTCGCAATGGCAGAGATGGAGCCCAGGATCTTCATTATTGGGTTCCTGTTAGCTGAGGGGCCACAGTGTACACATTTATTTACAACATCACACAAAACATACTTTCACTCTTCCTTCTCACTCTTCATTACTCATCGGGTTTATTCCAAGATTTTTTGTTTTAATATTTGTTAACCAAAGGCTTGAGGAAACATTTTAGAAACTAAACGTAACACTATTTGTGACATGCTCAAAAAATTGCATGTATTGAACCAGTGTGGCCACTGTACTGACTGCAAAAGTGCCACCCACAATTGTAACTTTTTGTTAAACAGGTTCAAATAAATAGGTTTTTGCTAAATATGGTCGCAAATAAAAATCACACACACAAAAGAGTACAGTATTTATCAGTATGGAAAATAAGTATTAGGATACTCACCCTCCAAACAGGCCTGAACTTCCTTTATCTTTTTAACTTCAGTCAGTTGCAAAAGAGTGGAGAGATGGTAAAATGTGTACACTGTGATGTCAGGTGGGTCAAGATGGAGAAGGGGATGCCCATCCTTATTAGACTCTCTGGACATAACTGATTCACCACTGAAAAGAGATACAGTAGCAGATGAAGAACAAAAATACTAGCACATAAACAACCTGAATCAAAAAAAGATGGATTATTTTACACATACTGTAGGAATCAATACATTTAGCACATGAATACATATGAACTGTGAACTACAAGTAGCATAAAGTTAATTATACAAGAATATTAAATTACGTGTAACCCTTATAATTTTTCTGAAGTGAACGTCATATATATACTGCAGGTCTCCTATCACTGCTTGCATTGAAATGGGAGTCCAGTATGGTATTACCTGATGTCATACTCTGTATCGAAATCAAAAGCATTTAGACATGTTTTCCATTGTAAAGGCTCTGTGAAGACAAGCTTGGCTTCCTCTGGGTGTTTAGCGCTGAACTCCTCCGTGAACAGCACGATTTCACTGAGTATAGCTTCATTCAGCGGGGTATCCTCCAGTTTATCTTCGCTACCACTGACCCACTGAACTGCCCTGGAAAGTGCTACCCCCATGTCGGACACAAGATGCCTTTCACGTTACAACAAATAAAAGTTTAACACTGCTAGAATTAGGTCAAGGCTAGTTAAATATGTGCATTAAAAACGATACTAGACTCGAGTCGCGAAGTTTTTCGTTTATAACGAACTTTTATAACGGATTTTTTTTAAATATTAGTAACTGTTAATGATCGTTTTGATTTTTAACACTCACTAACAGACGTGACTAATAGTCCCGTGCAACATTAACAACTCTCCTCCCTTTAAATATGCTCTCTAGTTTGCTAACTTTGGCCGGACGGTGTTCATGTCAGTTTCTGAGTAACCATAGCAACAAACTGAGGGCTGGATCCAGTAACTTGGATACAGCCAAACAACGAAGAGCTGAGAGGGACAAAAAGCGTGAGTGAGAAAAACGTTTGGATTTTGTAAAGTAGTTTTTAATTTTTTATATTCTTTACTTTTGGGTTATATATAAATATACATATTTTTTATTATTTCCCCCACATTATAGAAAGTAAACTCGTCAAAACTATACAACAACACAAATGAACAAATGGGAATTATGTTATGACAAAAATAAATTAGTTAATCAAAACGTATATTTTAGCATCTTTAGTAGCCAAGTGTACACATTTCTTCGAGCAGACAGTGTCTAATTTAAATGTGACATTTCATCAAATTGGGATTTTATCAAGATGTATTTTAAACAGTATTGAAAGAGTTTTCATTTATTCTGCACTTTTATTGAAAGCCTTTTCTCTACTGTACTGTGGGCTACACGTCACCAAAAAAAGAAGAAAAAATTCTTTAGAAAAAAGTATTTTTTTTTCTAAAGAATTTTATCTTTTTTTTTTTTTGCTATGCAAAAACACAAAAATAACTGTAAACATTTAAGCAAAAGAATTATCAATAGAAACATTTCAGTCAGTAGTATACAATCATTTAATTAGCTAGTGTCTATACACAACACTTATTTATATTATTAGCAACATTTTCATTACGGTTTCATTGCCGAAGAAGGTCCAAAACAACCTTACCTGGGGACTGTGTGAATTATGCTTTTACATAATATCATTTGTTAGTTTTTTTGCCTTGGGTTAAAGAATCACAATTTTGAGAACCTTTTGATAAACTACTGTATCACTTCTGTGCTGTGCTGTATGCTTTGGTATAAAATGGCACGCAAGCACAAAAAGACTCAATTTCCTCATTGATCCCATTCATACCACCACTGAGAAATAAGTTAATTTAACTCTGATAGGTCTCAATCATAAGCTTTCAATTCAACCCAAACTGAACAGGAGCTCCTCATGCAGACCAAAGGCCTGGTGCCAGGTATATTAGCCGGTGTCTCTCTCTCTCTCTCTCTCTCTCTCTCTCTCTCTCTCTCTCTCTCTCTCTCTCTCTCTCTCTCTCTCTCTCTCTCTCTCTGCTCGTATGTGCCAAACCACATCGATGACCTGGAGGTTAACATTACAACAATTTCCATGCTTTTCCACTTAAACTATCCTCTTTAGATTTTTCTGTTAATTAATTAATAATTATTTTTCTTGTTACAAATTCAGACATTCATTACTAAGAATTTCCCCAGGCATTTAATATTACATGGAAATTTACTGTAAAAGCAGAACAAAAAAGCTTTCTCTATATATTAAATCAAGTCTATCTAGTGCAGTGGTTCTCCAAAAGTGGGGTGCAGGCCCCCTTGGGGGGCATGAGACGGTGCCAGGGGGCCCTCAGTTTTATGACACTTCAATTTATCATACATTTTGTATAATAAAACCTCTGAAAAATATAGTTACCAACAACCAACAGCACTACAATACATTGTATAAAATAATATGTTGTGTTCAACTCAAATTCTAAGTTTGAGTTTGTTTTATGTCACGAATCTTCTTAGAGCCGTGAAGGGGTGCACCCTACACATAAAAACGTTTGAAACCACTAATCTAGTGGTACAATATAAAACATGGGATTTCTGAAGAACTTCCACACAATACAGTTAACATGGCTGAATGTTTAATTCACATGTAAGTTATCGATTTTTCTCTTTCTGCAACCACCTCCTAGTGCTAATAAACCTATTCAATTCTGCAAAATACACCTGAAAAACATTCATATAGAATTTCTATCCAACTTTTATACAATGTGACTTACAGTAATCAGGGTATACATATCACCGTGCTATACCAGATGAGCTACAGTAACTGGAAAAATTGCTACAAGATGATATCCTCGGTATCCTGGAAAACAGATAATAAACAGGTGATTAGAAACAGTGAGTCAAGCATCAAAGTCAAACAACGTGATTGTAAAAAGAAAGGCGTAAAATGAAGAAAAATTTGGGACTTAATCTTTAATCCACGGCACGCTCTCATTAGCAGCACTAATTGGAGATTAAATACATGGAGGGCAGGCACAATGATTTGGAGTTTCCTTCAAACATAAACACCCACAGCCTGCGGTCAGAAGCACCTGTCATCTCCTCCGACTTTCTCGGCCTTTAAGTCAGACTCGGCATAATAAACAAAGGCGGCGTCTGGAACGGGCCGGCAGAGATGCTGATTGAGCTTAAGCGGGAACAAACTGCAGGAGATTTACGAGGCGCTGCTTCGTCTTAAAGCATGTAGGCCGTGATTGCATCCGTCCACAGCTCACTCTCCACTCTCAAAACAGTCCATTAACAAGAAGGAAATCAGGTTCGGGCAGAACCACACACACAAGTTGTGTGGGCGATTAAAGGCACTTATGTAGTTATGCTCGCATCCTGCAGTGCTGTGAAAAAGAAAAAAGCTCCTCGGTGACTGTTCGAAAAGGGCACAGTTATTCGATTTGTCCAATATTTTCCACAACACATGATAAACTGTACTCTTTAAACCAGTTCATCAGTTTAAAATCCACATCGATCAAACATTTAAGGGGCATGTAGGAATGACGATACTGCTACTACTGCCTATTGATGGAAGTCAGTAATAGTTCAGCAGAGTTTAGTGCAGTTCAACAACTCGGTTAAACTGCAAAAACAGCTACAACACCTGCAAAATTTGTAATGCACTCATAAAAGGACAAATCTGGCAGAATAGATGG